>NC_133649.1:21959520-22283478 GCF_009905375.1 Apium graveolens | reverse complement strand
AATCAAGCCATATCCCACAGTATAACCCTTGTTGTCATCTCCAAAAGTAATACTTGGGCAAGCTCTTTCCTTGAACTCTGTGAGCAGGGTAGAATCTCCGGTCACGTGCATTGAACAACCACTATCCAGGTACCAAAGATTCTTTCTGTTTCCTTGCACACATCAAAACCAAATCAAGTTGATTTTGGTACCCAAGTTTCCTTGGGTCCTGCCTTGTTAGCTCTCTTCTTTGGTTTCTTAGGTTTGATCTCATTTGACTTGGGAATTTCTGATTCATCCTTAGTCATTTGAGTTGGACCTTTGAAACCAGTCATTAAAAAAGAATTATTATGCACACTTTGATTAGCAGGAAAAGGCATGTTGTTTGCAAACATGTTATTCCAGTAAGGTATGCTAAATGACATATGTGGCATACTAAATGCAGCATAATAAGGATTAGGTGCAAATGGCATATTAGCAAATTTAGCATTCATATTCTGAGTAGACATAACATTCATAGGCATAGAAGGCATGGCATTCATGTTGGGAAAGGAAGAGGGTACAGATATAGGAGTATGCATGGTAATTTTACAATTAAAAGACAAATGATTAACACTGCCACACTTAACACAGATTTTTCTTGGAGCATACTTATCAGGTGTGTAGTTGTTATGTTTGTTAATCCCTACTTTCCCATTTCTATTATTTTTCATTTTAGTTTCTATTTTAACCTCAATCTTTTCAAATCTGTCAATCAATTGCTTGATGGACAGATGACCAATATTCACTTTCTTCTCCTTCTTCACTTGACTTGATTCTCCAGAAATAAAGTTTTTGGAAACTGATTCATATTTTTCATTCAACTTGGCAAGCTTGGCTTTGCTCACAGGTTTGCTCACAGTCGACGGATGTGGCTCTTTGTCACTCGATGGATAATCCTTTTGATTATCCGACGGATGATTCTCATCATCCGTCGAGTCCACAACTGTTAGCAATCCTTTAACCAAATTGGATTCCAGCTTCTCCTTACTCTTTTTCCAGGTTGCATCACAAAAGGACTCAATACCTTGAACTTTAGTGATTTGAGCATGGACATCTCTGGATGATTTTCATGCTTTAATCACTTCCTGTTCTCGTTCAAGCTGCTTCTTTAAAATTTCTTCTTTATTCAAGGACTCAGTTAATTCATCCTTAGCAATCTTACACTCAATTCTCAATTTTTCAAATTCAATAAGCTGAGACTCTAGCACATTATTCCTCTCACTTAAATACAAATTGTTTTCTTTCATTTTAGCATTTTCCTTAGTGAGGGACTTAAGTGTAACACACTAGTGATATAACTCTATAGACATGTCATTGATTGCATCATTACACTCAGCTTTAGATAAATGATCTAGGTTAGTGGTGATTACCTGATTACTTGAAGAACTTGTTTCTGTTTCATCGGACTTGGTCATCAGGGCTAGATTGACATAGCTTACATCCTCATCTTCATCCAACCCATCAGTTGCCCAATCATTTTCCTGTGTAATGAAAGCCCTTTCATTTTGCTTGAGCAACTCAAAATATTTCTGTTTGTAATCAACAGGCTCAAATTTCTTTTTTCTGGAATCTGACTTTCTACACTCACCGGAAAAATGCCCTGCCAAGCCACATTTGAAACATTTGAATTTGGATTTATCCACCATGTTTCTACTTGGTTTGGCTGCTCCAAAGTTCTTTTAGAACTTGAGCTTGGAAAATCTTCTGGAAAGGAATGCTAAATGCTCATCAATATCATCCATGTCATCTTGGCTCAAATGATCTTCATTTTCAGCTACCAGCCCTTTGCCCTTGTTCTCACAGACCTTTGAAGTAGACTCAACAACTTCTACCTTCGTCTCTTTCTCTTTCTCTAACTCAGCAACCAGTGATATGGACCCTCTTTTCTTCCTTCCTTTCTCCATCCTCTCATCTTGCTCTATTTCAAGCTCATAAGTCTTCAGGATGCCATACAATCTCTCCAAGGTAAACTCCTTGTAATCCTGAGAATTTCTCAATGAGACTGTCATTGGTTTCCACTCCTTTGGAAGCGATCTAAGGAACTTGAGGTTAGAGTCTTTTGTCTGATAGACTCTTCCATGCAACTTTAGAGCATTTAGTATTTTTTGAAACCTACTAAAGATATCAGTGAGAGACTCACTATCTTCATAATGGAAGTGCTCATATTGTTGAATTAGCAGTTGCATCTTATTCTCCCTTACTTGCTCAGTACCATCACAAATAATCTGGATAGTGTCCCAAACCTCCTTGGTTGTTTTACAGTTAATGATGTTATCAAACATATCACCATCAACTCCATTGAACAATATATTCATGGTCTTCTTGTCTTTCCTGTCTTGCTCAATATCAGGATATGACCATTCATGCCTAGGCTTGGGAACAGATGGTTCATTTCCTGTTGCAGCTCTCATTGGTACATGAGAACCTCTCTCTATGCAATCCACGTAGGCCTCATCTTGAGAAAGAAGATGTAGATGAATTTTCACCTTCCAGTGGTGATAATTGTCTTTATCCAGAAAAGGAATTTTAACTCCAACATCCTTCTTGTTCATCTTGCTGTTTGTTGTGATCTTTACACTCTTTGTACTTCAAGAGCTTGCTCTGATACCAATTGTTATTCCATAACAATACAACAAGAATTACAGAAGGGGGTTGAATGTAATTCTGGCCTCTTTTTGAGATTTATAAAAATGTTCAAACTCAATATATATATATATATATATATATATATATATATATATCGATTTAAGAACTCTGTGAAGCTCAAATTGGCTCACAAGTGCTTTAACAGTTGAACAAACAAACTACAGAGAAATTCTTGACAAGTACAGCTTTTTCTATTTCTCTTCTAAATGTGTTTGCTTAGTTATTTGTTCTACTAGCTACACTTGGTTTATATATCACCAAGTTTACATGGTAATAAGACAGGATAATAAAACAAAACCAATCAAGTCTAACTCCATGCTACTTCATTACTCTAATCCAGCATCTTTGAAAATCTTCATATCCTGCATTGAAATGGTAATGCTTCTTTGTTCTCAATTCCTGCTAAACAGGCTGCCACATTCCTTTTGCAAACACCCAACGCATGTAACTGTGTTGTCATTGTCAACAGATATTTGAATTGATTATCCGTCGGGTACATGCTTGTTATCCATCGGTTAGCTTGTTGATCATCCGTCGGGTAGCTTTGTTGATTATCCGTCGGGTAGCTATTTAACACTTGACTCCATTTCATTATGCAGAATTACAAGACACCTCATATTTATAATTAATTAACCTATTCTGCATATCTACTAGTAGTCAACATGACTCATATGCTCCTACAGAACCTACATAAAGTTGTTTGCAGAAATTTGCTACAATACTTATTTTACATAAGCTATTCACTCGATGGATGTCAAATCATCATCCGTCGGGACTATATTGAATCATCCGTCGGGACTATATTTGATCATTCGTCGAGTGCTACAAAATTTACTAAGTTAAATCTACTAAGGTTTTTGATTAATTTATCATCAAGTTCACAACATATTCCTAACAGCCCTGGGCCTTTTTTGTCCGGGGGCCCAAAATTTTATAGGCCCGTGTAATATTAACATTAGTATACCTCTTTCTTTGTTTTTATTTTGCAAAACTCTGCCCCAGCTGCTTCTTGGCTTCTTCACCGTCTCTTTTGAAGTCACGAAATTAGGTAAACAACTCGATCACCAATCCCCATCTTTTCTTACTTCTATATTTTATATTGTTAATATTATATAGTATTTTAGAAATATATGAATATAATTATATTATATATTATGTTTATATCATATAGTATATTTTATACAATTCGGGGAGATTTAGGGTTTGTGATCAAATTTAGTTTATGGCTTTTTTATGCTAATTTAATGATTATATTTTAATTTTCTTGTTATGGTTTCACAGCTATAATCAAGAGTAAAGCAATCTTACTTGAAATTTCAAAATTGTGAATGCTTTGGAGTTTGGATCTTGAAATTTTATATTCAAGGTGATATTCTTCCTTTACATCAATTAGTTGTTTTTTTGTGGAGTACAATGCCACCAAAACAACCATCCATAAATGAGAAAAGGAAAAAAAGAAAGCGAGTAAATAAGTTAGTAGAGTCACAAAGAGGAGCCATGGACAACTTTGTTGTTAAAAACTCGCATACTGTGCCTTCTTTTCATCCTTAACTTCTCAAGCTCAAATACTTTCTCCATTTCTCTTAACCACGAATGAGCTTTTATCGGGTCGGGCAAACCTAAGAACTCTGGGGGATGAACAGGTTGAAAGTGTTTGAAGTTTCCAACTTTAGGGGCTATGGTTTGTTGCAAAAGATGATCAAGTCGGCTCATCATGGTGGTATCTTAGTTTAGGTCTTGGTCCTGGGTTGGAATTTATTCTTCTTGGTGATCGGTGAGTTGGACATTTCTTACAAACCTGATTAAACAATTATTTAGCAATACGATAGCATGACATTGATATATGACAATAACATTTTACTACGAAATCACTTTTGCGGGTTTTAAGTTTTACCCAATTTTACATATTCAATCCTATTACTACATAATTTCTCTTATCAGTTGTGTTTTCCCATGGCACATGGTACGATTTTACAAATTTTTAAACACGGTTGTATAGAAACATGGTAAGCAAAACATTTATAAATATTTTCAGGGTGCACAATAGGAAATATGATATATGATTGATCCAACAACCAAAGGTACATCGATAAAAGGTTTGGTTACAACAAGTTCTGAACTAGGGTACAATAATATAATAGGGTTAAACAGAGGAAAAACTGGAAAACATCCCCCTATCTACCCCCAACTTTTAACAACTACTACTACAAAGTTCCGAAGTACAATACAACAAATGAAAAAGGGATATGGCATCTGACCAAGTATCCCAAGCCTACTGGCGCTGAAAGGAAACAACAACAATTACGAGCTCCACCAAATGTCCCTCCTGATCAACACTATCATCTAATCATCCAGAATCTCTTTCAACACAACCAACATCCAGCGAATGATCTTATGCAGCCTCCGGGCCTCAGCATCAGCATCACTAGTGGATGGTCCCTCATCCAATCTCCTTCAGGCAACCTGCTCCACCAACTGAATCTGAGCTCTCCACTCCTCCTCCATAACTGAAGTCCTCTGCCTAGAGTCTCGAATTAACCTATCCACTAAAGCTCCCAACTCAGAAATGCGGGAGTAAACAAAATCTCGATCCTGGGCTAACTTGCCACCAACACTAACAGGCACAATATTAGGCATCTCAGACCCTGGCTCAGGGGCAGGGGATTCTGACTCTGGCCTCAAGGGTGATATATGCATAGGAATTTCACTACTCTCAGATGGATCCTCCTCTGGATCTAAACTAACATACACAAGCTCTTCTGAAGAGGGTGGAATGGGGTCCAATGGGGTACCAGTCAAACTAATTTCTGAATCAGAATCACTACCACTACTGGGGTCCTGAGAGAAAACATAAAACAGCAACCAAGAAACAACATTAGGGTTAAATAAAACTTCCAACTACTCACACCCTAACTCTAGTTTCCACTTTAGCTCATTCACTTTCCTTAGACTATACCTAATAGTTTAAATCAACTCTATATGAGTCGAACACTCTCACGATATAGATATATAACCCAAAATACCCTTTTTCCCTAACTTTTCTAAGGGACTAGATCCTATAGCTCCGATACCAACTTGTGACGCCCTCAATCTCGGGGGTTAGAAAATGAGGACCGGCACACCTTTAAACTATAAATAAATAAGCATAAACCCCGATTAATTAATAACATAATCAAACTGGATTAAGTTTGAGACAAGATTATAACTACCAACCCGATAATATAATACAACCCAAAATAAAACCAAATTTACATAATCGATTCCGACTTGGAACCGACAGATAACCCATTGTATCTTTACAAACTTTCCAACTAAATGCTCGCTCACACATAACCTGTACTACCTGCTCTGGCATCTGGAAGCCTACAACACGGTAGGGGCCACCAGGTACGCTCTTACGAGCAGTGCGCCTAAGTCTGGCCATCCTCTTGCTTAACTGTCATGGTTAGAACAAAGAATAATATATGAGTATAAAACTCAGCAAGTAACTAAATGACAGTTCTATGATGCAATAAACAATATCTTTTCACAATTACTTTTAGGGCATTCTACTGAAACTCTCTAGGTGGCAGATTTCGATCTTTGGGCTAGGGAAGGTTTACGAAGAGATAGTTGCGCTTTCAAGAATCAAGGTTCAAGATAAGGCGAAAGCGGATATTCATCACGAATTATAAACAGGATCTCAAGGATCTTTCAAATGGAAAACGAGAATCTATTCAACTCTGGGAATCAATTATATGATTGATAACAATATCAGGATAAGAATCAGGGTTCACAAGTTGTACGCTAAACAATATCACAATCAACTCATTTCGAATCATTATAAACCATTTCATTTTCAAAGAATCAATTTGCTAAAGCAATGTATTCAATATCTTTTATAAAGTGATAGGGAACCCTTGATTGGACTACTTCAACTTTCAGTTCATAATAATAATACGGGTGATCAGCCCGTACCGACCTCCATCTGGTCGTTAAGGTACCTATGGCATAATTTCAACCTTAAATTGGACTAGCTCCGTTGGTCTCTTATATGACTGGACTATTCCCACTAGTCTCTTACTTCTCAATCCAATCCATCAGGTATTCATTTGGAAAACCTTGTGTTGGAAAATTAAGGTTTTACTAAATTCATTTTATCTTTACCAAGAATATGAAATCATTAAGACTCTTTCAAGTCGAAAATCATTCTTAAGATCAATTTCAGGGATTCAAAGAAATCAACAAAATTAAGACAATCAAATACCAATGTTATGGTCAAGATCAAATGACAATAATGATCGTAAGTTAAGGAATCAAATCAATCTTAGAAATCATTACGGAACAAGGTATACAAAAGGAAAGATATAGGTTGTTCAAAATAATACGCAAGGGTGTTCACAAAGGTTCTTACAAGGTTATCAAGAATTCAAAGTAACCAAGGAATCAATAGGCAATAAGGGTATGAATCAACAGGTTTTTAGTAAGGGTTTAGACAATAATCAGATCAAGTCGTTTACAAGAATACTATCAGGTATTTTAAGGTATCAATAACAGGTATGGTGCAAGAATCAATATCAGGGTTCAAGAATCAATAACATGTTATCACATGATTATAAAAGATCAATACTCTATCATGGAATCATCAATATCCTTTCAATACAAACATATACAAGTAGGCAGAGTTACTTGCCTGGATTCGATTTCCTGTTCCACAAGGGTTGAACTACTGCCACCAAGTACACCTTTCCCTTTCCTAGCCTGAATGACCTCACGCTCTGAATCTACAACCCAAAAATCAAAAACCCTAATTAGATTCCCATTCGACGTTCCCGGAACGCTTAACAATTTCCCTTTATCGCAATACCCTAAGAGTACTTATACTCGATCATATACACAAAGCACGCCTATACCATAACTCGTATACTTTGACCAAATAGTCATCGAATCACATATTGCGACGCAATTACGATACATAGCATATAATCCTTGTATCCAAACTCTATTATAATAATAATTCTACAGTCTTATATCAAGAAGACTCAATCCTTCCTTTTATATTATTTAATTCGAACCAAAGCAAACAAATAAACCACATAATTCTAAGAAATCTCACATGCATTCACTTAGTGAAATCCTAGAGTAAAATTAACCTCTTTTACACCCTTAATCATTCGGCCCTTACAATCAAACATAATCAAGTACACTCAAATATAATCAAACATCATCAAACACATTTAATCCTCATTTAATAAAATGCAAGTACAAGAATCACTTACACAATCAAGTCTCATCCTTTTTAATCCAAAAGCCGAAGCATAATCACAATTAAAACCAAAAATCAAAACCCTCTTTTAATTATCAAAAATTCGAACCTAAAATCAACACAAATACCATCCAAAATTGACATGCAACCAAGTAATGATTTCAATTATCACTAGTAGCACATAATCCCACAAATATCATCTTTAATCATTTTCCAATCATAAGATCCATTCGGGGTTTTCAAAAAAATACACATGCATAAACAAATTTTGACATGCAAGGCTTTAAATTACAATTTCAACTCACTTTGACCTTTAACCTAACCATTCAACTCATTTATTTACAAATCAAATTAAACTCACTTGATTATACTAAAACCTTACATGCATGCTATGAAATTTCCTTAAAAACAAATATTTATATTCAATATCAAGTTTAACACTAAAACAAATAAGCAACTCATCATTCAAAATCAAAAACCCCTTTTTAACATCAAAATTCGACTATCATCAAACAAAACCTAAGAAAATATCACATGCATTCATCATTTTAGATCTTCAAACCACATCTCAAACTAATTTCTAAAAACAAACAACAACAAACCATTTACATCAAAAATTCAACTTAATCTCTTCAAAATTCAAGAACCTTTCGAGTTTTAAAAGAAACATCACATGCAATACTTAAAATGACTTCTTTTGAATAGGTAGAGCTCAGGCACGCATCATAGCTCACCACCGGTTTACCGGAGTTCATCACAGGTGGCGGTGGCTTCACGGTGGTGCCCCCATTGGGGGTTTCCATCCACAAAACCTCCGATTTTACTATCGAACAACAACAAGTATCACATGCATCAATCATTCATCACAAATCAAGAAAATCAAAGTTGAAACTTGCAAGAGACCTTTGAATCAAGGTTCTCGACTCAACATCACACCCGAACACACACACATATGCAAACACCTACACACACATGCACAAGATTTAAAGCCTATATATAGATAAAGAATGAAGTTTTATGAAAGAATCCATAGAATTGAGAGAGGAAGAGAGGTGTACTGAGAGGAAGAGAGAGAGAGAGAGAGAGAGAGAGAGAGAGAGAGAGAGAGAGAGAGAGAGAGAGAGAGAGAGAGAGACTTCGAGAGTGAGTGAGAGAGATATGAGAGAAAGGAGAAGAAAGAGAGTAGAGCCGGGTGAAAGAAAAATAAAGGGGAGGGAAGGGAGTATATATATTGATTTTGTGAGGATAAGATAGTCCTTTCATCATTCTTTTTTATTTCTTTTTTCTCTTTTCCTTTTATTCTCACTTTAAAAATGAATTTAAATAATGAATAACTCTCTCTGAAAAGATGGGATTGCAAAGAATAATAATTTTAGAATAAAGATCTCGAAATTAGCTTTTCAGCCATATTTTAACAATAATTTTTGAGCGTACGCTTGATTTATTATGGGTTTTACAAGATTGCGCTCAAAATAGAATTATAACTCGATAAAATCATTTTAAAATACACCGATCATAAAATAAATTCATCTATCATTTTTATAAAGTCTCTAGGACTATTTTGAAGATAACAAAATAACTTTCACACCTTGAACATACTCGGATAATTTTATAAAAACATTTAAAGGTCCAATAAACCTTAATTTAAATCAAATAAATCCCTTTAGGTCATTTAAAAAAATCAACAGAGCACATAATCAAGTATATTTCAAGTGATAGCACGTATTCACATTTCACGACTCGTACTCGATCACAAAATTTCCCTTTTTATTATTATTATTCCCCTTTTCGCGTAACGGGTTGCGTTCTGCTTTACGGCTCGACGATGAGCGTTTCAGTTACGCTTCACAATAAGTTCTTTATACCAACTGACACGTCACTGAAATATAATACTTATTTAAAAATTTCCATTCACATATCAACACATAGTTCATATTTGAATAATTTTAATCTCTTTTAAAAACGGGTCCCGTTCTACCTAATGGCCCGACAACACATCTTATCCCCTAAGCTCACTCATCAAACTGGCACGCGTCATTTTACGGTCCCATATACTAATACACCATAAAGAAAATTAACCAACAAAATTATTTAACTCTTTATTTAATCACATAATTTATAATTATCCCACAAAATTATACTTTATTCACTTAATCACGTCGCGAAATTCCCAGTCGCTACATAGATGATTGCGGAATTTGATTTGGTAATGCAAGATCATGTTAGAAGAATTCAAAATCATGAGATACATCATCATTATCTTGGCCACAAAATTCAAAATAAGTTGATTTCTCTTCTGGCTCATAGTGTTAGAAGTTCCATTTTAAGTGTTGTTAAAAAGGCTAAATATTTCTCGGTTATTCTTGATTGCACTCCGGATATAAGTCATCAAGAACAAATGACTTTGCTTGTGCGAAGTGTGAACATGTCAAGTAATAAAATCAAAGTAGAGGAGTTCTTTCTTGAATTTCTAAAGGTAGATGACACATCCGGATCAGGACTATTTGATGAATTGATAAGCGCTTTAAAGTCTTTTGATCTTAATGTAGAGGATATTAGAGGTCAAGGTTATGACAATGGTTCCAATATGAAAGGAAAACATCAAGGAGTTCAAAAAAGGTTACTTGATATAAATCCAAGAGCTTTGTATATGACATGTGCTTGTCATAGTCTTAATCTTACTCTTTGTGATGCGGCTAATTCTTGTGTGAAAGCCATTTCTTTTTTTGGTGTTGTGCAACGAATCTACACATTATTTTCAAGTTCTTCAAAAAGATGGAAGATTTTGCTTGACAATGTTTCGGGGTTGACTGTGAAATCTTTGTGTAATACTCGTTGGGAAAGGCAAATAAAAAGTGCGAAAGCAATTAGATTTCAAGCTTCACAAATTAGGTTGCCTTTGTTGGAATTAAAAGAATCTTCTAATGATCCTAAGTTGGTTAGTGAAGCCGAAAGTTTGATTAGTTTTATTGAGAGTTTTGAGTTCTTACTTGGTATAGTCATTTGGCATGACATTTTATTTTCCGTTAATATGGTAAGTAAAAAGTTAAAATCTAAATCTATGTGTATTGATGCTACTATGAAACAATTGAAAAGTGTGTTGGTATTTTTTTAAAAGTACAGGGAAGAAGGATTTGTCTCTAGCATAAAAGTTGTCAAAGAAATTGCAATTGATATGGATATAGAGCCTACTTTTCCAATAAAGCGTTGTGCCTTGAGAAAAAAACAATTTGATGAAAATGATGATGGTGAAGAAGTGAGAACAATTGAGGAGTCTTTTCGAATTGATTTCTTTGTGCGATTGGTTGATATTGCAATTAGTTCATTGAGAAGTCGTTTTGAACAATTACATGCATTTGAAAGTGTTTTTGGGTTTTTATTTGATCCACACATTTTGAAATCTTTGGGGTATGATGAAATAAAGAAAAGGTTGTAGTAATCTAGCTACTACTTTCTCTCATAACGGGTTGTCAGTTTTTGAATTGGATGTCTTAGTACATGAAGTAGAAATGTTGCAAGTTTATATTCCCGATGACTTCACATCTGCTATTTAGATTCTTGAGTTTGTCAGATCTTTGGATTGTCTTCCAAATGTTGTCATTCCTTATCGAATACTACTATCTATACCTGTGAGTGTAGCATTAGCTGAAAGAAGTTTCTCTAAGTTGAAATTATTGAAAAGTTATTTGCGGTCATCGATGTCACAAGAAAGGTTAAATGGTCTTGTTGTTTTATGTATTGAAAGAGACATGTTGGAGAACATTGACATGAATACAATTATCACTGATTTCGCGCATCCAGGAGTGCTAGGAGAAGTTATTTTTCATGATCCATCACTTTTGTACGGTATGTTAAATACTCTCCTATTATTAGCTATTCAAATTTTAGTTAAAATTGTTTTATTATCATTAATTTATATGTGAGTATGATGATGTTTAATGACTATAACTTATATTTAAATTTAACTTATTGTTTATATTACTATAGTCTAATCTTGGAGGGCATTAGAGCCTTTTTTAGGATATCGCCCTGGGCCTTTAAATCTAATGGAATGGCTCTCCTTGTCATTTCAGACTTTCTTATTCCTCCAGAACCACACTCCCCACAGAATCATGCGCAATTCACCATCTCATCCGAAAATGAACCATTAATTTTTTAAGCAGTCAAGTTGATGCAAAATCTTCATTTGACATATCATAGGTTAGATTTACATGAGTCCAACACTCTTTAGAAAATTCACAGCCAAAAAATAGATGTAACATATGTTAAGAATTATGATCACACATAGGACACGATAAAACAAAGAGTGTTATTTTTTTTAACTCAACCTCATTCTAACTGAAACATTATTGCGGCAAAAATGTCAAATAAAGATTTAACCTTACGAGGAACATCTATCTTCCAAATCTTGCTCCAACCTTGATGTTGAGGTACATTTTTTGTACACACCATAAGTTCAAACCAGAAGTGGGAACCTAGTTTTTCAACAAAAAAATTAATGGTAAGAGAATTATATTAAAATTTTTTATGGGGAATTACTTTGAATTTCCACATTTAATGTTGATAATATAAGTATAAGTGAAATAATTTATCTCATTAAAAACACATTATTTTCATGTTATAATTAGCATTCAGAGGTTTGTGGAATTCTCTTATGTTTTCGCTCAGAAATAAACGAGTAAGCTCGGAAGAGTTAGAAAATTTAGCAACGTCATGGAAGTGTGATGTTTTCCCCGTTTGCTATATTCAAGTTGTGCATCCAAAAATTATGTATCTGCTTTTAAGAGAAAGAAACACAGAACTTTCTCTTTTTTTACAATTATTATATATCTTTTTGTTTCATCCATATATCATGTAGAATGGACATACTTGGGTTAATATCCCTGTCTTTTGACCATTTAAAAAATAAGTAAAATAATAGTTTTTTTTACACCAGTAAAATAATAGTTAATTGTATTAGTACTCTATTCGTCTCATCTAAATCACTATATGTTTTCTTTCAATATTCGACATGGATTTTAAAATGAATATAAAATATATTTTTGTAATTTTTTTATTAAATTTTAAACATTAAATTTTGTTTAAAAGAAAACAATTCAAAATAATTTATATGATTATAATTTGGGCTTTTTTCTATTATGTCCCGTTTTAAAAACCCATTTACAGAAATATCCCATTTTTAACATTATTTATAAATATGTCCTAAATTTAAATTTTATAACAATTTTAAATTAACTATAGTTAAGTTCACTATTTCACATTTTTGTTGACAAATATAGCCTTTTTACTCACACATCAAATCCTTTCTACTTAACTTGTTTACTACTATTAGCACATATAAATAATTTCATACAAAAAATTAACATCAGGGAATTTTACTATAAGAATAATACAATATTATGCTAATATTATTGTAAATACACAGTACAAAAACAAAATTAAAATAAATATTAATATTTTAAGCTAAAATAGTATTAACACTAAAGTATGTATTAAAAATTTTAAAATAAATAAATATATATTAATTATGTATTGATTTTAAAATAGAAAACAACTATCCAGCCAGTGGTTTCAATGGTGTAGCTTTCTTTTCCTCCTTGGTCTTGCCATTCCAATGACCAAATCAATCTATGCAATCCCACTGTTAACAATTTTATAACAAAACATACAGCTCGTTACTGTCCTGAACAAAACATAAAAGATTTATATTATAAAATATAAATGAAGTAAAGCTGCATTGCTAAAATTTTAAAGTAAAGTATGACCTATTACTCTAAAAATAAAATTTACAAATCAATAAAGTTAATTTTGAATTTATGTTATATGTATCAAATGATAAAAATTATCAAATCAATAAAAGCTATATTGTTTGATAAAAGATATTTACAAATGAACTGTACAAAAATATTATTTCTAATAATTATATGATTTAATCTGTTGTATTTTCTTCTTCTTCATATTTCATCATTCTGACAAAATATATTATGAGGTAATGGGCAAAGTTTACCTGGATAATTTAATTTATACCTTAAATATATTATATGGACATATTAGTCATATTCAGCTAACTTTATTTACATATATAAATTAAATATGTGTAAATGAGTTATATATGAGTTAAAAATTAACTGTGGGACGTATTTATAATTTCTAACTAAAAAGTGATATATTTATAAAGTAGCCTTAGATATATTATACAAATACTCTTATAATTTAGAGAAATATTAAACTAAGTGCCCTAGTCCTAACCCAACAGGACAGCAGGACTGAGGCTAGTATAAGATATGTTATTGAACTCGTATTCTATGGGGATGCCGATCCCTGAGGGGAGGTTGAGCAAAACAACGGGTGATGTTTAAAAATATTTATTTTTGGGTGTAATGGCTGAAAATACCCATTTTTAGAATACATGGTTGATAATACCGTTTTGGTTACGTATTTTGTAATTGGATAAGTGTAATACGCATTTGAGAATTGGGTATCTAAGAAAATTACTAGAGATATGCATTTATAGTTTGGGTATTACCATTGAGATACGCATTTACCAAATGCGTATCTTAAAAAAAAAAAAAATAGGATACCCATTTGACAAATGCGTATCTAGTACAAAACAGAATATCCAAATGGCAATTGCGTATCAATATTTGGTATTTTCAACCATCCACTTCTAGAATGGATATTTTCAGTCTTTTACATCAAAAAATTGTTATTTTTAATATTTTTTCGCAAAACACTATTATATTAAAAATAAAGTTTACTTTATTTTGCTAGTCTTGTCTATATAGTTTAGTCGGTAAATCCACGTAGTTAGAGTCCCACCAACAATATGAATTTATAATATGTAATGAAGCATCACAGGATTTATAAACTAGTATTCAATAATATCAATTTATAATATGTAACGAAGTCACGTATTCACGTCCATAATAGTTATCTGCAACAATTGAATTAAAGATTTCTGTCTTTGATATTGAAATTTACTTTTAATATATAAATGAATAAATTGGTTTTGACTCTGGTGTAGTAAAAAAAATTGATATTCTTTGTTCTCATTCCCGAATATGTTTTGATGACGTTATCTAAGGACGTCTAACGGTCAAAGTGCTGATAGTGGTGATGCTAAAATATTATGTGATTGATTGAAAACTAAAATTTTCTTCCAGAAGCAAATAAAAATGGACTCCCATGTCATGTGTAAAGCATAGGCAGGGGGTAAAAATCAACAACGATAGGAAAGGGTGAAAGATATAATAGTCTATATGCTTCACAGAGCCCATGCATACATTATTGTTGGGGGGGGATGAAAGATTTAAGTTTGCAAAAAATGAAGTTTGTGGGAAGACATAAAAGACAAGATGAGGGGGGAGGCCATGTCCCTAAGTTTAAAGTAGTACCCCACTCCAAACCACACCACTCAAATGTGCTGGGGTGGTGCCAACTCTAACCCCACTCATTTATGTTTACATTCAGGATATAAAGTCCATGGGGGGGAATTGGTTAGCCCACGCCTTCCACTTCTCTTATTGCTTACCCATTTGTATGTCACTCATTTCCCTGTAGGGGGTCCTTCCCCCCTGTTTCATACACACATCAACATCCCTCTATAACTCAAGGATGGGGTGTTTCTTACAATTTTCAATCCCCGATAATTTAGAAAAAAAATTAAAACCTTTTCTTTTTCTTTTTTATTGTTTTCGTAGTTACAGATTTCGAATATCGCAATTATTCGGTCTATGTACCGATTTCTGATTTTATCATATCATAAATGGGTCAAATCGGA
Organism: Apium graveolens; assembly: GCF_009905375.1. Lineage (NCBI taxonomy): Eukaryota > Viridiplantae > Streptophyta > Magnoliopsida > Apiales > Apiaceae > Apium > Apium graveolens. Next base: position 22,267,786 of record NC_133649.1, on the reverse strand, counting down.
CAAGTATTTTTGACCGGATTTTAGCAATTTATCGGTAATTTTTAAAAAATCAGCTGATTTTTACATTCACGATTGTTTTATAGATTTCCCGAGTTTAAAATTTTAGACCTTAATCATCACAGACTCTGTTATAGAAATCGACCGATTTTTCAAAAATCGCCAATAAATCGATCAAAAATATTTGTCTGATTTGACCTATTTCCGATAAATCACCGATAAATCATCCGATTTTTGAAAAATCGTTTGATAAATTGCAAATAGGTATCTCAACCAAATAATTCCGATTTCTGAAATCTTTAATACTGATTACATAGGCTTAAAATATCTGAGTTCCTCATTTTGGTTGGGCAGTGGCAGGACTAGGCAAACCAACTGCAGCTGACCAACTTCATCCTCCTTACCTTAATATAATGATAGTACTATACTAACAATCTCACTATTAAATAGCTACAAATCCAAAATCTCAACTAGTTTGGAAAATTTTCATGGCTGCAGAATGCACCAGGCATGTGCACTCAAAGACGATAGTAATGGTCCAGCTTGTACAAATTTGATACTGATGGATGTAGTGTTGTACAAGATGAATGAACATATTACTCAACATAAACAAAGTATAGCTGGTGGGAAAGTGAATTGTTAGGTTAGCCCATCTCTCCAAACTCCACACTTTTTCATCTCTTCATCTATTTTTTTTTGTTTCATGAATGGGAGTATCCCGCCTTTCTTGTTCCCTTTTCTCCAAACTAGCTCCCGTATTCAAACTCATCATAATTCGAGTCGAATTCGAACCGTCTGGTTCAACAATAGTCTTGCTATCAATTGTTGAACAAACTACATTTTCACATTCTATTCTTCATTATCTGCATAATTAACCACAAAATGCACTCACATTCTAAAAAAGAAAAATATGATAAAAATTACAGATGATATACTAGTAGTTATAGTAATTAAGTAATTATATAAACAAAAAATGTACATGCCCATGCTTCGTGACTAAGGAGTATGCATAATGAAGCTACCAGAACCCTAAACAATTGCAACACATGTAGTTCTGTACAAGGGGGACCTCGGACTCATTGTTGTCGACAGGTCCATTTCATGGTTTAATTTCAAGTTCCTATGTCACTGGAACCCCCTCATACTACTAATTTTAAATAAATTTTATAATTTCCACGAACTACCAACCACCTCTTATACAAATCGTATAAACAAAAACAAAATTTTACATCCTTTGTCTTGTGCACTTCCCATACATAGACCATTCTGTCGTTCGTTGGACATTTATTTGAAAATTTACGAATATGGCATACGGGTCGCGGGAACAATGAACAATCTTTAAAATTCACTAGAATTTTCCTTTGTTACCCCTTTCAAAACTAAAAATATTACAAATTTGGCATATGAGTTGCGAGAACAATGATGATAGCAAAATAAATTCCTGTATTCCCTCCGTCTTACCACCTCCCCTCCGGCCACGAAAGTTACGTCTCCTCTCGTCACCTACTTTCCCTTAGTCACTCTCCACCTATCCCTATAGCTCATCCATGTCACCTACACTACCCCTAAAAAGGTACACTTGCCTCTTTCCCGGAAAACCCCGGAACATGACTCGGCCTCTAAAGAATTATATAAGGGAAAAGGAAAGGAAAGAGAAAGACGGACACACGTACACAAAAAAAAAAACCTCTGATAATGGTTATAATTGTTACGGAAGCCTAGTGAAATTCCTGCGGCCATCAAATGAGAACAATGAACAATTCTTAAAATTCGCTAGAATTTTCCTCCGTTGCTACTTCCAAAACTCAAAGTTAATTGTTTTTTAGTAAGAAAATTGTTTATATCAAAGTTTAGAGTGAAATAAGAAAAAACAAAGTACAGTAACAACAAAAGGACTTGTTTTGGGAGTACAGAGTTAAGGAAGCAACCATTTCCATGTGAAGTTCAGTTTTGTGGAATTATTAGGCCAAAAATACAAAAATCCATTTTGGACTGAATGATTCAAGTCATTACATATTGTCAGTTTATATATGCTAACACAATTCATGCGATCCCACACCTACAAAAACTTTTACTTGAAGCTCAAATCCACATTCTAGGAAATTACAGTGTTCCATAATACTTTTGACTTTTATTTGCATTGCTTGCAGTATTATCGGGGGACCTCTAAAGATGGGCGTCGTGCAAAAACTGGTTCCTTGAAACACTACTATCCGATCAATTCCCCTATAACTCTAATGAGCAATTCATAACATCACATATATTTTATATAGGCTTTTGTCGGTTTTTCAGAAAAAACTGTAAACGACTAAAAATTAAGACATTTAGACAATTGGTATAATTCGAAATACCAAATTAACGTCAACTACATGTGTGTTGAAGATTGAAACACGGGGGACACAAAGGCTATGTGTTAAGAGTATGGCAGGACCTTCTAACTTAGAAAAAATGATTCTGTTTGGCACATACGTGTGGAAAATATCAATTCTACTCTTTGCTAAGTAAAGCTGAGTGAGGAAAGTCTGTTTCTTTACAAAAGCAAACTCATTCAAGGAAGCTTTAGAACTGTATGTCCTAAAAAAGTGGAAAAAATCAAATAATGCCACACCTCTTCTATTTCTCTGTCTGCACCATTTTCATCTTACATGAATGGCATCAAGTTCATGGTAACAAATAATAACCTCAATTTTTTTCCTCGCGATAATAACATTATTTACGTAAAATGCTAAATAAAAATGCGGAATTCATATATTTGATAAATAATCGGTCACAACTAACGTTAACCATGTACCACCGAAACAACTTCACCAGCTGCTCCCATAAGGCTTGTTTGTTGTTCTTGTGCGGTGACATTTGTTTCTCACAAACATAATGTACATTGTGTCTGTTTGCAAAGAGTCCCACACATTTAACATTATGGACAGCTTTCAGTTTTTTTCTTTTCAGTGTCTGACCCACTTTTTTACACACATTCACCTAGTGTAATGTAGTGTGTGATAGCTTTCCACCTCCCTCAATGCCTTGTGTGTTTCCATTATTGAAGCATAAATCCAACTTCTTTGTTTACCTACCTTTGCCTTCCCTTCATTCATATTCTGGTTTTGGGCTTTTCCTCAGCCACTCAAATCTTCTTGATATTTTCTTATATTTTGAATTTTGACCCTTTTTTTGCTTTTTATTAGGTGGGCTTTTGAATTTTCAAGGTTCTATAAAATGTTCATGTTTGATCTTTAAGAAAGGTGATATACTTATACATTTGATTTTTGATATTAGTTTGTGTGATGGAGTCTTGGAGTTATGTTTCTGGGGAAAGAGGGTTTGTGTCTGAAGATTCTGTTACAGCTTCTGATGTTGTTATTACAAGAGGTAAAAATGGTCCAATGGATTGGGATTTTAAGTCCTCTTTTTATGGTAGTAATAGTAATATTGGATTAGGATCTTCAAGTCAAGAGGGTATTGAGAATATGGGAATTCTTGATTTGGGTCATCAAGAAACAGTGAGAAAATCTGTGTCTAATGGTTCAATTAAGGATGGTTTAGGTAACAAGTTTAGTGGTGTAAGAATGTTCAATTCGCTTGCGGAAAATGCCTTTTGGGGAGAAGAAGAAGAGCCTAATGCTAAGCTTCCAAGCTCAATTATGGATTTCAGTTCTGCAGATTCTTCTCTTATTGATTTGAAACTAGGGAGGTTTGATGATCAGAGAGATGATCAGAGATTGTCTAGCTCCCATGTAGCTCCGAATATTTATTCGAACGATTCGTTGTCTGTTACAGGGAAGAGAATTCGAGTTGGGGGTTTGAATTCCATGACCCCATATTGCCAGGTTTATGGATGCAAGAAAGATTTGAGCTCTTGTAAAGATTATCACAAGAGGCATAAAGTTTGTGAAGTTCACTCCAAGACTCCTAAAGTTATTGTTAATGGCATTGAACAAAGATTTTGTCAGCAATGCAGCAGGTCAGTTTTGGCCCCCTTTGTTGTTTACTTTTGTATTCCAAATTTCCAAGCATCCCAAAATTGGGAATTACCAAATAATTTTGTTTATATGTGTGTGTGATTCTATACTATAAGTATTGAAAAAAAAGTATAACTGTATAAGTAACCTTGATTTTCCCATTGCAGAATCTACTAATTTCTCAGTATGCGTAGTCAGTGGACTACTTTACTCTTTGTTGTCATTTTTATTACATACTTCACTCCTTGTCATGTGAAAGTTAAGTTGCTACATTCATATTCCTTAAAATATCTATGTTCCAAACTAAAGAGAGTTCAAATAATCTCAAGTTTCCAATTACAGATTTTACTACATGTAGATATACTGGATCTCGAATACTCCTTGGTTGTTTCTTTTGTGAATTTCATTAAGATGGATATGTAAACCAAGCATCTAGCAATCATATTCTCAGTAGATGGTTAGTTGTACTTTATGTATAATTAATATCTATTTTCTGAACTGCTTTTGCTAAAGGGGTCAACATCTATCTTTTGAAGTACTAGCATCATGTTTCTGTGGTAGATCAAATTGGAATAAGAACCTGTGGGTCTTATCTTATGCTTGGTTGGAATATGGTTCCTTATTTAACATATTCTTGCCTCTTTTGTTTAGGTTCCACTTGTTGGTTGAATTTGATGATGGTAAGCGTAGCTGCCGGAAACGTCTTGCTGGGCACAATGAGCGGCGCAGGAAACCTCACGGGGGTATTCACTCTGGTAGATCTAGGTTGTATCCGACATATAACAATGGTATGTTATCTTATATAGAAGTACTTTGAGTGCAAATGAACACTGCACCCTCTGTTCTATTTAATATTTTTTGGTCATATGCCTTCTCTCCCACTAGTTTATGAATCTAACTGTGTAGTTTGTGAATTCTGCATAATTTCTGGTGTTTTTCGCTATACTGATTTTTCATTCTCAAATGCCTAATTACACCAAATGAAATGTCATACTTTTTCTTTATCGATTTAATCGTTTGCTTCAGAGTATTACCATTATATTTTTATTATCTTTGCACTTATCTGCAATCAGTAATTGTGTATTAAAAAATTTTAATTCTGATATTTGCTGAACTGAGGTTCTGCAGTTGGCAGGTTTCAAGAGACGGCTGTTCCAACATCATCTTTCAGTCGTCAAGATGTACTTTCAGGATACCTTTCTCAGCCACAAAAGTATGCTTCAAATGACTTTTGGTCTAGGCATATAAAACTTGAAGAAGCGGATAATTATAGTTCACAGTCAGCAATAACCGTTGCAGGTGGAGGGTTCCATCCAAGATCGCATTTTCCTTCCTATGGTTTTGATAAGCATTGCCTGTCTGCAGATAGAAATGGTATATACAACATATCCGAAAGCAAATCTAGTGAAAACAATAACTTATTTCGACACGCCTCACTAGGTGGTGAAGCTTTTACTGGTTTTGACTCACCATTAACCGTTCAAGCGCTACCAGGGTTTTCTGACTCTGGTCGTGCTCTCTCTCTTCTGTCATCTCAATCGCAAACTTCTACAAGTCATACTTCAGGTATACTCATGGCGTACCCCTTGATCGGTCCAGGCAGCCATGAACACTATAGTGTAAATCAAGTATCAGAAAAACCCTTAGGAGTGAGCCCACAAGTTTCAAAAAATGAAATTTCAAATAAGTTTATTTCATCGGGGATGAATTCTGTTGAAAATCATTTGAACCGCATGATCAGTACAAGTGGTAGTAGTGCTGTCGTCAGCTATGGGATTGATGGGATGTTTCACGGATCTGATTACATGAATGGTGGAAAGGAACACCTTTCTTGTGAAGATGAACCCACTATTGATTTGCTACAGTTGTCATCCCAGCTTCAGCGAGTGGAGGATCAAAGACAATCTTTGCATGAAAAGCCCAGAGATGATTCTTTCCTGTAGCTTCAAGGTCACTTGCAATGTCTATGGAATAAGGTACTCTACAACACTTTATTAGATGTGCTAAATGTAGTCTAAAATTATGAGTTCAAACATTCCAATTTTGAGGTTATCTTGATAAATCTCTCTTGATGCATTTAATTGTATCTTTGAGTGGATCACTTTGTTCTTTCAATTATGTTTGATATAAGTTGTCGAATCAATTGTTCTTGCACTAAGTTTCTAATCTGCATGACAGTACATTTACACATCAAAGTTATTTTGTTCTTTTGGTATTAAATTAAAAAAGTTATTGTATGTGTCTTTGTGTATATATTACAGATCAAAGTTATCCTTTGTGAAAGGTGCAAAGTGCTACAGAGCGTCTCTTAACTAGAGAAACAAGAAGAAATCAAACTTTCAGATTTACATAGGAGCTCAGCCTAGCAAGTAGAAGCAGAAAATCAACTGGTGATTACGGATAGCACTCATATCTACGTATATGATAAGAACTTGTTAATCTTCGTAGCTTGACGTTAATTTGGTAATTGCGAATCAGATTCTCTTGTGAATGATTTAAAGTTGCTCTTGATTAGTCTACTTTTAGATACATTCCGTTTTCTTTTATGCCAACCTTAAAGAGAGCTATGGTTCATACTTTCAAGTAAGTACTTCGAAGATTGTACCTTTTACTTTGAAGATTGTACCTTTTAATCGACTGCATTACTCAATGCTACTGGAGTACTGGTGCTCCAGTATTTCTATGCTTTATGTGATTTCTGCTCTTACATATTCTTGTTAGAACTAACTCATAGTTTTGATAAATGTGTGAAGCTATAATCATTGCAGAACATTGTGCTTATTCGACTGTTGTTGGCAGCTTAAGAGCATTTATACATTCGTTGTTTTTAGAAACGATTCCTCTTAGAAACTTCAATAGTAAAACACTTGTGTGTTTAGTGATTCGACCAGTAATCTATTTACAGATTGAAACATCTGTTTTTGTGAGAAGAGTAGTCTTTGAACTAAAGCAAAAGATATGAAATTGAAGCTAATGACGGCAACCTGTATTAGTACTTGTTTCTAAAACTGGGCACCAGTTCATGAACACCATGTTGATTTATTATGATGATGATTATTTTTCTGAAAATTTGCAGTAAGCTAAAAGTTACAGAATTTTTAACCAAGACACAGAAGGAAAACAAACCCTAGAAAAAAGATAAATTCAAACACATGGCACTAAAGGAACATATATTACAATTTACTTGAAACTTCAAAAGAATACAACTCCAAGAATCAAGAATTCAACATGTAGATCAGGGCTACAACTACAAGGCCATTAACTAATTGACATTCTACATAACATGCTTATAGAAACGCAGATAAAACAAAACTTTAAGCCATCTTCAATATCCTGTTGTTGATCATCACCGAGTTAAACTCCTGCTCCATCATCAACTCCGCAGCCTTTTTCAGTTGTCGACAAGCGATAACGACAGCATCAGCGATGACAACAGCATCATCGGATTCGAAAAAACAAGCAGGCTTCAAAACTGGACCAAGAAGCAGAAGAGTGGAGCAAGGCTTGACTCCAAGTTGAGATATAGACATATTATTACCATCTTCATCAAAATAATCTCTCATTCGCATTGAGGGATTACCTATAATCTCTTGATGGTCGAGACTGTTGACGGAGGAATCTGGTAACAACAAAGATTGAGGTTTCTCGCCGGAACTAAGATCTGTGACGGTGGTTCTTTACCGGAAACTTAAGCGGTGTGTGGTGGTTTATGGTTGTTTTAGGCTGAGATTGATCAGAGTAAGTGGTGGCTCTCTTATCAGCTCTCAACTTCTTACCCTCTCAATGTGCCTACGTACCCTTTATATAGGGATCAAGCCTGACGTAGTTCTCGTAGAACAAGAAGTCTAATGCATTGAGACTTCTTACTCCTAAGCCCAATAGAAGCCCATCCGATATCCATCTTCTGCTAGCTTTAGGAATGTCCAACTATGAGGCCCAACCGCAAAGGCCCAAGGCTCGTCCGTAATCGTAAGACTTCACGGATAGTGCATCTCCCTGCGCAAGGATAACACTCCGCTACAGCTATCTCCCTTGATTTACGAACGCAGGTATAGCCACGGTTCACCCCAAATGCCAGACGCGTCCCTGTCCCCCGAATGAGGATAACCCACCAGATAGCAGGACAGGTGATCCCAAGCTCTTGGGTGCAAAGTGCAGGATGACTCCAAAGTTCTCCAACGAGGACACCCGTTGAATACAAGAACAGAGCTCCCAAAGCACACACCAAGGTTAAACCCCGCATCCCCAACGAGGACACCCGTTGAATACAGGAGGAGGCCTTCAATCATCAGGCATACCCCTGGAGGCCTTCAAGCTTTTCACGGACATCCCCCTCCTTGACCGTCTCAAGGAGGGAATTCTTCCAAGAGTACCTGCAACAAATACATTAATAAAAATAACCTCCATCGCTCCTTTCCATGCAAGCTTTGTCCTGAATTCACCATTAAGATCACATAAAACAAACATAGGACGCGTCCTAGAAATTAGGGCGCGTCCTCACCCTTATTAGACTTGCACCGTCTCCTCTAAACCATCACGCACAGCATTTCACCTCCTATGACGCGTCATTGCTAAAGTAGGCGCGTCCTACTGCGTCCATCACCATAAGCTCTCGCCTGCCAAGCACTTTCATAAACATTGACGCGTCCATAGAGTCTGGGGCGCGTCCTTCCTTGACCATGCACTCTTCTTGCCTCGTAACATATCCCTTTCCTAGTAGGCGCGTCCTGTAGGCTTGGACGCGTCCTTACTTCCACAACGCAACACTGAGTTTGACTGCAATTAGCCCGCGTTTGACCCGAGTCAACCCAATGCCAAATTTTGGATATAACAACTACCCCCCAAATTCCATTTGCAGTTAAAAACAAAATTGGAATTTCTTTCCAAGCGAAATCTGGCTCAAACTATGTGGACGCGTCATAACGGGAAAACGCGTCCGACCTTCACTTTCTACATGCGGTATACAGCTGTCATCCTTAGGGTCGTCCTTCTTCTATAAATACCCTAGTTGCATCGCACCACCATCACCATCCCTGTTTCTCTCTCACACAACCGCCATTGCCGCCTTTTCAAGAAGGAATTTCGAGGTCCAAATTCCGGTGATCTATCCAGCCATTTCCCTATTTCTGTAGCTCAATCCAACCGCCAACTCACAAGGTATACAAATCTTCCTTTACTTTCCTATTTAATTAAGTAAATTGAGTTTAATAAGCAAAAACCCGTTCATATGCTTCGAGTTGCCTTACACCACTCTTAACTCTCCTTACATGTATATGTGAATATATCTGTAAATTTAACATATTTTGCTTCCCTGATCTCCCAACTACATGTTTCTAGGATTTCATCATATTTCCCCCAAATTGTTAACAGTCGATTAACATTCCGCTGTTATAATCATGTAGGACGCGTCTTTCTGTTAGGACGCGTCCTGTATCTTCTAATTTAAGACATGTTCAAGTTGTCCCAAACAAAGGTAATATAGGACCAAAGGTTTATTAGGACGCATCATTGTAGCACACCCCCCTGCGGTAGATTTTCAGGACGCGCCCTCCCAATATCCTCCTTCCATCTTTCTTTTCCTTTTCTTCTCTCCTTTTTTTTTTTTTTAAAATGGACGCGTCCTCAAATTGTTATTTATTCTTTTGCAGCTGGAGGACGCGTCTTCTTCTTCACCATTCCACCCGTTTAAAGCACTCAACAAGCGTATTGGAACCTATTCCCCACACCTGATCTCTTTTAAACCCGACTTTCCCAACATCCACAGGACGAATTCCTTCCTTAGAGCAGAAAGACGCGTCTTCTGTTCCCTTAAATCAAAAACCTCAATAATGTCCAATTCCAGTTCTGACTCCATGGATCATGTTCCCATACTTTCAAGAATGGAGAAGAAGGGAGTCAAAAGGCAAAGAACTCCGGTTCTCGATACTAGGGCTGCCATTGAAGATTGCACAGACGACGAAATTGTTTTAACCACAAGCCAAAAACCCCAAAAAATAGCCATTTCAGGAGAGGACGCGTCCTATTCCCAGGACGCGTCAAATTCTCAAGGCTCGGCTCCTTCTCAGGACGCGTCACCTCTCAGCGTGAATGAATTTGAAAGGAGGATTCCTGACCCCGAAACATATCCAGTATCCCCTCAGAAATCAGACTCCCCTCTGGAACATTGGAATCCTTCAGATGTTGAAGTGGACTGTGACTGGACCAGGCTTGACACTCTAACTGAGGCGGAGAAGAATGCTAGAAGAAAAAGAGAGGGCAAGCTGGCGTGCGTAGCTCTTGACTCGACGGCAACCGATTGGGAAATTCAATGGCACATGAAGTACTATGACATGGAGGGAATCTGGACGCGCCCTCTTCGAACCATGAGGCCACACATTTTCAATGTCGGGAACCAAAGGATCCCCAGAATGGTGCTTACTCCAAAGTTAATTTCCTTGGGTGTGGGCGCGCCTTTGCATCCATACATTAAGAAAATCTTAAAATGGTACGACGTAGCTCCAGTCCAACTATCACCAAATTCATACAAACTAGCTTGGGCTCTGTTCATCATGTACCATAACTTAAGGCTGGGCGCGCCCTCAATGAAAGAATTCAGCTTCTTTTACAGCATCAGGAAATCAATTCCCGGGTACCACTTCCTGGTAGTCAACAAATGGTTGAACAACAAGGGATTCAATGAAGGTAAAATTAGCCACGAAAGAGACTGGAAGGAGCCATTCTTCTATATTTATGATGTCAAAAGGACACGCGTTCGCTTCAACTTGGAACCAAGTGAGTCCAACATTCAGGACGCGTCCCCTTTATCAGGGCGCGCCTTTTCTTTTATACCCCTTTCTTTGTCTTCTTTGTTGTAACCTATCCTCCCTTCTCTTAGATAAAAGGACCCAGAAAGAGCTTGCAGGAAAGAAGAAGAAGAGAGCAGAAAAGGTGTTACAGTATGCTGAAAAACATTTCAACCTCAAGGACATGATCACCGAGGAGAACTTGAAGAAAATAGGAGCTTTGTCCCCACGAGTGGGTTCTCTCTGCAAATTTCGAGATTTCCACAATGGGAAACCTATCCTTACTGCTTCTGAAAAGTCCAAAGGGCTCCAAGCCACAGAAATTATTCAGCCAGACATCACCAAGAAGGTGGATTTAGAGCAGGGTAAGAAATCATTGTACGTACGACGCGTCACGGCGTTAGGACGCGTCGTATTTATGCTCACTTTTTCCCTTTAATTTTAGCATAATTTATAAAAGTTACTTCATATATGCACTATCACCTTGGACGCGCCCTACCCCCCGGGCATGTCTCCTTATTATAGAAAACGTCTTAGGTAAGACGCGTCATACCGTTAGGACGCGTCATTACCACACATTTATTCATCTTTATGTTCATTTATATCTGACATGCACGTAGACCTTTATATCATGAAATAGGCGCGTCCTACTTTTAGGACGCGTCTCCTTGTACCTAACTAATTCCTTTCAATGTTTATATTGCAGATATGGCCTCTCTCCCCAAAGGGTTCGCAATTGGGGCTTCCAAAAAACTAAGGGCAAGGAAACAGGCTCCCACAAAGGTTGATTCAAAGGCAAAAACCCCACCTCCTGCTGCAACTCCTTCTCCTCCAAAGATAATAGAGACTCCCGCGTTTGAAATTCCTGAGGAGGGGGAGGACGCGCCCTCTAAACGCCAAAAGATCATTCCTGACGATCAGTCCTTCGTTCTTAGATACCTGGGCGCGTCCTCTGTTGGGGATTTTTCAGAGGATGAAGTCAGAGGCTGGACTTTCAGAATAGAGCAACAAACAGAAAAAGCCATGGTGAAGGCCGCAGCTGAGCTTCACCTTCATGCCCGACAGAGTGCCAACATGGCGGCAAGGCTCAGGGCGCGTCTTGCAGTTACTGATACTGCAAAGAGCCAGGCCGAAGACAAAGTCAAATCTCTGGAAAAACACATTGCCCTGCTCACCAAAGAAAAAGATGCTGAAATCAGACGCCTGGAGGGCGAGAGGACGCGTCTAGAAACAGAAAAAGCTGTTTTGGAAGGCAATGTCTCTGCAATGGAAAAGCAAATGGACAGCGTCATCGCCCTGAACTCCACCATGCAGCTGGAACTTGACATCCTGAATGATGATAGGCTGCATGGATGGATAGAGGAGAAAAAACTGGTTTATCAGCACGACTTCCAGGCTGGATTTGAAGAATGGTGCTCTGGATTCATTGCCAACGACCCAGAGTATACATTCTCAAAGTTTGATGCAGATACCCAGATATGGGTAAACGATTTCAGGATCAGGGCTGCAGAATCCATCAAGAACAAAAGGATATTCCTAGGCTTAGAGGAAGAGGACGCGTCCCCTGAACCTGCTCCACTCCAAACTCAGCCTTCCCCTGCAAATGACCAGGACAAGCCCCAAGATGCGCCTCCTGCCTAGGACGCGTCTTATGTTTTTCATGTACTTTTTCCAAACTCTTTAAAGGCGCGGGCCCTTTGAAGCCTTGCAAGTTGTAAAAACTATTTTTGACCTCCATTCACTTGCACTTTTCTCAATCATTTACATGGGCGCGCCTTGTGTTTAGGGTACGTCGCCTTTGATTAATTTGTTATTATTTTTACTCCCGTCAAGCAAATATCCATTGTGGGCGCGTCCTCTCTAGTTGGACGCGTCTTTGTTTGCTTTGGAAAGTGCATGAGCACGGCACTACACTGTACTTGTGTGTTTAACCAATGCACAAGGCGCGACGGGGCGCGTCCTAACTGTTTGACATGCCTTAATGCTCTCTTAGAAATATTTCATCTCAGGGAGGACGCGTCCTTGGTAGGGACTTGCTTTTGCTTTTAAATTATGAGCATCAACCAATATTACTTGGGCGCGTCCTTGGAAATAGTACACTGCCTAGTTACATTTTTACTCAAGTTCTATTGATCCTTTTAGCAGCCACTACTTCAGTTAACATCCACATAGAACTATCACTCAAGACGCGCCTCACCTTTGATCCAAAATACATCATCCTTCCCGCAGGACGCGTCTTTGACAAGCACTTTTTCTTTTTTACTTATGTTGTCAATATCATAGTAACATTCAGTCCAAAGGAGCATCAACCAAGATAACTTGGGCGCGTCCTTGAAAATAGTACATTTTTCTTGTGTTTCATTCATATAAAACCCTAGCTTAAGGCGCGCCCTACGTTTAGGACGCGTCATGAGACCAAGCAGATTGAGCAAATATATTTTGAAAATTTCAAAATTTTATTTATAATGCGCTCTGATGTCAAAAGTGCACCAGTCCCACGGCTACTATGCTCTGTGGGGAAATTATTTCTAAAAAAATGACCCTTCAACTATTCCCAGAGTAAGTAGTACATGCACCACCCCCCTAGGCTAGGAGGAATTTATTTAATTCTAGCCTATAAACTGGGCATAAATCAAAATGATAAAAGAAATACGCAAGGGGCCAAAGCCACGCCTCACTGGTAATACTTTCGGAGATGTTCCGCATTCCAAGCTCGCGGAATTAGCTTCCCGTCCATGTCTTCAAGGTGATAAGTCCCCTTCCACAGGATAGACTTTATTCTGTACGGTCCTTCCCAATTAGCTCCAAACACTCCATGTTGGGGGTTCTTTGTATTTGGCATCACTTTCCTAAGTACCAAATCCCCCACCTTCAGCAACTGTCCTTTTACCTTCTTGTTATAATACCTTGCGACGCGCTGCTGATATGCTGCTAGCCTTAGCTGAGAATTTTCCCTCGTCTCCTCTAAGAGATCTAAATGAAGCCTTTGATTAACCTCAGCGTCCTCTTTCCCGTAACAGTCTCTGCGAAGTGATCCCGATCCAACTTCCACGGGGACCATAGCTTCGTAACCGTAAGTCAGCATAAACGGCGTTTCTCCCGTAGTAGATCGCGGTGTAGTGTTGTATGACCACATCACCTTCGGGAGTTCTTCAGGCCAATTCCCTTTACGTCCCTCCAGCTTGGTTTTGAGGGTATGTTTTATTATTTTATTAACAGCCTCTGTTTGTCCATTGCTTTGAGGATGATAGACCGCCGCAAACTCCTTCTTGATTTTCAACTCCTCACATAGCTGTCGCAACTCCTTGCTATCAAACTGTTTTCCATTGTCGGAGACCAGCTTGTAAGGGATTTCAAACCTACATACAATTGAGTTGAAAACAAAATCTCTGATTTTCTTTGCGGTGATAGTAGCCAGTGGCGTAGCTTCCGCCCATTTAGTAAAGTAATCGACCGCAACCACTGCATACTTGACGTCTCCTTTAACTTTCGGCAATTCTCCGATAAGATCGATTCCCCACATGGCGAACGACCATGGGCTTGCCATAGGCGTCAAGAGTGTAGCCGGCATAGACGAGTAGTTTGCAAAGCGCTGGCAGCGATCACATGCCTTGACGAAATTTGTAGCATCTTCTCTCATTGTGGGCCAATAATACCCTTGGCGCAACACTTTCATTGCCAACGAGCTACCCCCCGAGTGATTGCCACAGATTCCTTCATGCACCTCTCTTAGGATGTAATTTCCTTCTTCTTCTTCAACACACCTGAGTAGAGGTTGGTTGGACCCTCTCTTGTATAGGAATTCATCGTATATCACATATCTTGCGGCTTGATAACGAAGTCGACGAGCCATAAACTTATCCTCGGGGAGTGTTCCCTTGCGAATGTAAGCTAGAATGGGCGTCATCCATATTTCCTTGGGAACTTCATCCACTTGCATAGTTTCTATCTCTGGGATACTCGGAACCTCCTGGATTTCAAGAGGGATGGATCCTAACAACACAGCCTCTTGTTGCGACCCCATTTTTGCCAAAGCATCCGCATTACTGTTTTTCTCCCGCGGAACGCATTCCAATCTAACTTCTTTGAACATTCCAATCAGGCGCTGTACACATCTCAAGTATAATTCTGTTCGCGGGCCTCGCGCTTGAAATCCCCCATTCACCTGATTCACTACCAACTCTGAGTCACTTCTTGCAATTAAGTTTCGCACCCCCATTTCCAGAGCGATTTTCAGGCCATTAATCAGCGCCTCATACTCCGCATCATTATTAGTTGCATAAAACTTGAAATGAATTGCGCTCATCAGGTGGTGGCCTTCCGGAGATACAAGTACTATGCCCGCACCTGCTCCTCCATTGTTAACCGCCCCATCCACATGCAAGATCCACCAAGGATGTGGAAACTCCTCCAAAGACTCCTCGGCCTGAGGTGGATATATCATCACCAAAGCTTTATCATCAATTTCAGAATCAAATTCCAACAAGAAATCGGCTAAGGCTTGTCCTTTTATCGCTGTTCGAGGCACATATTTCAAATCAAACTGTCCCAACTCCACAGCCCATTTCAGCATTCTGCCTGATGACTCCGGTTTGTGCAGGACCTGTCACAGTGGGTATGCTGTACGAACTTCGACTCTATGGGCCTGAAAATACGGCCGCAATTTTCTTGACGCAAGAATCAGGGCGTAAACCAGTTTCTCCATATTTGTGTAGCGAGTTTCAGCGTCGTGTAACCGCTTGCTCACGTAGTACACTGGTGATTGCTGCCCGTCTTCCTCTCTTACCAGAACCGCACTGATCGAATATTCAGACACTGCGAGGTACAGTATTAGATTTTCCCCATCCAATGGCTTTGACAACATGGGAGGATGCCCCAGTTGCTCCTTGATTCTTTTGAAAGCCTCTTCACATTCTGACGTCCATACAAAGTCTTTCCCAGCTAATCTAATCGCCTTGAAAAACTCCTTGCATCTATCAGACGACTTTGAAACAAATCGGTTTAACGCGGCGATCCTCCCAGTCAAACTCTGCACCTGTTTCACATTGGTGGGTGACTTCATATCCAATAATGCCTTGATCTTCGCGGGGTTGGCCTCAATTCCCCTGTGGTTGACAATGAACCCGAGAAACTTTCCCGATTCCACGCCGAACACACATTTTTGTGGATTTAATTTCATACGAAACCTCCTCAAAATATTAAACATCTCCATCAGGTGCTTGATATGGTCAGTTGTCACCTTAGATTTCACCAGCATATCGTCCACATACACTTCCATGGTTCTCCCGATTTGGTCTTTGAACATCATGTTTACCAGCCGCTGGTAGGTCGCGCCAGCATTAATCAAGCCAAAAGGCATTCCTATGTAACAGTATAACCCCCTGTCTGTAATAAAGGACCTATGTTCTTGATCGGGGCCATACATCGGAATTTGATTGTATCCGGAGTATGCATCCATAAAACTCAACAACGCATGCCCTGCTATCGCGTCAACCAACTGATCAATTCTTGGCAGCGGGAAGCTATCCTTTGGACAGGCCTTATTGAGATCCGTGAAATCCACACATGTCCTCCACTTCCCATTCGGTTTCTTCACCAGTACTGGATTTGCAAGCCATTCGGGGTAGAACGATTCTTTGATCAACCCCACTTCCAACAACCGGTCTACTTCTTCTTTTAATGCTATCGCCCTTTCTCCACTTACTGGGCGACGTTTCTGACGTATGCCCTTACAATTCGGGTGGATATTCAAACGGTGACACATTACTTCCGGGTCGATCCCTATCATATCTGAATGACTCCATGCGAAAACATCGAGGTTTGCAATTAGAAAGCGGGTAAGACCTCCTCTCATCTCCTCATCCAACTGAGATCCCACTTTCAAAACCTTGCTTGGGTCATTTTTATCAACTGGAATAGATATTGTGTCTTCGGCCGGTCCCGTTCTTTCGATAAGCATAGGGATCCTGGGATCCAAATCGAAATCAAAGTCTCGGGGGTCTTCAATTTCTACTTTTTCATCTGAGGGCGCGTCCTCGTTTGGAGGAGCATCAACCTCAACTTCATTCAAGGGCGCATCCTTCTTTTGAGGAGCATCAACCTTGCAGTTATCGCCGAGACCTTGCAAAATCTCACTTCTCCCTTCCAACTTTTCCCCGTTAACCTCTTTCTGCGTGATTCCCCCTGTGTGACTCACCACCACTTCTTCTACACTACGGATTTTCGAAACACGTCCCTGCATCACAAAAGAGTTCCCAGAGGTATTGGTTTCTTCCTTTCCGGGGTTCTCAACAAAATAGTGGGCATGGACCTCTCCACCCGGTTTTGTATGAATATCTTCTATATCTTCAAATGGGAGACCTTTCCCTTCATACCTTCTTCTGCGAAATTCCTTGACAGCCTTGTGATAGCAGTCACGTGACTCATACTGTGACCCTCTCAGGCTGCCAACTCCGTTTGGCGTCGGGAACTTTATCATCAAGTGGTGTATCGAGGTTATCACCCTGAACGCACGCAACCAAGGTCTGCCGACCAGTACGTTGTGCGCGGAATCCTGATCTAGCACCTTAAAATCTATCATTTGAGTAACCGACAAAGCCCCTTCCCCAAGCGTGACGGGAAGTCTGACTGAGCCCATAACTCTCACTGCTTCCCCCGTAAAGCCATAGACGTGCGCATCTTCAAAATACATGTCACTATCTGGGAAACCCAGCTTTTTGTAGGTGCTATAGTACAAGATGTTTGTAGAACTCCCATTATCCAGGAACACTCAATGTACGTTCATTGCCCCAATAAGCATGGTAATCACCAGCGCATCGTTGTGAGGATGATGCACCCACCTAGATTCTTTTTCCCTGAATGTAATATCAGCGGACTCCCCCTTAAAGACCTTCGGGGGTCTATCTTCCAAGCTGTGGATGTTAGTGAGCGGTGGATGTCGCGCTTCTCTCGCGTTTCTTTCAAGTGCTCGATTACTGTCACCAATAAAAGGGTGTCCTCCAAAAATTGCCCTGATGCTGCCGGCCCTCCGAAACTTGACCTCCGCTGTTTTCTCAACATCCTCCGCCCGCGAGGGTTGTCTTTCATCTTTACCCTTGTCATCAAGTCCCCTGCGTCGCTTCACCTTGTCGATCCATTCTCCTAGGTGTCCAGCCTTGATCAATTCCTCAATCTCATCCCGCAAGTGACGACACTCGTGGGTGTCATGGCCAGTAGACTCATGGTAGTCACAGTACTTCTTTTTATCTCTGCTTTGCCATGAAGTTAGACGGTCGGTCTTCTTGAAGATTCCCCTGTCCTTATTTACCTCGAAGATATGATCAATGGACGCCGCCAGCGGGGTATAATTGCTGACTCTTCTCTCGTAGTTCGATGGTGGGCTCCATTCTCTTCGCGAGCTCACAGCGTTTACCCTGTTAGGGCTTCTGGCGTTTCGCCGATAACCCGGACTTACAGATCTGTCCCTTCTCTTGGATCGCCCCTTGGAGTTATAGGTATCATCATTCTTTTTTGTTTCTGCAAGCGACTGCTCGATTGCTTTGAACGACTCCGCCTGTGCGAGCACATCGGCCAATGACACTGGGTCTTTCCCTTGTAGGTGTTTCCAGAAATCCGTCCCCACACGCAACCCAGCTATAAGCAATATTTTCAACGTTTCGTCAGTTGCACCCCTCACCAAAGTAGATTCTGCGTTAAACCTCTTGAAATATGAAGTCAAACTTTCTCCTTCCTTTTGTTTCACATTAGCCAGCGTGGTAACAGGTGGTGTGTACTTCACCGCGGCTTGAAATTGTGTTAAAAACAAAGTTTTCATCTGTTCCCAGGATGTAATTACACCTGGACCAAGCTTTTGGAACCACTGCTGAGCACCTTCTCTGAAAGTGGCTGCCAAGAGACGGCATCGAGCCAAATCAGGTACTTGATATACATCCATTTCAATGTTAAAATGCCCCAAGAACTCCACAGGATCAGAGTTCCCGTGGAAATGCAAGTCGTTGGTTGTGTTCCGGTATCCCGCGGGCAATTGCGCCTCCCTCACAACAGCAGCAAAAGGAGAAGGAGCTTGCGCTGTCGCCGTTACTCTTCCTCCCTCAAGATGGTTGAGTAACCGCTTGAGGTCGTTCACATTAAACGTCCCTACCCCAGGAATGATTTGAACATTAGGCTGCTGGGGTTGCTCTGCGACTTGCTGAAATTCCCCTTGATTACCCCCCGGGTGCGGCGGAGGATCTCGCCGCCCCTCACCTTGAGGCTGCGGCGGTGGCATATTACCATTTTGGTTCTGAATGTTTTCCCGTACACGAGGTTCATCCTGACCGTGTCGCGGAATTTCATCATTGTTCTGCATTCTTACTTGAGTCCGCCCGCCGTCCTGGTCATGAGGACGCGCTCCAGACCCATTACCAGTAACGCTGTGAGAAGCTACGGGAATAACGGCGGGGGCTTCTCCAGCGGAGTGCGCTCCACCTCTCCTACCATTGTAAGGGGCTCTTCCGTATTGATATCCCATCCTTCCTCGTCCATTCCTCTGATATCCCCGGTAGAAATTCCCGGGCCTTCCTCGCGGAGGGGCACGCTCGTGCTCGCGGTGCCGCATCCCGTCATCCCTTTGGAATGCGGGGGGCACACGCGTCGTATCACGGGGCCTCGCTTCTCCGGCGTTTCCTTCCTTTTGCCATTCTACCAGCAACATCCTCAAATCGTCATCCTCCAACCTTATGCCAAGCCTCTTCTTCAAGGTTGAAAGATCCCTTCCTTCCTCGTCTTGGCTTTGAGCGTTCTCCACACGGCGACGCTCCTCCATCGTACGTCCAGACCTATGCGGGTGTGGCACTACCTGGTTGCCCAGGTGAGGCCTTTCCCTGCCTTCAATGTCCTCATCCGCAAGCTCTACAATAGGTTCTACATCGTCAGAATATTGCAAACGCCGCGGAGTGATTCGCGGGTTATCCCCGCTCCCCTGGGTATCTCCCTCAACTACAGGGGCTTTCCCCAAGGCATGACCGTGACGGGGGAAACGACGACCTCTCCTCGTCCTTCGACGCTCCACCGTGTTCAGTCTTGAGTTAAAACTGTTAAGAGTATCCCCCATGCGATATAATTGCTCCAATATATCAGTGTTGCTGATGAGAACTGGAGGTGTCCCCCCCACATCCGGAGCCCTTGGTGGGTCCGCCATGTTTCTGGGAACGTAAGGTTCGTGGCGAGTATAGCGCCCCCCGCCTTCCCCTTCTGACCTGCTGTCACTTCCATCATAAGAACTTCCATCACGATTGTAAGACATCTTTTCCTCCTAAGATTGCGACCTTAATTAGCAGCCCCTCCTTCTAGCGCCAATTTGTTGACAGAGGAATCTGGTAACAACAAAGATTGAGGTTTCTCGCCGGAACTAAGATCTGTGACGGTGGTTCTTTACCGGAAACTTAAGCGGTGTGTGGTGGTTTATGGTTGTTTTAGGCTGAGATTGATCAGAGTAAGTGGTGGCTCTCTTATCAGCTCTCAACTTCTTACCCTCTCAATGTGCCTACGTACCCTTTATATAGGGATCAAGCCTGACGTAGTTCTCGTAGAACAAGAAGTCTAATGTATTGAGACTTCTTACTCCTAAGCCCAATAGAAGCCCATCCGATATCCATCTTCTGCTAGCTTTAGGAATGTCCAACTATGAGGCCCAACCGCAAAGGCCCAAGGCTCGTCCGTAATCGTAAGACTTCACGGATAGTGCATCTCCCTGCGCAAGGATAACACTCCGCTACAGCTATCTCCCTTGATTTACGAACGCAGGTATAGCCACGGTTCACCCCAAATGCCAGACGCGTCCCTGTCCCCCGAATGAGGATAACCCACCAGATAGCAGGACAGGTGATCCCAAGCTCTTGGGTGCAAAGTGCAGGATGACTCCAAAGTTCTCCAACGAGGACATCCGTTGAATACAAGAACAGAGCTCCCAAAGCACACACCAAGGTTAAACCCCGCATCCCCAACGAGGACACCCGTTGAATACAGGAGGAGGCCTTCAATCATCAGGCATACCCCTGGAGGCCTTCAAGCTTTTCACGGACATCCCCCTCCTTGACCGTCTCAATGAGGGAATTCTTCCAAGAGTACCTGCAACAAATACATTAATAAAAATAACCTCCATCGCTCCTTTCCATGCAAGCTTTGTCCTGAATTCACCATTAAGATCACATAAAACAAACATAGGACGCGTCCTAGAAATTAGGGCGCGTCCTCACCCTTATTAGACTTGCACCGTCTCCTCTAAACCATCACGCACAGCATTTCACCTCCTATGACGCGTCATTGCTAAAGTAGGCGCGTCCTACTGCGTCCATCACCATAAGCTCTCGCCTGCCAAGCACTTTCATAAACATTGACGCGTCCATAGAGTCTGGGGCGCGTCCTTCCTTGACCATGCACTCTTCTTGTCTCGTAACATATCCCTTTCCTAGTAGGCGCGTCCTGTAGGCTTGGACGCGTCCTTACTTCCACAACGCAACACTGAGTTTGACTGCAATTAGCCCGCGTTTGACCCGAGTCAACCCAATGCCAAATTTTGGATATAACAGAGACCATAATCCAGCCCAAGATACAACTGCTGAATCATGGGTAGAATTACCCACTTCTTTCCAATCTCCTGTTTGAGTGCTGGTAATGTTGTACGAGTTGTATCAACATCCAGCTTCAAAAGCACATCATCCCACAATGTTTTGATAAAGACCATGATTGTTACCTTGAACAGAGTTTACTATAAAATATGAAGATGAAAAAAGAAGGGTTTTGCAGAGAGCAATAATTACATGTTAACTTGCGAGTATGCACCCATTATATAGGCATGGCCTCTGTATCCTAAATATAGTCAAATTTATATTCGTCCTTAACCTTCGCATAGTAGGAAATTTAATTTAATGATTAATAAAATCTGACGCTGATACTTGGGCCCCAAGGTTTCAAAATTTTATTTACAAAGATTTAGAGACTATCGAAGCCCGAATGGGCCAAGACACGGGCCAAGACTACCCCAGCCCCGGTTATAGGGCACGGTCAAATTTTTGTTTAGGTCATCGAAAGCATGATAAGATCCACTTTACATTTGTAAAATGCCCTCTCCAACGGCTCCAAATTTGTACCAACAAATTTTGATCCAATTTTTTTAATATTTTTTCAGATTTCTAATAAAAATTCTTTCTTTTATTCTATGATATTCATCTAAATTTATAATTTACGGGTGATGTTTTGACTAGAAGAAAGTTGATTTAATTTATCCGAAAAAATTGATGATTCAGTTTAAATAGTTTTTCATTTAAGTTGTAGTTTAAATTCTTGACAAAAAAAATTGTAGTTTAATAAATTTTATGAATGGTTATTGTTATTTTATATGTTTGAATGTGTTTTTTGATTTGAATTTAAGAAATGCAATCATTTTCAGTCTGATTATATTTTAGGACTCTGTTACTATAAAACTAAAAATTGAAAATAATTACATTATTGTCATATTTTAAAATATCTTAAATTAAATCTAATAAACTATATTAAAAAAATAAAGTTCTTATTTTAATACTATTTGGGACGAATGAATAGTTCGGTCCAAGCCATCCAAATTTGATCTCATGTTTATATCTCTGTTGAGAGAATTTGAACCGAAATCGGTTTGAATTTAAATTTATTTATTACTTTTTTTAAAAAAAGACGAAAACTTTGGTTACTATAGAAATTATCTGCCTTTTATACATGTCTGTTTGTTTTTTTCTTTAGAAACTCCATGCTAATACGTTAAAATATGATAAATTGTTTAATAACAAAATTTCATAAATTCTCATATTTAAGTACCGGATTTTTTTTAATTGTAGGTAACCCGAATAGTAGGTAACCCGCAGCCGCTATCTTTTGGGTGCGTACGGGGTAAACTCTACGGGTTCACGTAATAGTCTGCAAGCCACGTGAACCATGTTAAACCGCAGTTAAGCGACAGACTCTGACTCAGGAGGCATAATCATAAATTCTCCTCACATGGGATTCGAACCTGTGACCAAAAGATTAGTTTTCTTCTCTTTAATCAACTGAGGCAACCATTGCAGTCAAGTACCGGAAATTTTATAAAGTTTTATTTCGGTTTGTTGTTAAAAATTGATACGTTGTTATGAAAAGTGTTAATAAAAAAGTGTTAGTTGTAATGTTAGTAATTTTACCATTCAAATGCAAGTGTATATGTCGTAACAAGTTGTACAATAATTTGTTTTCACATAAACTAATTTTCAGTTGCAAACTATGAAACATCGTTATTATTTCGA
Organism: Apium graveolens; assembly: GCF_009905375.1. Taxonomy (NCBI): domain Eukaryota; kingdom Viridiplantae; phylum Streptophyta; class Magnoliopsida; order Apiales; family Apiaceae; genus Apium; species Apium graveolens. The sequence goes on along the minus strand of NC_133649.1, from coordinate 22,244,761 downwards.
TTAAAGTCAATAAAAGTATAAAAAGATTAGCACTTGAATAACGAAGTACCATATATAAATTTTCATATTAATAAAAGTATGTCTTTAACTTCAACTTGTATATTTCTATAAATCACTCTTACATTCTCAATGTCAGTCTTCCAATTACTAGTCTAAGACTTTTAAATCATCACCAGAAGCTTCTGAATCTCAAGTGATACTAATTCATTAACTAATTTCCGTATTCTTACAAAAAAAAAATTAAGTATCTAAAAAGCGCTAAGTAACGCCTAGGATGTTTAGGTATATCCCTATCCTAACCACTAATTAACCTAACATCAGTTTCAAGTTATAGTGAATATATCTTTATTTAGGCTTTCTTTTTCAAGTGTGCCTAAATTATCAAATCAATTTCAGGATTGATCACTTCTTAAATATCAATGAACATAAAAGACTATAAGCAAGCAATTGTAATAAACACCAAAATAGAGAACTTGAAATGATTTTATATATTAACACACGTATTTATCAGAGGAGGCTTAGAAACAATTTAGTTAAACATCACAAAAGACAATATTAAATACAATAATAAAGACATAATATCAATTTAACAATAAAGAAAAGTGAAGTAAAGAATATAAAATTCTAGAATGTTTCCTCTCCGCCGCTTTTCTCCATGTCTTCTTTCTTCCTCATGTGTGTTCTTTCTCATTGTATATAAGTGCTATCTCTCATGTGTACGTGTATACGTTTTTCTACTCTCTAAAACTCGTGCAATTTACCATTTTTAATTAATATTTTAGATTTATTATATTATCATCTCACAACTTAACTTACCTTCTACTAATAGGAATAATTTTTTTTAATATATAACAACTATACATAACATTATTGGAGTCAAAATATTTTTTCATTCTGTATAATACAGTCAACTATTATTTTTTATTATTTTAATCAATCATTGATGTTCTAGTCCTAGAGATAAAGTTTCTTACAAATATGGTTAAAAAAAGTATTTCAAATGTTTAAGCAATAAATAGCTAATCTCTTATACTGATATTTATATCAAATTTCTTATTTTAAAATTTAAAACTTGTATAACTAGTCTTTTGAAATGCTCTTGGTATAAGATTTCCCAAGACTTATTTGTCAAATGTACATGTTTTTTACTGCATGATTCCACTCTGCAGGAACTCCCGAAAACATCCTTTATAAAAAACAAATATACAGTAGGAAGAATGTGTCGTCCTAATCAACGGTAAAATCATATCTGGAAAATTTCGAGATCAATGTTCTTCATTATCATCGTTTATGAAAGTTCTATGTTTTTATTCCCGCGTAATCTATATTGGGTATCATCCTTCAACCCATTGCATTTTCAGATAGAATATTAGAAAACCTTCCGGCTAAATAGTTCCGATACTAAAATCAGAGATAAAAACAACCATTAGCATAAATCAAGGAGGAAACATGTTCCTGAACCCCAACAGTAAATTAAATAAGACAATTCTCCGAATATTATGCTAAAAGTATAGCAATACATAATTATCCAAATAAATAAAAATAACAACTAAATAATACCCTCCACAGGGGTGAAGTTCATAAGTTAAGATCCTAATTACCCTCGAAAGCAAAAGAATTCCACGTCTATGTCTCTCTCTTCCTCTCCCTCTCCCGAAGCAGAACAATGTCGATTACTTTTTTACCTTAACATCTGCTGCTGCTGCTGCATCTGACGGGTTCAACTCATCCCAAGCTTCAATCCAGGTAACCATAGCATCTGAAAGCTTGATGAAATATTCATCAATCTTTCCAAGCTTTGCCTTCACTTGCTTGGAAAGCTCGAGATAGCACTGTTGCACGGTGGTGCACTCCTTAGGCAGGGTTGCGGCCTGGAAAAAGGGGATAATCTCCTCTTGCCAGTAGATGCCTTTGTATTCTTTCTTCAAGTTGACAAAGGGGTTGCTTGCTTTGCTGTGCCAGATGTATGGCAGACCTGTCTTCACACCCAAACCTAGGTGGTCGCAGATCACCTACACATGTCCAATGTTAGTAGGCATAAGGTAACTACCAATGTGTATATAGATGCTGTCTCTGGTCAGCTGAAATGCTGGTGAGATTATTACTCAGTTTTAAATGCTTGACCTTCATGAAAAATATGTGAATTAAGACTATAGACAATCAGTGTAGGCAAAGAAAATTAAACAAAATTTCGTTGTGTTTATATAACAAGTTAAAAACCTTTATAGTTCTTGTGCAAATTTTAAAAAATCAAGACTTCAGACGATGAGCAAAAGCAATAAAGGGCATGTTAAGGAAATTAAACAATAATTACCTTGATGCACCAGCCAGCCCACATGTCGTCGTAACGCCCAATTGGCTGACCATCTCCCATGAGTCCAAAGTACATTGCAGGGCCAATGAGTTCACGGTCAAATCCCAAGTTCATACCACACATCGGGAACAGAGTCCCCTTCGGTATGGTCATCACTGCATCAACATACCTGAAAAAGAATCAAGTTTAAAATCAGGCATTAGAATCATATTTGAAAGTTAAGGAAAAATAAAGCAAAATAAGCATTCTACCTCGTGTTCCTCTCACGGGGCTTAACCAGCTGAGTGGGGGCATCATAATCAGGGATGTTGAGCCAAAGACCATGGGAAACAGCTGTTGGGACACCCTCACGCATGCTAAAGGGATAACCACGGACAAAGTCAGCACCGTCTCTGTAAGGGTCATACAGGGTGTTGAAGAACAATGGGGTTGAGGGGCTTAGCAAGTTCTTGATGTGCTGCTCAAGTGCATTGATATCTTTTCCAGATGGATCTTTGGCAACCTATACAAAGTTCAGAAATAAACACAACAACTTAAACACCATAAAAACTGCACAATGTCACAGATGACTTCCAAAAGAACAAAATATAGCATCACAATTCCCAGGTTCGACAATGTGAGATCCAAGTACGCATTCGGTAAATAAACAGATTATATTTTAAAGCAACACACAATATAAATTGACAAAGACCTATGGTAATTGAGATCAGACTAGTGGACAGGTGATTATAAGGCTTCGACAGACTGGATCAGATGCAGATCTAATGTAAAACAGACTTAAAATAAATCAGAGCAGAAAAAACACAAAATTTAACACTTTAATTTAAACCACAAAATTTGAATCCAGATTCAAACAAATAAACCTCACAACAACAAATTGAAATCTCAAATCAGATAAGCAATGCAATTGCTGTGCTTACAAGCCAAACCAACAGACACACAACAATAGTCAACCCCAAGTCAAACAACCAATCTTACACCAACCCATAAACCTAAAACCCTGAAAAGACCACAACTTTACAAGATTCAACCCAAAACCTCCAAAAAATCAAAACTTTTAAAGATTAATAAACAAAATAAACCCCCAAAACCCAGATCAAGAACCAAAACTACAAAAATCCACAAAAAGGGTAATCAAGAAAACAAAAAAAAAGACTTACAAAGCAATCATCATCAATAGTATAGATATACTTCTTCTTAGACACCATGTATCCAAAGCACCTACAAGCAGAGTCTTTGAAAGAGATACAAGAAGCCTTAGGACCCAAAATCCTATTAATATCATTACGATTATACAACTCATAATCAAACCCTTGAGGCACTTTAATAGTCCTAGAAGGATCACCATCTTGAACAATAATCAAATGGTATTGTTCAAAAAAGGGCCTCCACATCTCAAGAAAATCAAGATTTCGAATGGTGGGGATCACGATATCTAACTCATCTTTCAAAAGGGGTGTGGGAGATGGAGCAGCCATTGTTGAAAAGATTTGAGAGAGATTGAGTTTGAGATGGGGGGTTTTGAGTTGGGATTGTGAAGATGGTGGTGTGTTTATATAGAGTTTGTGTGTGTATAGGTGAGTAAGTAAGAGATTGAGTTTAATGTAAATTATAAGATTATTTTTCGAGATTTTTATTGTGAGTGAAATTCAAACCGCGTGAGGAGTTTAATTTTTATTCTACTTTTCGCCCCTTTTTTTGTTAAATTTTTGTACGTTTTGATTTTGCGGTGACCACATATTTCGCTGTGTTAGACATGTGTAAGTGTGTGATTGGGCGAGATAAGGATTTTTTGGTATATTGTGTATTTAATTTGGAAAAAATGAAAAGAAATTATAATTCATAAATTTTTTCCACGATAAAAAAGTAGAGGTTTTCTGAAGTTTATTTTTTTGCAAAAAATGACCTTTTAATTTCTGGTTTTAAAATATTTATACAAAAATATGATTTTGCAAATATATACAACCGATGCAACCCAACGCAATCAAATAAAATTTCAGCAATTTTTCATAATATATAAAATAAGTTATATATATGATTGATTTTGGTTATAAATCGTATTTTTATAAAAAAATTAAATATAGTAAAATCGTAAATAAATTTATAATTTTTTTTATGATTTTTCTAAAAATATTAAAAATATATATATAATAAAATCACAAACAAACTTAAAAAAAAATTCTTTTTTTTTGTCAAGAGCCTTCTCAATTACTTTATAGTTACCAAAAAATAGAAATAAACATGTGCATTAATTTGTCGTGAATAATATTCAACATTATATTTTTCCATATAAATTTCTTAACATATAGTAGTAATTTAAGTTAAGAGTTTGAATTGGGTTGAATTTGAATGTAAGAGTAATTTGGATGTGATCTGTGGAAAGAGGATGTTTTAGTTTGAATTACACACGCTACCCCTTTCGGATCTTCGTTTCTCATGTGAGTAGTGGTAGAGTGATGACTAATGATGCGGGTCCCATATATTTTATTCGGTCCCACATGAAACTTTTCAACTAAATACGTGGCGTTGATACGTTTGTAGAGAGTTGAGAGAAGATGGCCTAGCATGATGTGAGTAGGTGACAACCAACGTTTGAATTGTTAATGGGCTGTAAACTCACGTGTTTTCAGATCTTAAAATGTCCCAGCGGGTATTTGCGTATTTGCACATATACGGGGTTATGTCGATGCTCTTCGGATATTCCGCATCCAAGATTTTTTATTTCTTCCGTTTTCGTTTAATGCCGTTTAATTTATTTATTTTTGTAATTCTATCTTCTATCCCATAAATTTTAGAGGTTTTTCGGAAATTAACTTTTTTAAATTTATATGATATTTTTTAATTTTTATTTACAAAAATATAATCTTTCAAAAATACGATTTTATAAAGGTAATAAAAAATCTGTCATTTTTTGAAAAATATAAAAAGGTGCATCTGTGATTTTTTATTATTAATTTATATTTTTTTTTAATATTGAAATTGCAAAAAGAAATAACAAGATAATAATTTTAATAATTTTTGTTTTTATAGTACCACCCATAGATATTTTAGATTAGAAACTGTAGGAGAAAATTATTTTTATAGACTACTATTTACGAGGAGAAAAAATAAGAGAAAGAGAATATAAGAAGGGGAATGTTATATTTTGAGTTTGTTTTAGTTTTCGGAGCTTAAAAAATTAAAAGATCAAATTATTACATTAATCCTCAGCTGAGAATTATTTAATTGATTCAGGGAACAGTTTTGTATTTTTACATATTTTTGGTCTCCATAAATAACATTTTCTTATAAGAAAGGTATGGGGGACCCTACGTGAATGTCGGTGTCGAATAAATCATGTCCGCAAATTACTGCACCTTTTCTCCTCCTATGTTAAAAGTGTTGGATTGCCTAGTCTGTATTAATTTTCCACATGAACCATGTCCCTGTCCTTCACATTTTGCATTCATTGTGGAGCGTTTTTGTCCCAGGTTTTTACTCTTTTAACTTGGCCTCCTTTTAAGCTTTTTCACGGACCCGGGGGTTATTCTCACATTATTTTCGAACTGATCACGAATTCCATGTACTTTCTTCATAATTTCCTATCTTAATTTCAAGTTCACTGCAAAGTTAGAACTTGCTTGTTTATGTCCTATATTATAGAAAATAAAATCCAAGTATATGTAAAAGTAGAAATAAAATTCACTATATTTAACTTATATTCTCTTAAATATATTATCATCAATCTCCTAAATTTTATAGAAAATAAAATCCAAGTATATGTAAAAGTAGAAATAAAATTCACTATATTTAACTTATATTCTCTTAAATATATTATCATCAATCTCCTAAATTTTCTATAACATCTCCCATTAAGATTTTTTAAATCAATTTACCATCATAATATTCTTCTAAAACTTATACTTTCTCCTTAAATATTATCCTAAAGTTTATATAAAAGCTTCCATTAAGATTTTTGAAATCAACCTACCATTATTATATTCTCCTAAAATTTCTACTTTCTCTTCAAATAAACATACCATATTTTTATTATCCTAAATTTTTTAATGTCATTTTTCTCTTAAAATTAACTTACTATATTGTATTTTCTTGAAAAATCCTTTTAATTTTTAGACAATGAAATATTACAAAAATAGGTATCCATAAATATTTATTATCATTTATAATATTATTCTACGATGTGTATATCTTTTAAAATCAATTTACTATATTATATTTTCCCATATTTTTAACTTATGAAATATTACAAAGACAACTATATATGTATAAATATGTTGGGTAGCACTCCATGGAGTAAACTGTTATGTAGAGAATCGTGAAGAACCATTATTTAAGAAATATAAAATATATAATTTATTTTATTTTTCATCGTATATAGTAAAAAAAAATTAATTATCAAGTTAAAAATCGAAGTTACACAATTTTTTATTTAAAAAATCTTTGAAAAAGTTTAAATTGGTTCTATAGAATCACAGTAGAATCACACTTATTAAAAATTATTCCACTTTAGAATCAAATTTAAAATCAAGTAATTTTATCAAATTTTAATTGTTAAATTTTTTATTATATTTATATTCTAGATTAACATCGAATTTTATATTTTTTAAAATAAAAAATTACAATTTATGATGAAATTCTATGATAAAAAAATGGTTCTCCACAGTTCTTCATATAAGATGGTTATTCACGGAGTAAAGGCCTAAATATGTTTTCTCAATATTTTTAAACATCGATATATCATTATGTTATACTTATATAGAGGAAAAGTCGAGGACGGTAAAATGGCGTCTCTAATATAATTTTTTTTAGTTTTTTTAAAATTTTATATTATTAAATGAAAAATAATTAGTTTGATTATTGACATAAATAATATATTTTATTATATTAAATTTGTGAAAAATGAGAGAGCAGCTCATTGAAATAAACAGGTTTAATGAGAGAGCGACCTTTTAAACTTCTTGATAAGATCAAATATAAAATATAAAAAAAATGAAAGATAATTTTAGAAGGTAGCTGTGAAACGCGACTCAGTAAACTATTATATATATATATATATATATATATATATATATATATATATATATGAAGATTAGCTTTATATATATACCTTCCAATTGACTGCCCGTATATTGTAGAAGATTAGCTTCAGATATATATTCTAAAAACATAATCTGGCGTCAAATCCTCTTTACCTAAAGTTTTTTTTTACCACAATTTTCTTGACACAAATGGACCCACAACTTATTCTTATGTTATTTTTAGCTATCTAGTAGTATCTACTTTGCAGTGCTTAAATCTGGGGTGACCGACAAAATACAGTTATTGGCCCATTTTCAAATATATACTAAATGAAGCCCATTATTATTAGCCTATCTGATAAGCCCAAAATCTATTGGCCCTCCATGGGTTTTGGGCCAGTTGAACTTGAGCCGCGAGACTGAATAGTGGGCTAAGATTACTGAATTGTAGCTGAAACGTCTTTCTTTTTTGCAAGCCCTTTAATACATCTGCGTACATCCTAAATATAAAAAAAAAAATGTAAGATAACGAATCTTAAATACTTGATTGAAAAATCATATCTCATGTAAAAAAAATAAATATATTTTCAATGGTGAAGTCGAACACAGTTTTGAGGCTCGATTTGTTTATAAAAATGTGGAACACAACAATTAAAAAAATGAACGATTTGACTGGAGTTACATTGTAATTGCAAATAGAGACAGGTACCTGAAACATTTGGAGAAAGAGATTAGATGACAATTAACAGTGAAGAATATAATCCAAGAAGTAGTGTGAGGTCAAATAATTGGCGATCACAAGAGAGGCAGGTAATGTTGCCTGGAAGAAGGGGTTAGTATGATAAGATTGAGATAGGGGTTACAACTTACTCATGTAGTTGGTGATTGGTTGGCCTAATAAGGTTAAGGTTAGGGCATGTGGTTCCTTATTTCACTTTATGCATGTGCCTACGTACTTTAAATCAACACCATTTTTGTTTTAATCATTTCTGCTTCTTTTCTTCCTTTTGGCCTTATGCATCAACATGCATACTCGTCAACTGTTTTCCCCACACCAGCGTGCGTATGAGCATGTGGTTGGACCCGACCACGCCTGCTCGGCCCAACACCGGTTTCACAAAAATCAGCTATACAAATTATAAATAGAGGTTCGATAATTATTAACAAAAAAGGAGTTTGATTCGATACAAGGCATGTACTTGTTGTGCGTGTAAATTAGGTACAGTTTTAGGGAGAGCAGGTGAATGTGAATATTGCTGCTGCACGTAATATCTCTTCTTCGTCAAGTGTAATGTATGGATCTTCGGTGTCAATTTGCGTAAATAAAATCACATAATTATATCAAGATTAACGACATGAAGTATTTTTAAATGCCAAATATGATGTACACTTGACAATAGCACATGGAAAATACACATATTTACTATACTATATAGTCGTTGCATTCTAGTGGAGGTAATCAGCTTCCATTGACATTCCAGATTACTAGTCTTGAAGTCTTAACTCTTACTTATTTATTGATATAATATATATTTCTTATTTGTACGGGATGTTTCCATTATGTTAATAAAAGGGGCAACTTGCACATTTCATAATAAAGAAGTAAAACATTTCTTTTTTATGCATACATTATTTAGACTTTTTTCCTTAAGGAAATTCCCCGCTTTTAATATGATACTGGTACATAACACGTGAACACGGTATAAAATAATACGAATAATTAATGTTTGAGTTTAAAAATTTGATATACGAACAAAAATATAATTAGTGTTGAGTTTGAATTTCCGATATAGGTACACGATATGTAACGAAAGTATATCGAATAAATAAAATAGTTAACATTTTTAAATTATATAATATACACATATGTACTAAATGCCACTCCTCATGGCCACATTTATTGTTTTTCAAGACATTTTAATGGTAACTAAATCTATGTTATTTATTTTCAGATTCGTGGCTCTGGATGCAAAAAGAAACAGACAAGATTAATTCATTGATTTTATATTTTCAATTTCATTTTACATGTTGAACAATTTGTAGTTTGTTGCACGCTTGAACATTTTCACTTATTTTATTTATTTGTATATAGACTTTGTTGTATACTGTCCAATACCATTTAATTATTTATTTTATTTTTTGACAATTAATTTTTTCATATATAATAAGTATACTTTAGTGTACTAAAACGTGTAAACACGAATATATTAGTTTCAAGTTAGTGTCATCAAATTGGTATACAAATACAAATCCGGGTCGGATACGGGTTTAAGATTTGGTACACGAAAATACAAAAGTGCACGGAACGTTTGTACACGGCCCGAAACATTGTCGGGTCTAACTATACTCCTGGCTCATGCAAGCATATTATTCTTGGAGTTACTGTAGTTTGAATCATGAATAATATTATTTTAATAAAAAAATATCCCTAAATGAGAGTTATAAAAATATACAATGTGTTTTAATTTTTTAATTATACTCTGTAATTACAATAATATCCCCGCATTCACGTTAAAAATCTCTTTATACTCACCTAGATTAGGTGAATACGTACTTGGAAGTATTAACAGTCATATGTAATCTATTATTATATATATATCGATAGGTTCATGAACAAATACATATAAAAGATGAGCTTTCATGTGATGTATTAAAAAATGGGATAATTTATTCATACGTCTTTGAATTACAGGTCATTTGTTATTAAGGTCCTTCAACTGAAAAAGTCAATTTTTGCGTTTTTTAATTTTACAGAAATTTGATTAGCGTCCTTTGTTGTGCAAGACATGCATGTACTATAACAATACTAAGTCATATTGACAACCCTAAGATTTAGTTGTTTGATAATCAATTTTGTATTCTATATTGTATTACTTGAGTTTGTAAAATTGTTAGAAGAGTAGACTGGAGGATTTTATGTGAACAGATTCAAGTTAAGAAATAAACTCTGGAAGAAGATCAAGTAATGATCATGTCTCAGAGAAAAATGTAGAATTTTGGAGTTGAATAAAGGTGTTCTATGAAAAATGTTCTAAGTGAATATATCGACTAGTCACAGATCAAGTTATATCGAGAAGTGCAGAATGACTTTTCGAGAAGTCCAAAATGGCTTATAGAGAAGTCTCAGAGATATCGACGAGTCAAATGAAGATGTAGAGAACTGGACATATCGACAAGTCATTTCTGCATGTAGAGAACTCAGAGATATCGACAAGTCAAATAAAGATGTGAAAAATTGGATATATCGACAAGTCAATTTCTCATATAGAGAGCTCGGAGATATCGATAAGTCAAAATGTGTATATAGAGATCTCATAGATATCGACAAGTTATTTATACATGTAGAGATCCCGGACATATCGACAAGCCATTTCACATGCAAGGATTTAGAGATCTCGACAAGTTAAGTATATCTATAGAGAACTCAGAGATCTCAATAAATCATTATAATTCTCTAGATGTCACCTTTCTATAGACTAAACTGGAGATGTCGACATGTTTCTCAAATACAGAATGCAGACAAGTTCAAGATTCAAGATTATCAGTCAACAAAAGATCTATCAACTAGATTGAAAAGTCTACAAAGTAGCTGGAAGAATACAAGATCAAGGGCCAAGATTAACTGGAAAAAGAATGGTCACAGGCCTGCAAGATTCTGCACAGATTTTCTAAGTTAGAAATAAAAAAAGGCTGCTTTAGAAAGTAGTTTAGTACATTTTAGTGCAAGTCTTGTAAACCAGTGTTGTTAGTCTATAAAGCATGCACTGGTCCTTAGTTCACACGTAACAAATGAAAAGTGAAATTTATATCCACTTAGAACGCTTCGTAAAGGCTCGAATTGGTGATTTGTACTCAAGTTATTTGTGCTTTTGATGTGTTTTTGTAGTGTTTTGCATTTCAGGGTATATTTGGAAGAAGGAATAGATTTTACATTATTTCTATGCTAAAAGGGTGTTAGGATGGAGCCTCGGGAGTTAGCACGAAAGAAACCAGCAATTAAAGTCAAGGAAACAAGAAAAATCAGAATTTCCAGAAGGTCAGGGCGACCGCGCTAGTCTTGGGAGCGGTCGCGCCCATTTGTCAGAGAGCGAGCGTGCCCGCACTGGTATGTAGGGCGGCCGCGCTGGGTTGGGATTACAGAATCCTGATTGTAATATAATAATGATTTTTCAGACTCCAGATCGTATTGGGCTTATATAAAGCCTTTTAAAGACGTTTTTGATAACAACGAGAATAAGGAGAGAGCAGTAAGAAGACCTAATAGCACAATACAACGAAGGAGACGAAGAACTTGTTTTTACTTATGATTTTTTGCTTAAGTTGTAACGTTGGATGCTTATTTTCTTATTCGTTTGAACCTTACACTCTTGTAACGCACTTTTGATTATTATTCAGTTTATGAAGATCTAGTTTTTATACCATGCTTTCATTGGAATCCATGGTGACGATGAGTTCGGTTATGAACTAAATGTTATCATGGGGTTCTATATTTACTTATGGATTTATATAGTTAATTTATTTTAATATCTTGGTGTGTGGTGATTGATTGATATCCTAGTATTGGTTGTGCTTATTCGTCTTATGTGCGTAGCTAGCATATAAGATAGCGTGTTAATCTCTATTGAAGTGAAAGTGAATATAGAGGTTTAGAACTTGTCATGCTAGCATATGTTCATGTATAATTGTTATGCATGATTCGTAGGTAATTTTAACCATCTTACTTGCTCTATATAATCACGATAGGTAACTTGCGCATTAAACCATTATGTTTTCAAATTCTATAGACATATGGGGTTTAAGCATAATTGGTGTCTACTTAGCTTATATCTCTTTTGTGGATGTCTAGGAGTAGGATATTCGTGCAACAAAAGTTGGCGTTTACTAGTTTCGTGTTATCTGATTAGTTGTCATCATCATTTCATGCTAAGGTTAAGAACAATGACTTTGAATGAAGTATTTAATGAAGTTAGAATCCTATGTTTGTCTCATATAGTTAATTCAATCACTTTTATTCTTAGTTAATTGTATGTTAGTTTAATCTCAGTTATAAACATCTCAAATTGTTACTTGTCTTAGCATTAAACGATAACCATACATTGTTGCATAGGTGCATAATCTGAACTTAACTTAAACCAGTCTCTGGGGGAACGAACTTGACTTATATCTTATACTACTTGCGAACGTGTGTACATGCGTATAATTTTAGCGCGTGTTTTCGCCCTAACATGTTTTTAGCGCCGCTGTCGGGGACTCGATTTTTAATTTAGTTTATGTGCTTGCCATCAATGATCGTTAAAGTTCATTGACTCGATTATTTTCTTACAAGGTTTACTTTAGTTGTGTGTTTCAGGTACTCTGGTTTTTATTGTAATGGGAGAACCAACAGCAGATACGAAAGCTTTGATGGATTATTCTCAACCAAAGATTAATGACATTCAGTCTAGCATTGTCAGACCAGTCATTGCTGCTAATACCTTTGAAATCAAGTCTAGCATGATTTAATGGGTACAGAATTCAGTCCAGTTTGGGGGTTCTCCAATGGAAGATCCCAATACGCACATTAGGGATTTTATAGAGATCTGCGACACCTTCAGGTTCAATGGTGTGTCTGAGGATGTGGTGAAACTGAGACTGTTCCCATTCTCTCTGAGGGACAAGGCTAGGAGCTTGTCACACTCTCTACTAGCTGGTTCGATTTCTACTTGGGAAGATCTTGGTCAAAAGTTTCTCACTAAATTTCTCCATATGGCGAAGACAGCTGCAATTAGGAATGCACTTACTCAATTTGCGCAGCAATCGGGAGAATCTCTATGTGAAGCTTGAGAGCGCTACAAGGAGATGCTTAAGTATCCTCATTATGGAATACCTGATTGGATGATCATCAATTGCTTCTATAACGGTTTGGGAGCACAGTCAAGATCCATGCTCGATGCAGTATTATGGGCAAAGAACCACGAGGAAGCTTATGATCTAATTGAACTGATGGATGCTTATGAATATCAGTATCCAACCCAGAGATTGCCACAGGGCAATGTAGCAGGAGTTCTTAAAGTGGATACGACTACGGCTATCACTGCTCAACTAAAGGTGTTTTCTATGAAGATCGATTCTCTGGCTAACTATGGTGTTAATCAGATAACCACTGTTTGTGAGCTGTGTGCAGGTTCGCATGCGACGGAGCAATGCGCTATATCTAGTGAACCAGCTCAGTTTGTGAGCAACTTTCAGAGATCGCAGCAACCAGTTCCAGACACTTATCATCCTGACAACTGGAATCATCCTAACTTCAGCTGGAGCAACAATCAGAATGCGATGCAACAGTCATTCCAGCAGTTTGGAAATGTTAGATATATTTGTGATGTCATGTCTAATCTTTTGTGTTTAGTTTCAGAACTTAATATCAGGACTTACTGGAAATCAGAACTTACGAAAGTCATAACTTATATAAGAACTTAAGGCCGCCAGGATTTATATCAGGACTTAAGTGCGGATACTTCAGATAAGGAATGCAGCTGATTTACAGGAGAGGATCATGACTAAAACAATAGAAGATATGCATGGAGAGTTGGACATCTAGAAGACTTGTAGAAGATAAAATCTGATTGATATATTTTAGGAGACATAATTATATTCCATATCAATTAGAAGATATCTTGTAACTGTGTACTCTATAAACACAGCTTAGGATTTACACTATAAGTGTTATCATTCACGAGAAAGATTATACATTATAACCTAGCAGCTCTTAGTGATATTGTTCATCACTAAGAGATAACAATTGTTCTATTGTAACATAGTTTATTATATTGAATATACTTGATTACTGTTAAATACTTGTGTTCTCAATTGATTTGATTGTATAAACACTATATTCAACCCCCTTCTATAGTGTTGTGTGACCTAACAAGTGGTATCAGAGCCTCTCTATTGATTTACAAACAGTGAGATCCAGTTTACAATCATGTCTGCAGAAACACAAACTCCACCAAAGCCCACCAAAACTCAAGATACTCAAAATAATCAAACTCGCAGTCGATATGAGAGTATTAGGGTTCCCATACTAAGAGCATCTGAGTATCCTATATGGAAGGTAAAGATGGATATGTTTCTGGAAGCCACAGATCCAGAATACCTTGATAGAATTAATGATGGACCATATAAGCCTACAAGCTTTCTGTTGCAGTTGCTGATCATCCAGCAAAGATGATACCAAAGGAGAAAAGTGAGTACATAACTGAAGACATCTCATCTATTGCCAAGGATGCAAGGGTAAGGCATCTACTTCATAGTGCAATTGACAATGTCATGTCAAACAGGGTAATTGGATGCAAGACTGTAAAGGAGATATGGGATATTTTGGAGACAAGATGTCAGGGAACTGATGCAATCAAAAAGAACAGGAAGACTATACTCACACAAGAGTATGAGCACTTTGACTCAAAATCTGATGAGTCATTAACTGATTTATATGACAGGTTTTCCAAACTCTTGAATGATCAGTCACTAGTGGACAAGGAATATGATCTTAAAGATTCAAATCTAAAATTCCTTTCAACTCTTCCTGAAATTTGGGATTTGAAGTCTACTACCATAAGAGACAACTATGACCTTGCTGAAACTACTCTTGATGAAATCTATGGTATGCTCAAGACTCATGAACTTGAGATGGATCGAAGGAGCAAAAGGCATGGAAGAAAGTCAAAGACAGTTGCACTTAAAGCTGAGGAGGAATCTCCTAAAGTGGTTGTCTCAAAGAGGGGCAAAGGAAAAGCTCTCATCATACAGTCTGAGTCAGAGTCATCATATTCTGATGATGATACAGAATCTGATAATTTATCTGAAGTGGATGTTGATGCAGAGATGATGCAACTGTGTGCTCTTATGGTGAAGGGTATCACAAAGATTGCCTACAATAAATTCAGAAAGGGCAAAAAGTTTTCCAGGAAAGGTGGAAGTTCTGAAAAGAAAGGGTTTAGAAAGTCTGAAGGCAAAGGAGGAAAGTCTGACAGAGGAGACAACTCAAATGTAAAATATTACAATTGTGGTGAAAGAGGCCACATCTCTCTTGACTGCAAGAAAGGAAAAAGTGATAAATGCCAGACACTTATCACAAAGAAGAAAAACCGGGCAGACACTTCAGATTCTGAAGATGAGGTGAACTATACCTTAATAGCAAATGCTGATAGCAGTTCTGATGCTGCTGAATTGAAGGTACCTCAATCAACTCTTGCTTTTCATACTGATGATATTTCTGAGCTAAGATTATATTTGAAAACCATGTTCATTAGTTTTAGAGATCAGACTTTAACAAATTAAAGATTAACATATGAAAGTCTTGCTCTTAGAAACAAAAATGACTACTTAGAAAAGGAGTTAGTTATGTTCCATCAAACTCAGAAAGAAAGCGATGAGGCTTTGTATGTTAGAGATGAAGTGCTAAAATTGAATAAATCTCTTAAATCTAAACTGGAAGAGGAAAAGGAAATAATCAAAACTTGGACTAACTCTGGAAAAACAACTCAGAAAATCTTAGAAAATGGAATTTGGAAAGAAGATCTAGGTTACCTAGATGATAGAGAAGAAAAGGAAACTGTGTCATCTAAACCAAACTTTACCAAGAAAGCTGAAAAGCCTAAAGTTAATCTTGTTAAATTTGTAGCAAAAACTGTTGTGTCTGATTCTGAAAAGATGAAAGACTCTAAGATAGAAGTCAAAGAAAAGTCAACTTTTGAAAAATTAAAACAGGACAAACCAGCTTCGGTAAATATAGGTTTAATGACCAAGAAACAGCATAAGCATAAGCTGAAAGAGATTAGAAATGTGAACAAGCTAAAGGAAGTTAGGACAAATAGGAATGTAAAGGAAGGTGTGAATAAAAGCAATAATTATATGCCTATTCCTAATGCTCCTAGAAAGAAATGTTATAACTGTGGAAACTCTAACCATCCTGCTTCTTTTTGTAGGAAAAATAAAGATATAAACTCTTTACCTCCTAGATCAGGAGTTAAGAGTCAGTCTGTTAGGTTTAAACCACAAAATCCTTGTTTTCATTGTGGTAGTTTATGGCATTCTATTTATACTTGTAAGGAATATCATAGTTTATACTATGATTATTATCAAATAAAACCTTCTTTGAAGAAAGTCAGTGTAATTCCTTCTAGTGTAAATTCTGATGCAAAGTCTGATATAAAGTCTGATAAGAAACATGTTAGCATAAACTCTGAAACTAAATCCGCTACAAATGCTAACAAACTTAAAAAGGCCAAAGGATCCAAGAAAGAATGGTTCCTTAAAACTAACCAATAGTGGTCTTTGTGATTGCAGGGCAACATGAAAAATATCCTAGTTCTGGACAGTGGATGTTCAGGACATATGACTGGAAATAAAGCCCTGCTATCAGACTTTGTGGAGAAAGCTGGCCCAGGAGTTTCTTATGGAGATGGCAACATGGGAAAAACTCTGGGATATGGCAATAACAATAATGGGAATGTCATAATTGGTACAATAGCTCTTATCTCAGGACTTAAACATAATCTGCTAAGTGTGAGTGAAATATGTGACAAAGGTTATCATGTAGATTTCTTTGAAGAACACTGTGAAGTTGTAAGTAATTCTACAGGCAAAGTGGTTCTGAAAGGGTACAAACATGGTAACATATATGAAGCCAGACTTTTAACAAGTTCTGATGGTTCTGCAATCTGTCTGTTAAGCAGATCATCAATTGAAGAAAGCTGGAATTGGCACAAGAGACTCTCTCATTTAAATTTCAACAACATAAATGAGCTAGTAAGGAAAGATCTTGTGAGAGGACTGCCAAAATCAGTATTTGCTCCTGATGGTCTGTGTGACTCATGTCAAAAGGCAAAACATAGAAAATCTTCATTCGAGAGCAAAACTGAATCCTCAATTCTTGAGCCTTATCACTTACTGCATGTTGATCTATTTGGTCCAGTCAATGTCATGTACATTACAAAGAAGAAATATGCCATGGTTATAGTGGATGAGTTCACAAGATACACTTGAGTGTATTTCTTGCACAAGAAGAATGAAATTGCATCTACTCTAACTGATCATGTCAGAGAGATGGATAAGTTGGTCAAAGATTCTGTTAAAATAATAGGAAGTGATAATGGTACTGAGTTCAAAAATTCAATCATGGAAGAGTTCTGCAAAGAACATGGAATAAAACAGGAATTTTCTGCACCTGAAACTCCACAGCAGAATGGAGTTGTAGAAAGAAAGAACATGACTTTTATTGAAGCTGCACGAACTATGATTGAAGAAGCAAAGCTACCAACCTATTTTTGGGCTGAAGCTGTGTAGACTGCTTGTTTTACACAGAATGCTACACTCATAAACAAGCATGGAAAAACACCATATGAGATGGTGAAGAAAAAGAAGCCAAATCTGAAATACTTTCATGTATTTGGATGTAAGTGTTTTGTTCTTAAGACTCATCCTGAACAGCTGTCAAAATTTGATCTAAAAGCTGATGAAGGAATTTTTGTTGGATATCCACTTTCCACAAAAGCCTTTAGAGTCTACAATTTAAGAACAAGAGTTGTCATGGAATCCATCAATGTCTCTTTTGATGATAAAAAGATCATTGGACTTGAAGATTTCAATGATCATGATCAGCTCAGATTTGAAAATGAAGATTTAAATTCTGATTCTATAAAGTCTGATGACCTAAGTCCTGATCCTGTAAGTTCTGATGGGTTAAATTCTGATGTCATTGAAACTGTGGTAACTATTCCAAGGGAAAATGCACCTATTCAGGGGGAGCAAGCTGATGAACATACCACATCTCAAGACTCTCAAGAAGCATCAGAACCTGTCACTGGTTCTTCAAGTTCTGATTCATCAAGTTCTGATGAGCCAAATTTTGATAATTCTGGAAACTCTGATTCTTCAATTCCTGAAGGATCCAACACAAATTCTGAAATTTCAGAGAGCATAACTTCAGGGGGAGCATCAGAAAATGCTGATAGAGACAACATGGATCATGGGGGAGGATACAGTTCTAGAGATCAACTTCCATCTGCAAGGAAGTGGACTAAAGCACATACACCTGACTTAATAATTGGAGATCCTGAAGCAGGTGTCAGAAATAGAACATCAATATCAAATGAATGTCTCTATCATTCTTTTATATCTCAAACTGAACCAAAGAAAGTGGAAGAAACTCTTCAAGATGCTGATTGGGTGCACGCAATGCAGGAAGAGTTAAATGAATTTGAAAGAAATAAAGTCTGGACCCTAGTGCCAAGACCAAAGAACAGATCCATTATTGGCACAAAATGGGTGTTCAGAAATAATACTGACAGTGATGGCATAATTACAAGAAACAAAGCAAGGCTGGTTTCTAAAGGTTACTCTCAACTTGAGAGTATTGACTATGATGAAACATTTGCTCCAATTGCTAGATTGGAAGCCATAAGAATCTTTTTGGCTTATGCTGCTCACAAGAAGTTTAAAGTCTTTCAAATGAATGTGAAAAGTGTTTTCCTCAATGGAGAATTGGAAGAAGAGGTATATGTTGAACAACCTCCAGGATTTGTAGATCCAAAATTTCCTAATCATGTCTATAGACTTGATAAAGCACTCTATGGCCTTAAGCAAGCTCCAAGAGCATGGTATGAGACTTTTAGCTCAATTCCTTCTGGAAAGCGGATTTACCAGAGGCACAATTGATAAAACACTGTTCTACCTCAACCATGGAAAGGACTTACTTTTGCTACAGATATGTGTTGATGATATCATCTTTGGTTCTACAAATGCTAAACTCTGTGAAAGGTTTGCAAAGCTAATGCAGTCAAGATATCAAATGAGTATGATGGGAGAACTTAGCTATTTTCTGGGACTTCAAGTCAAGCAAAGTGAAGAAGGTACTTTCATAAATCAATCCAAGTATACCAGAAATTTACTGAAGAAAGTTGGAATGCAAGACTGTTCAACTGCATCCACTCCCATGGCCACTGCAACCAAGTTAGATAAAGATACTGGAGCATCAATAGATATTACTCACTACAGAGGTATGATTGGCTTTTTACTCTATTTAACTACAAGTAGACCTGATATCATGTCTGCTACCTGTCTTTGTGCAAGATTTCAGGCTGATCCAAGAGAACCCCATCTAATAGCTGTGAAAAGAATTTTCAAGTACCTAAAGGGTACAACTGATCTAGGATTATGGTATCCTAGGGAATCAGATTTTAAGCTAATAGGTTACTCAGATGCAGATTTTGCAGGATGCAAAATAGACAGGAAAATCACTAGTGGAAGCTGCCAATTTCTTGGAGGCAGATTGGTTTCTTGGTTTAGCAAGAAACAGAAATCAATTTCCACATCAACTGCAGAAGCAGAATATATTATTGCAGGAAGCTGTTGTGCACAGATTCTTTGGATGAAGAATCAGCTACTGGACTATGGGTTAAAATTTTCTAAAATACCCATTTACTGTGATAATCAAAGTGTTATTGCTATGACAGGTAATCCAGTTCAACACTCAATGACAAAGCACATCAGCATTAGGTACCATTTCATTAGGGAACCTGTGATGGAAGGTACAGTGGGATTGCATTTTGTCCCAACAGATCAACAGCTAGCAGATATCTTCATAAAACCACTATGTGAAGCTACCTTTACAAGACTGGTAAATGAACTTGGAATGGTTTCAGGTTCTTTCTCAAAATCTGTTTAGTTTTTGTTCTCATGCATCAAACTTTATGATCAGTGTTTACAGATTGTCTTATCTCTATGTAATCTGTGCTTAAAATGTATGATATTAAATACTGATTGTTATCTGATATGATTCTATATACTCTGATAGTGTTTTGAATGTTCTGTGACTATTCAGTCCAATGAGGATTACTTGTTGGATGTTGACTTAGTAGTCTTTAACAAACTGTGTATCCCATGTTTGAATTAGTTGTTTATGTGGAAATCCATAACAAAAGCAAACTCTAATTTTGATCTTAGTCAAATTTACTTCTTGTATCTTATTACTAGGTCACAAACTAGATTATTCTTTCTTATCTGTCAAATTTTGATGTCAGTAAATCTTAAGGATGAACTACATGCTTAATAAGCCTCAATTGTCTGAAGAAAACAAAAAAAAAAGAAAAATTGAAGTCAGGTACTCCTTTGAGATTTAGAGTAAATATGTGAAAGGGAAGACCCAAGTGCATTGCTGGTATTAAGTTATATGCATTAGAAAAGCAGATAAATTTTTCTTGGTGACTTTTCACATTCTCTGATTACTGGAGAAATACTCTGATAATAACATAAATTCTAATAGCAGTTGTGACTCATTTACACTAAGAAGCCACTGTAAAAAGAATGTCAAAAGATGCATAAAATGTGCACAAATAGTTGAGGTGGACACTTGCATGAATTTATTCTATAGTAGACTTCAAAATTAAAGAGAGATTTTAAGCACTTTTCTAAGTTATGCCTTATTTCTAAGATATACTGAAGTTTATCAGACTTTAATCTTTAACTGATCATTTGCAAATGCACACACTCTCACTCCATATGAATGATGAAAATTACTGTGGTGATTAAGTTATTTTTGACAAACAGTTAAGTATTATTTGCATAAATTCCGAGGACAAGTTCTGATGATTAAAATCTGAAGAAACCGGTCAGTATTTGTGTGAAGAATCACAAATACAGTCATTCACTTTTTGAGTACAGAAGACAAATTCTGATAATAGTCAAGTTCTGATGCAAATCCTGATGGAAACTCTGATGCTTACGTGGCATTATTTAAATACTTGGCTTATTTTTAGTATTTACTGTAACGGTTATATTTTGTCAGAAAATAATTAAGTGAGATAAAACAGTGATAATCATTTGGTTCATGGGTTGTGTGTTTGTTTTGGTAACAACATGTGAGCAATAATTACTGCACGTTTACCGTGCCCACTCATTACTTTTTTGACTGTTTCCATGCTGCCAGGTGTTAAAAGTCTGTTCTGCTTCACAAAAATGACCGCTGTCACGTGGAGTGTATAAATAAGAGAGTTAAAAGATTTTACAATCTTTTACCTACTATTTTATTTTCTAATCTCTCTTATTCTCTCTCTCACTCTATAATATTCTCTAAAGCTTTTTTATACAGGCATTTTATCAAACACCTTTCGTACACACAACTTTCACTTAATTTCTTACAGAAATAGCACCCAAGGACATCATCTTTAATGGAGCCAAGTTCGTCCTAAACAACTACATGGCTATTTCGAGCAAGGATGATGCTCCATCAGATCTTCATTTTGTTCAAGACTTTCTGGCTCGAAGTGAGATTGGGTATGCTCTGACCCAACCACAATTACTCTCAGGAACTCAAATACTGGAGTTTTGGAGGACTGGTGTTTATGATGATGGTGGTGAAGCTGGGTCCCCAAGTATCATTTTCACAACAGGGGAAGAAGAGCATCTGGTAACATTGTCAACAGTTCGACAGGCTTTGCACTTACCAGAAAACTACACTTTCAATGCTCAGATTGAGGAGCCCCTTCTGCAAAGTATGATGGCCAATCTTGGCTATGAGAAAGGTTTGTCCAAGCTGGGACAACTGAAGAGGCCATACATTAGAAGGGAGTGGAGTTTCTTCTTTGGCTGCATCACGAGAGCTTTTGCCAACAAATGCTCCAACTTTGATGCCATTCCCATTCTCCGTCAGCAAATAGGGTATACACTTCTAAATCAAACTCACTTTGATTATGCTACTACTATTCTTGGTTTTATTGGGGATAGGATGAATGAGGACCCAAATACTGTGTGCTTTGCTAGATTTTGTCAATTAATTTACAGTTATTGGTATCATGATAAACCCAAAAACTATAGTGAGATAATTCAACCTTTTAAACATGCTAAAAGGGCCTTCATAGACTTATTATCTACTGATAATAAGAAGACTATACTAAGACCCCTCCAAATTCCTCAATCAGTAAAACAGTTCTTAGTAAATTCTGATCCTCTCACATATAGTACCATATATATCCTGAAGTTACACCCTCTCAACCTCCATCAGCACCTACAACCAATACTCAACCATCTCAATCCTCTCAACCACAACCACAACCACAACCACAACCCACCATCAGAACTTATTTCCAACCTGCACAATCTTCTCAACCACAACCATCTGCTACAACATCTAGACCCAAACCTTCAAAAGCAAAATCTGTTCCTAAATCTCCACCAAGGAGAAGAAGGATGATTCTTAGGGATGAATCAGATAAAGAGGAGCAAGTCCAGGTTCATGCATCAGAACCTGTGACAGTAGAAGCTGAAAATGTAATTTTTTAGAAGGAGGTAGCAGCTGAAAAGGTAACTCCCCAGAATGAAACTGAAGCTGAGGGTTCTGGAATCTTAAAAAGGAAAAGAACTTCAAGTTCTGATGCTGCTCAAGCAACTCCTCCACCATCCAGAAGATCAAAGAAAATGAGAGCAGGAAGGCATATTGCACAACCTCAATCTGAGGATGCTAATGAAGCTGAGGAAGGGGATTAGGAATCTCTGATCTCATCAGGACCAATAGTGATTGAAGTTTTGCCACCTCCACCTCAAGCTAAAGACACTGTTTCAGACACAGTGATCACACCTCATGTCTCTCCTATCAAAGAAAATGTTCAAGTTAAAGATTCAGGATTAAGTCCTGAAATTGACCTTCATAGGCTGATCATTCCATCTGTCCTGTTTCTGGAAGCACCACAAGGACATGTGACAACTCCACCTATTTCTCCATTAAAAGCTGACATACCGACTACTCCAATTCTGGATGTGGAAATAAATGAAGTTGTACAAGAATCTCCAAAGCCACAAACACACTTGTGTTGTCAGAAGATGATGAGTTTTCTTGCAAGTTCTGGAGAGTCAGCTCCAGTAAACACTCCAGCTCCAATTCTTGAAAAAGAGGAACTGTTGAAATGTGTTGAACAAGAAGCACATGTTCCATGGGAAGAAACTCATAGAGGAGTTGAATGGACTAAGAAGTGGAATGGATCTGATTTCATTCAAAGCTCTAAAGTTCTATCAGAACATATTGCTAAAGCTGATGAGTTGATGACAAATTCTAACTTTAAAGCTCAACTTAAAGTCACAGCTCTCAGTACTAAAAACCTTCAAGGTCAACATTCCATTACTCATGCCAAGGTTGATAAACTTCAGGGAAAATGCTGATAAGCTGGACTTGATGCTCAAGTTAGACAAGAACAGGTTTATCAGACCTATTCATGAGAAAGTAGAAGCTATTGAGAAGGTTCAAGAAAAGCAACAGGCCCAACTGACCGAGGTCCTGCAGAATCAAGCCTCTCAACAGACTCAACTAAATGAAATTCAATCTTCATAGAACTTCTTCTATCTCTACTCCTACCAGATGATGCCAAAAAGGGGGAGAAGGTAGTGAAGTCCAAATGCTCAACTAGTCAAGTACTGAAGAAGAAGGATAATAAAGAAGATGACCAGGGAAACCCTAGCAAGGGCAAGGGTCAAGGTCAAGGGCAAAACATCAAAGTTTCTTTAAAGAAACTAAATTCTAATTCTAGCTAATATTCTACACAGAAGAAGACAAGTTCTGAAGCCGTGAATGCTCAAGTTCTGAAAGTAAGTTCTGATGATCAAAGTCTGATATCAAGTTCTGATCTTCTCATTCAAGGTGATAGTCAAGACTCTCAGAAGTTTTTACAAACTCTGAAGCTTAAAGGAAGGGAGACTACAATCTATTATAAAGATCCCAAGATTCAGACACTTGATGAAGAAATTGCTAGAAGATTATTATTCAAGCATAATCCTGGAATGGATTTAGAGACTCTTAAGGAGGAAGAAGCTAAATTTGCAGCTGAGAAGACAAATCTTAAGTCTAAAGCTTCTGATACAAAGAAACCTCCAAAGCCTAAGGCAAAAGGCATTGTGATCAAGGAAAGGTCTGAAACTTCAAAGCCCAAGACAAAATCACAAGTTGAAATTGATCCCAAGGTAAAAGGGAAAGGAAAAATTGATGAACCAACAAAAACACAGGAGATGAAGATTCCTCAAATCCTAATGAAACCAGTGTGCAAAATGGTTCAAGTTTTTGATGATACAGCTGCTGAAGATGAAACTGTTGAAACTCTAAAAAGAAGGAAGATACCAGAAGAATCTAAGACAACCTCTGACATAGCTCAAGTTGTTCAGAGTGAAGAACATCAAGCTACAGAAGAAACAACAAATCCTGATCAAGTCATCAAGACATCAACCTTTGACAAAGCTCAAGTTGATTTGAACAAATTGACAGTTATTGATAAGAGAAAACTCCTATGGAAAAATGTTAATCCATCAGATCCTAAGAAAAGTCAACTGCTATCTGATTTCATGACTGTTGAATTGAAAGCCAGAGAAGCAAGAAACATAGCTGGATTAGGTTCTGAAGAAGCCAAGATCAAGATAGGAGTTGAAGTACTTACTAGAGATCCATTCTTATTGACTAACAAACCACTTGAGGAAGTTACACAGAAACACCTTGACAAGATTATATCTCTTCAAGTGGTACTGGATGCTCATGATAAGAGTAATGTCAAAGAAAAGCTGATTCTGTTCTTGAAGATGGAAGAACATACATAATGTTAGAATCAGATGTGCTGAACAAATCTCTGAAAGAACTTCAATTCTTTCATTATCTTTTGGAGATAAAGTGTGAGATTACCAGGAGATGGTCAAATTTCATCATGAAAACCATAAGGGATAAAGCAAGAATGATCAAGGGTTACAAAATTTGTTCCAAATATAGTTGAAGATGATGGAAGTGAAATTCCAATGAAGAAAGATTCTGCTAAACTTGAAGTTATTCTGAAAGAGAAATATATGTGCTATAATGAAGACTCATCTCATCCATGAGTAATCAGACTTGGTGATGGATTGGAAAGAAATCACATCTCATCACTTAGGACTGCAATCTACCAGATTGGAAGTCAAGATGAAGAAATGAAGCAAGTCAAAGCTACATTAGCTCAAGTTCTGAGGAATGCAGAAGAGAAGTTGATATCAAACTTTGTCAAGAATCACTTTGGATTTAGATTGACTCAGTAAGATTGGTAAAAGCTACAAGGACTGTAAGTTGTAGTTAGTTGTCTAAATAAACTCTCATTGTATTTGTACTTAAATGTTTTTGACATCATCAAATTTATTAACTTGTATATTTTTCATAATTTACAAGTTGGGGGAGATTGTTAGATATATTTGTTATGTCATGTCTAATCTGTTGTGTTTAGTTTCAGAACTTAATATCAGGACTTACTGGAAATCAATACTTACTGAAGTCAGAACTTATATCAGAACTTAAGGCCTTCAGGATTTATATCAGGACTTAAGTGCGGATACTTCAGATAAGGAATGCAGCTGATTTATAAGAGAGGATCATGACTAAAACAATAGAAGATATGCATGGAGAGTTGGACAGCTAGAAGACTTGTAGAAGATAATATCTGGTTGATATATTTTAGGAGACATAATTATATTCCATATCAATTAGAAGATATCTTGTAACTGTGTACTATATAAACATAGCTTAGGGTTTACACTATAAGTGTTATCATTCACGAGAAAGATTATACATTGTAACCTAGCAGCTCTTAGTGATATTGTTCATCACTGAGAGAGAACAACTGTTCTATTGTAACGGAGTTTATTATATTGAATATACTTCATTACTGTTACATACTTGTGTTCTAAATCGATTTGATTGTATAAATACTATATTCAACCCCCTTCTATAGTGTTGTGTGACCTAACAGGAAACAAACAATTCAATCCTCCTGGTTTTCAACAACAATTTTCACCAAGACAATAACTCATACTTCAACAACAAACTCATGGAGGTGCAAGTCAATCTTCAAATGAAAAATCTGAATTGGAGGAGTTGAGGCTTATGTACAAAAATAAGGCTCTTATATGCAAAAGTCGGGCTGCTTTTATCAAGACTCTGGAGAACCAAATTGGGCAAATTGCTAACGCCTTATTGAATCAACCATCAGGAATGCTTCCTAGTGATACAGAAGTCAATCCAGGAAAGAGGGAAGTTAAAAAACAGGTGAACGCCATCACCTTGAGGTCTGAAAAGGTCGCAAGCCCCCAAATTCAGCAAGACGAAGAGTCTGAAAATTCTGTCCAGAATGCAGGTGCGTCTGCACCCTTGCCAATTCTAGAAAATGAGATTATAGCTGAAAAAGTTGTACAGAAGGATGCCAAGGTGGAACCGAAGAAGAAAGTCGTTACAAACAATCCTCCTGAGGGTAATACAGGGAATACATAAGTCTATCCAGCTCCGCCATATCCTAAAAGACTTTAGAAGGAGAAGTTAAATAAGAAATTTGCCAAGTTTCTGGAAGTTTTCAAGAAGTTGCACATCAACATACAGTTTGCTGAAGCTTTAGAACAATTGCCGAGCTATGAAAAGTTCATGAAAGGTATTCTCTCGCGGAAGGTGAAGCTTGAGGAGTTGGAAACCGTTGCTCTAACGGAGGAGTGCAGTTCTGTGCTGCAACAGAAATTGCCTCCGAAGCTTAAAGATCCTGGAAGTTTCACTATTCCTTGTACTATTGGGAACTTGTCTTTCATCAAATGCTTGTGTGATTTGGGAGCTAGCATCAATCTGATGCCCTTGTCTATCTTCAAGAAGCTTGGTCTACCTGATCCGAAACCGACATAGTCATTGTAACTAGCTGATCATTCCATATCGCTTATCAACGAGGTATAATGGAGGATGTCTTGGTCAAGGTGGACAAACTCATCTTCCCTACTGATTTTATAATTCTAGATTTTGGAAAAGAAAAAAAGATTCCCATCATCTTGTGAAGACCATTCTTGGCTACAGGCCGAACTATGATCGATGTTTAAAAATGAGAGCTTACGATGAAGGTTCAAGATCAAGAGGTCACCTTTAATGTGTTTAAAGCAACAAAATTCCCAACTGATGAAGATGAATGCTTTAAAGTAGAGATGGTCGATTCTGTAGTGAATTCGAACTTGAGCAAGTTCTAAGGTCAGATACTTTAGAGAGAGCCTTGATAGGGGAATCAGTTATTGAAGACGAAGAAGGAGCAGAACAACTACAGGTTTTGAATGCACCTTCATGGAAAAGGGGGATGGATATGCCATTCGATTCTCTTGGGTTAGCAGAGCTAAAAATTTCTCAGGAGTGTCTCGAGCCGTCTATTGAAGAAGCTCCCACACTTGGGCTCAAACCACTGCCAGATAATTTGAGTTATGCATTTTTAGGTGCACCCTATGACAAGGGCTTGGGATATATTTTTGATGATATAGAGGGTGGCCGAACGGATCCTCCCATGCCTACAGAGGGTTCTTCTCATGCGCAGCAGGCAGTTGATAGGACTTGTGTTGGTGATGAGAAGTATAGGCGATTGACTAGGTGTATGGAGGCCATGCACGACATTTATAGTCGTTTTGCTGCAGATTTGACACAAGCTTTGGGTACTATTTTCTGAGACACTAGTGACGAGGTTGATTGGCTACCTGATCCACCACCCGAGGAGGGTGATCCTCCTGACGATTAGGCATGCCTTGAATCCTTATTATTACCTTCATTGAGGATAGTGAAATTTTTAAGTTTGGGGGTGATAGTTAAGGAATATTTGCGTGTGAGTCCATATAGATGTATATCATGATAGTTTAGTTCATATAGTTTGCATATTTGTCATGTAGTTATTTTTTTTTTGTTTTGCGTGTTTGTTATCATGTTAATATGTTGCATATAGTTGCATTGGCATTATATCATGATCCCTTAGGTTGCTTTTCCGATTAATTTGTGATGTTTATTCGAGTGTAGTGTTATCGTATAGAGGAATATTAAGTTCTAACGAATTGATTTGCATGCTAGAAACAAGAAAATTTTCACTAAGTCTTATAGGTTGCTTGAGTGCTAGATCATTGTCGAGGTTTAATCACCTGTGTATGTCTAGAATTTATGCTATTCTCTTAGTGATAAAATAACCGGCTCATATATTTATGAGCAGTCTAGGGTTGAATGAGATCGAGCGAAACACACTCGTTCAGAATATGAGAAAAAAAGAAAAAAAAGGAAAAAAAGGAAAAGAAAAAGAAATAAATATGTGTTATGCATAATTGATCACGAGTGGGCTCTTTGATACTCGAGTTATTTAGTTCTAAGGGACTTTGTGCCTAGTGACCTAAGGCTTTTATAGTCTGGGATCCGCTAACCCAACGCTCGCTACATGGGTTATAACACCCTCCAAATCCGGGGTATAGATTTGGGGCATTATTCACACTAACTACTTACTAAACTTGTACAAGCATACGATAAATAAATAATTACCCCGAACTACTACTACTCGGGATTTTTTCAAGGTTAAGGATTGAAAACAAGAACGAGAAACCAACTTTATTACAAACCATTCTAAACAAACTGTCTTAAGAACTCTCTTTATTATAAAACATTATTCTATTCAAATTTTAAACTAAACATCTTTTATTCAAATCACAATTATTACTTGTCCTGCTACACCTGCTCTGGCAACTCAAAGCTCTCTCTAGGATAAGGATAAATACTCTTGGAATTAGAGGGTCCCGCTTCTTGACTATTCAGGTTCTGATAGGTTTCATTCTCAACCTTAGCTGAAAAACAAGGTGAACAACAATAAAAGGGGGTGAGCCAAAATTGCTCAACAAGCCTGCAATAATATATATATAGTGTAAAGAGAGAAGGATAAATGAACCGGTAATCTGCTGGTTTGAACAACCATTTATTTCTGTAAAGAATAATAAATGCCATTGCTAGCGAGTGCCAAATGAACGAGACTGGAATCAAGAACCAACATGTGCACTATAACCTACTGATCAGTCGGGATACAGTGCGGATCTATACCCAACTGCATAGACCTAACCAATATATGGGGTACCCAGGCAACTATGGCCTAATAATCAAGGGTCCGGTTAATACCTGGCCCGTATCATAACCATCCAGTCCATAGCTCAGCATTCAGAACAATCGATATGCTTTCGATGTATCCCAATATCAGGATATATCAGAGTATATGTAATAAGGGTAAAAGTATTGGAATATTAATAGAGATTCAATGAATTAGGAGAAATCAAGAATCGAAATGAAATAGAAACAAGGATCAATAATTGTGTATCATTATATGTGAACAAAAGTTATCAAGGTGTAATTGATATGGAAAGTTGGATTTATTTCACTATTCTGAACTTAAAATAGGGGAAAAACTTACCTGGTGCGCACTTCACCTTGTATGATTCTTCTCCTTCTGCCTCATGCTTGATTCGCCTTATTGGTACTGAATCTATCAGGGAAAGATATTCGTTTAGATGACTTACTTCATACGTAATCTCAGGTTGATACCACGTAGCCCTAATAATCTACCCATACAGTTCTATCTGACTCGCATATAATTATATAACACATAAGGTTTACATAATCACGTAAAGCACATATCACATAAGGCACGTAATTAATTTTAGACTTATAATTATTTTTAGAATTGATACTAGACTTATATTTGCATTAACAAACATTATCTAGCTCGATTCCTAATTTTTCGGGATTTATTAGACTCGCTTCTATCACGAATAGGGTCTATAAACCATTATTTATCATAAGTCGACTCGCTTTTGAAAGAAATTATGATTTATAATTATTTTTAATGGAATCCGGTCATTTTTCTGAGTCTAAGGGTCTTCGTTTCACTCAAATCGGATTAACGGTTTAATTATTACGCATTAAACAAGACTTAATTAATTATAAATCAATTATAATTAATTAATCCTAATTAATTAAACCTTAATTATATTTTCAAATAATTATTTAAGAATTATCACATTTTAAAATAATTATTCCCTAATTTTTAAAATTAATTACAATTAATTACGAATTGTATGATTAAATCGATTACTTACAATTAATTATTCGACACGAATAATTATTACGAAATCTATCGCATAAATAAACGAATCGACTCTCGAACACCCATTCTAAATTATCGCAACACAACTCGAATAACTACGAGTTACTCGCCTTTATTGATTAATTATTGAGTCATTAATCGAATTATTTGATCTTATTATTTAATCTTATTTATTACATAATTACTTAATTATAAAATAATATATAATTAAATAAATAATTAAATAAATAATTAAATAATTAAATAAATAATTAATTTTGAATTTCTAAATTAATAAAATAATCTGGAAATTATTTATAACATTTTTCAGATTTTAAATCTGTTTTTTATTAGATTTTTAGAATTATTAAAACTGATTTTCTATTTTATAAAAATATAATCAAATAATTAAAAATACAGAAACAGAAATCAGGAATTGGTTTTAGGGTTTTGAGGATCAAACCCGGGTCGATTTCCGGGTTGGAACCGGGTCGAACCCGAGTCACGAAGAACAGCCGTCGCCGTCCCCAGAATCCGGCAGCGGTGGCGGTTTTCGGCGAACAAAACGGCAACAACACGTGATTCCTGGCTTGCTTTCTCTCCATTTTAGTTCCACGACAACACATAACACTCCCCTCCTCCTTCATCACGAACGTGGCCGGAACCGCGAGGAACGCGGCGGCGCCAACGAACGTCAATCTCCCTTTTGGAGAGCTCGATTACGGGTCAAAACAACATTGTTTGGTTCGATTTCTTATGGGTTTTCTTTCCAAATCTCACGAGGAACTCAATCACACCAATATCATAACCTAATAACTCCTACAACTCATTTTCCGATCAAATCAAACAAAAGTCCGGCCAAAAACCAAACTAACAGTTTCGTACATGAAAAATAACGAATAATAGCTTAAAATAAAGCTTAGAACATATACAATTAAACCCCTAACAACAAAGTAATCTCAGTTTCTTCTAAATAAAAAATGAACTAATTAAAAATTTACATAAACCCTAAAATAAGAATTAATCATTCGAGCTATCGTTCGGTGAATTAACCAGTACAAATCAATCACAAATAAGCATATAAAACTATTTCAAACATCAAATTAGACCCATAACCCCACAATCAAAAACCCCAATTTCAGTACATAAACCCTAAAATACGAATCAAGAATCTAATCAATAAAACATGAAATTGATGGTATGAACAGAAAGTAGAGATCATAAGCTTTGTTTTGGTTACTCA
This sequence comes from Apium graveolens, assembly GCF_009905375.1. Classification (NCBI taxonomy): domain Eukaryota; kingdom Viridiplantae; phylum Streptophyta; class Magnoliopsida; order Apiales; family Apiaceae; genus Apium; species Apium graveolens. The sequence goes on along the minus strand of NC_133649.1, from coordinate 22,213,267 downwards.
CATGAAAGATTTGAGCAACAGAATCACGTTCAAATTGATGGTTTAATTCCTTCCCTGTTCTTCACTAACACTAATTTCTTGATTTTTTTTTCTGATTTTTAAAAATTAATTAACTAATAATTAATAACAATTCACCTATGTATATTAACCAAAATAATACCCCTAAATAAAATTAAGGGTCCAATTACATATCTAATAAAAATATTTGGCCCCAATTTTTATAATTTTTCGGTATTAATTATGAATTTTTAAAAATCCAATAAATACAAAATATATGCCAAAAATTCCCAAAAATTGTGAATTATACAAATATGCAAAGAAAAATGATGTTTGATAATTTCATGATTGTGACGACTGAGAATTTTTTTGACGTAATTAAGCGAATAAAGTTTGATTTATGTGATGTGATTATAAATTATGTGATTAAGTGATGATTAATTGTCTTTATTGTACATTAGTATCTGGGAGCGTAAATAGAAATGTTCCAATTTAAAGAGTCGGCTTAGGAGTTAAGCTGTGTTGTCAGGCCGTCAGGTAAAACGAAACCCGTCCTAAAAAGGGATTAAATATTTAAAATATGAATTATGTGTTATTATGTGTTATTATGTGAAATGAATGTTTAAGTAAAGCATGATTCCGTAATAAGCTCCAATAATCTTGAAGTGTTATAAGTCATTTTGTGCCTAAAATTTATTCTTCGTATAATCATGTGATTACCTTAATGATAGTCGAGTTATGATAATTGATCTAGTTGCGAGGCATATCTTTTAAGCATCCGCACACACATCGTTTCTGGCTGTATGTTAGTTTGCATGATTTGATTGATCTTTATTCGCCTAATTGCATTTGTTGAGATGTCGTAAGTTGGTTGGTTTGGTCGTAGTGAGGGGGATCACTGCATTTCACATAGATTGCATTCATGCATGTTTTTGTTTTGTTTTTGAGTCTGTGACTCTTGAGGACAGCATCGATTTAAGTTTGGGGGTGTGATAAGTGGCATTTATACCACTTAGAACGTCTTATAATAGCTTAAATTGATGTCTTGAAATCAAGTATTTTGTGTATTTGATGCGATTTTCTAGTGTTTGTGCATTTCAGGGTATTACTTGCATTTGTGGAGAGATTTCATCAAGAATAAGCCTTGGCATGTGTTTGGCATTGCGAGTAGGAAGATAGGAGCAGAATGCAGCAAATAACGGGAGTAAAATATAGTATTTTCCAGAAAGGGTCTGAGCGCCCGCTCAGCTCTGTTGAGCGACCGCTCAGCTCTGCTGAGCGACCGCTCAGGAAGCTGAGCGCCCGCTCAGGATTGCTGAGCGGCCGCTCAGGGACGTAAATTAAAATAATTATTTTTAGACTCCTAATTCTGTTGAGCTTGCGACTTCTGAGATAGCTGGGTTTTGTGGGCTCCTATATAAGTAGTTTTCAGAGACGTTTCACGTGTGTTGAATCGTAGTATCAATCGAGGAGTGAGGAGATAAGGAAGAAGACCGTTTTAGCACATCGCAACGAAGAGGAAATATAGTTTCTTATGATTCTTTATTTCGCTGTAACAGTGGATGCTAGTTTTCTTTACTTTGAACCTATTTACTCTTGTGACGTACTCTGGTTTAATATAAGTAGTTTATTTAATTATTCTCGTGTGTTATTATCATGATTTCATATGAACCCATGGTGACGATGAGTTCTATCATGGGCTAATCGTGATCATGGGGTCGTAACGGATTTACTATGGAATTCTTTGGTTAGTTGTTTAATACCTTAGTGTGTGATGATTGTATGATATCTAGTATTGGTTGTGCTTATTTGTCTTATGTGCATCGCGAACATATAAGATAGGGTGTTAATCTCTTGTGAAGCGACAGTGGATCTTGAGGTTTAGAACTTGCCATGCTAGCATATGTTCTTATATATGTATGCATGATTAGTGGGTAACTTTAACCGTGTTACTTGCCTTGTGTAATCATAAGGAATAACTTGTGCTTAAATCGTTATGTTGTCAAATTCCGTAGACATATAGGGTCTCAACATAATTGATGCCTATTTAACTTCTGTCTTAATTGTGGATGCTTGGTAGAATGGTATTAGTACAATGAAAGTTGGCTTTTATCTGTTTCGTGTTGTTCGATTAATATCATCACCGTTACGTGCTAAGGGTAATAACAATAACTATTGAAGGAAGTAGTAATGAAGTTGTGATCTCATGTGTGTTTAATATTGTTAATTCAAGTGTCAATTAAGTGTTTAATTCTTGTAGTTAAATCTAGTTAATAATTAGTTAATCAAAATCTAAGTGTTATTGTCTTGACATTGAGAAGTAGTTATACATTGGTGAGTAAGTGTTAATTGAACATAATTAGTCCGAGTCTCTGTGGGAACAAACTAGAAAGTATTCTATATTACTTGCGAACATGTATACTTGCGTGTATTATTAGCACGTGTTTTCTGTCCTAACAAGTTTTTGGTGCCGCTGCCGGGGACTCGGCGTATTTTTTTAGTTTATGTACTTACCATCGGTGGTCATTAGGACTCAATGATTAAGACTTGTTACTTATTATTTCCAGTTGTGTTTCAGGTACTTTAGCGAGCGTTTATGCAAACACGTTCTCGTACTCGCAAGAGGACTTTAGATACGGCTGAGGAGACATACGAAGTTCTTGGTATTCCGGAGAAGATAGATTTTGAATATTCGGATACAGAAAGTGAGCAGAAAGAACTAGTAATCATGGGTGATCATATAGTTCCGACAGTTCCAGCTCTTATGGACTTTTCTCGGCCTAAAATTGATGACATTCAGTCAAGCATCCTTCACCCGGCTATTCAGGCTAACACTTTTGAAATCAAGCCGGGCACTATTCAGATGGTGCAGAATTTTGTTTCTTTTGGAGGTGCTGCTACTGAAGACCCCAACATGCACATCAGGAATTTTGTCGAGATCTGTAGTACTTTCAAATATAATGGTGTGACTGATGAGGCTATCAAGCTGAGGCTTTTCCCATTCTCACTGAGGGTTAAAGCTAAGGATTGGTTACATTCTGAACCAGTTGGGTCCATCACTACTTGGCAAGATCTTGCGCAAAAGTTTCTGGTAAAGTTCTATCCAATGGCGAAAACTGTGGCTATGAGGAGTGCTCTTACTCAGTTTGCGCAGCAACCTACAGAATCCATGTGCGAAGTTTGGGAGTGCTACAAGGAGATGTTGAGAAAGTGTCCATATCATGGTATGCCTGATTGGATGGTGTTCACTGGTTTCTATAATGGTTTGAGGGCCCAATCTCGGCTCATGCTCGATGCAACAGTTGTGGGCCAAAAGCTATACTGAGGCTTATAATCTTATTGAGACTATGGCTGCAAATGAGCATCAAAACCCAACTCAAAGGATGATGCCTGGGAAGGTAGCGGGTATCCTGGAAGTTGATGCAGCTACAGCTATTGCAGCACAGCTCCAAGCGCTGTCTTTGAAGGTTGATTCTTTAGCCACCTATGAAGTCAATCAGATAGCTATGGTCTGTGAGCTTTTTGCAGGTTCTCATGCTACGGATCAGTGTTCTCTTGTTAATGAATCTATTCAGTATGTAAACAATTATCAGCGACCGCAGCAGCCTGTGCCAGCTACTTATCATCCTAACAACAGAAATCATCCAAATTTCAGCTGGAGCAATAATCAAAATACTATTCAGAAACCATATCAGCAAGGCGTAAGTAAACAGTTTAATCCACCTGGATTCCAACAACCACAGCATTATGCTCAAAGGCAATCATATCCTCAACAAGGAGGTGCAGCTCCACCTTCTAGTGGTGATTTTGAGGAACTCAAGCTGTTGTGCAAAAGTTAGGATATTTCTATCAAGACCTTGGAGAATCAAATCGGTCAAATAGCCAATACGGTGCTCAATCGTCAACCTGACACACATCCCAGTGATACTGAAGTGCCAGGAAGAAGGGAAGCTAAAGAGCAAGTTAAGGCTATTACCTTAAGGTCTGGAAAAGTTGCTGATGCTGAAAAAGCAATAGACGGAGAAGCTGAAGTTGGTGATGAAGAAGCTAAGCAAAAGGAGAAAGCGGCAGAACCAAGGAAGACTACTGTTGAAAACACTCTGCTTGAGGGTAATACAGGGGAGAAACAGCTCTATCCTCCACCACCTTTCCCTAAGAGATTGCAACAACAAAAGCTGGATAAGCAGTTCGGTAAGTTTTCAGAGGTGTTTAAGAAACTTCACATCAACATACCTTTCGCTGAGGCTCTGGAGCAAATGCCTAGTTATGCGAAATTTATGAAGAGTATTCTTTCAAGGAAGATGAAACTGGATGACCTTGAGACCGTTGCTCTAACGGAAAAGTGCAGTGCTGTGCTGCAACAAAAATTACCTCCAAAGCTTAAAAATCCAGGTAGCTTCACCATTCCTTGCACCATCGGCAAGTTGTCTTTTGACAAATGCCTGTGCGATTTGGGAGCAAGCATCAATCTGATACCGTTGTCTATCTTCAAAAAGTTGAATTTTCCTGATCCAAATCCCACCTACATGTCTCTACAATTGGCTGATTGTTCTATTACATACCCACGAGGCATAGTGGAGGATGTGCTAGTAAAGGTGGATAAGCTCTTCTTTCCTGCAGACATTGTTATTCTGGATTTCGAGGAAGATAAGAAGATTCCCATAATCTTGGGGAGACCTTTCTTGGCTACAGGCCGTACCTTTATAGATGTGCAGAAAGGTGAACTTACTATGAGGGTACAGGATCAGGATGTGACATTCAATGTATTCAAAGCGATGAAATTCCCTACAGAAGACGAGGAGTACTTAAAGGTGGATTTGATTGATTCTACGGTTACTTCAGAACTTGATCATATGCTAATGTCTGATGCATTAGAGAAAGCCTTAGTGGGGGACTTTGACAATGATGATGAGGATGGCAACGAGCAACTACAATATCTAAATGCTTCTCCTTGGAGGCGAAAGCTAGACATGCCATTTGAATCTCTTGGTACTTCTGACCTCAAAAATGCCGAAGGAAGGCTCAAACCATCTATCGAGGAAGCACCTACCTTAGAGCTTAAACCATTGCCTGAACACTTGAGGAATGCTTTTTTAGGTGACGCATCTACTTTACCTGTTATTATTGCATCTGACCTTTCAGGTAGTGAGGAGGACAAGCTCTTGAGGATCTTGAGAGATTCAAATCGGCTATCGGATGGACTATAGCAGACATCAAGGGGATCAGCCCTTCGTACTGCATGCATAAAATTCTGCTAGAGGAGGGTAGTAAGCCAACGGTGGAGCAACATCGAAGACTTAATCCTATCATGAAAGAAGTGGTGAAGAAAGAAATTCTGAAGTAGCTGGATGCAGAAATCATATATCCTATTTCTGACAGTTCTTGGGTGAACCCCGTGCAATGTGTACCTAAGAAAGGAGGTATTACTGTGGTAGCAAATGAGAAGAACGAGCTCATCCCCACTCAAACAGTCATGAGATGGAGGGTATGCATGGACTACAAAAAGTTGAACAAGGCCACGAGGAAGGATCACTTCCCTCTTCTATTTATTGATCAGATGCTTGACAGGTTGGCCGGTCATGAGTATTATTGTCTTCTGGATGGCTATTCAAGGTATAATCAGATATGTGTTGCACCAGAGGATCAAGAAAAGACTACCTTCACTTGTTCATTTGGCACGTTTGCTTTTCGCAGAGTTTCGTTTGGCTTATGTGGTGCACCTGCCACTTTTCAAAGATGTATGATGACTATATTCTCTGATATGATTGGAAATAATATCGAAGTGTTCATGGACGACATCTCCGTCTTTGGACATTCGTATGATGAATGTTTGAACAATCTTCGTGCGGTGCTCAAAAGGTGTGTGGAAACTAATTTGGTGCTCAATTGGGAAAAATGTCACTTTATGGTGCGTGAAGGCATTATTCTTGGGCATAAGGTATCTAGCAAGGGTCTCGAGGTGGACAAAGCCAAGGTGGGAGTCATTGAAAATCTTCCACCACCTATTTCTGTGAAAGGAATCTGTAGTTTTCTTGGTCATGCGGGTTTTTTATCGGCGTTTCATCAAGGACTTCTCGAAGATATCAAAGCCGTTGTGCAACTTGCTCGAGAAGGATGTGCCTTTCAAATTCGATGATGAATGCTTGACGGTATTCGAGACTCTCAAGAAGAGTTTGATAACTGCACCAATTATTACGGCACCTGATTAGACAGAGCCTTTTGAAATAATATGTGATGCGAGTGATTATGCGGTGGGCGCAGTTCTTGGGCAGCGCAAGAATAATCTCTTTCATGTGGTCTACTATGCTAGTAAGACTTTAAATAGAGCTCAAATGAACTACACCACTACCGAGAAGGAGCTCTTGGCTATACTCTTTTGTTTCGAAAAATTTCGATCTTATTTGCTTGGGACAAAGGTGACAGTGCTTACTGATCATACGACCATTCGCTATTTGGTTTCCAAGAAGGATTCGAAGCCTAGACTTATTCGTTGGGTGCTCTTACTACAGGAATTTGAGTTAGAGATCAAAGATCGAAAAGGTACTGAGAATCAAGTAGCTGACCCTCTCTCTAGATTGGAGAATCCCGATTCTACTTCACATGATAAGACATTGATCAACGAATCTTTTCCGGATGAGCAGTTGTTCGCAGTTCAGGAGGAAGAGCCATGGTTCGCAGATATTGTGAGCTATCTTGTCAGCAATATAATGCCTCCTTATATGAATACAGCTCAAAAGAAGAAGTTTCTGCATGAGGTAAGGTGGTACATGTGGGATGAACCGTATTTGTTTAGACAGGGAGCTGACCAGATCATCTAGAGATGTATCCCATTCTGTGAGATGGAGGGGATATTACGAGACTGCCACTCCACAGTTTATGGGGGACATTATGGCGGTGAGAAGACAGCAACTCGTATTCTGCAATCAGGTTTTTTCTGGCCTACTTTGTTTAAGGATGCTCATCAGTTCGTTTTAAGGTGTGATCGTTGCCAAAGAGTGGGGAATCTTACGAGGAAGGATGAGATGCCGTTAAATGTGATGCTTGAAGTCAAGGTCTTTGATGTTTGGGGAATCGATTTCATGGGGCCATTTGTCTCGTCCTGCAATAATCAGTATATCTTGCTGGCAGTCGATTATGTCTCAAAATGGGTAGAAGTCAAGGCTCTACCGACGAATGATGCAAAGGTAGTGCTGAATTTTCTTCATAAGCAGATTTTCACAAGGTTTGGAACGCCACGAGTAATCGTAAGTGATGAGGGGTCGCATTTCTGCAACCGTAAGTTCACTTATATGATGCAGCACTACAATATGAATCATCGTGTTGCTACCGCCTATCATCCGCAAATGAATGGTCAAGCGGAAGTGTCTAATAGAGAGATCAAGCGCATTCTAGAGAAAGTTGTTTATCCGTCAAGGAAGGATTGGTCTTTAAAGCTCGATGAAGCTGTTTGGGCTTACAGAACAACATACAAGACTCCACTTGGGATGTCCCCTTTCAACTTGTTTATGGTAAGGGATGTCATTTACCTGCAGAGCTTGAGCATAAAGCCTATTGGGCATTGAAGAAGTTGAACCTTGATCTAGATGCAGCTGGAAAGAAGTGAATGCTTCAGCTAAATGAACTTGATGAATTTCGACTCCAAGCGTACGTGAACAACAAAATGTAGAAGGAGAAAGTGAAAAGGTGGCACGACAGGAAGCTATATCCTAAGTTATTTGTGCCGGGGCAGCAAGTTCTTTTATTCAACTCTCGCCTCCGACTTTTTCATGGAAAGTTGAAATCAAGGTGGTCTGGACCTTTTATTGTCAAAACTGTGTTTCCACATGGAGCGATGGAGATTTTTGAGAATGATCCGGGCCAAGCATTCAAGGTTAATGGTCAGCGTTTGAAGCATTACTATGGGGACACGGCAAACCGGGAAGTGGTTAGTGCCGTTTTATTATCAACTTGAGCGAAGTACCCTACGTCAAGCTAATGACGAAAAAGAAGCGCTTCTTGGGAGGCAACCCGGGATTTGTTATTATAGGAACCCTTAGAAGTGAGTAACCTATCCAAAACCACAAAAAAATCTGAAAAACTAGGCCAAGAATTTTTTTCCAGAAGGTCCCTGAGCGCCCGCTCAGCTTTGCTGAGCGACCGCTCAGGGCCCGACTGCCTGAAATTTTTTTGAGCTTAATAAAAATCCAAAAAAATCAGAAAATACAAAAAACACAAACACAAACCCACAACCCACGAGCTATTTTCCCATAAACCCACATTTTTAACCCTCAACCCCACTCCTAATCAAATTTTAACCCTAATCTTTACCCTATATATACATACAACTATTCCATATACTCCCCCATACACTTTCAAACCTTAAACTCTCTCCCATATACAAAAACACAAATCTTAAGCACTTTTTCTCAGTTTCAATGGCACCCAAGAGATCCAGGATGATTAATATCAGTAGCACTGTCCCTACTGCTGATTCTTCACGGGGTACTGCTGCGAGACCTCGTTTGTTTAATAGGGCTGCTGAGGAGGAGTATACTAGGCTTCTGGGTAAGCCGATTTAGAAGGAGGGGGGATTCTTACCATCGGGGAGAGATGGTGAGTTGTTGCTGATGATTGCTGAAAAGGGAGGGATGGTGAGTTTTAGCACATCGCAACGAAGAGGAAGCATAGTTTCTTGTGATTCTTTATTTCGTTGTAATAATGGATGCTAGTTTTCTTTACTTTGAACCTATTTACTTTTGTGACGTACTCTGGTTTAATATAAGTAGTTTATTTAATTATTCTCGTGTGTTATTATCATGATTTCATATGAACCCGTGGTGATGATGAGTTCTATCATGGGCTAATCGTGATCATGGGGTCATAACGGATTTACTATGGAATTCTTTAGTTAGTTGTTTAATACCTTAGTATGTGATGATTGTATGATATCTAGTATTGGTTGTGCTTATTTGTTTTATGTGCGTCGTGAACATATAAGATAAGGTGTTAATCTCTTGTGAAGCGATAGTGGATCTTGAGGTTTAGAACTTGCCATGCTAGCATAGGTTCTTGTATGTGTATGCATGATTAGTGGGTAACTCTAACCGTGTTACTTGCCCTGTGTAATCATAAGGAATAACTTGTGCTTATATCGTTATGTTGTCAAATTCTGTAGACATATAGGGTCTCAACATAATTGATGCCTATTCAACTTCTGTCTTAATTGTGGATGCTTGGTAGAATGGTATTAGTACAATGAAAGTTAGATTTTATCAGTTTCGTGTTGTTCGATTAATATCATCACGTTACGTGCTAAGGGTAATAACAATAACTATTGAAGGAAGTAGTAATGAAGTTGTGATCTCATGTGTTTTTAATATTGTTAATTCAAGTGTCAATTAAGTGCTTAATTCTCGTAGTTAAATCTAGTTAATAATTAGTTAATCAAAATCCAAGTGTTTTTGTCTTGACATTGAGAAGTAATTATACATTGGTGAGTAAGTGTTAATTGAACATAATTAGTCTGAGTCTCTGTGGGAACGAACTAGAAAGTATTCTATATTACTTGCGAACACGTATACTTGCGTGTATTATTAGCGCGTGTTTTCCGCCCAAACAGTTTTGGTTCAGCTTTTGTACTAATAAAAAAGGGAATTGGATTTTGTGACTTGATCTTGATGTAGACTAAGTTTAATTAGTAAGAAATGAGATTGCATGTTGATTTAAAAGAAGAATTAGTGATGCATGTCATTGTTTGGTTCTTGAGTTGTGATTTATGGTCATAGCCGAATAAAAAAAATGGGTCTAAAAGAGATTGGTTTGATGCTAAGTGAATGCATGCATGTTTAATTGGAAAATTTGATTAGGGTTTGAGTCACTAAGTGATGTTTTGATGTGTAATTCGAAAATTATGAATAAAATGAATGTTTGATTTAATTAAGAAATGAACTTGAATTGCATGTAAGCATATATGTTTGATTTGGTTCGAATTTTGTTAATAAAGAAAAGGGTGTTAGTTTAAATGTTGGATTATGCTAGAACTAAAGTTGCATGGTGTAATTTTTGAGAAATTTGATTGTATATATATGTTTATGGTTCGAATTTTTGATGATTAAAAGAAGGGAAAATAATTCTTTAAAGATTTTTGAATGAGTTATATGTTTATGTGAACTAAGTGAGTATTTGATTATTTTTGTGGTTGGTATTTGCAATAAGCCCGAATAGGCCATATGAACTTAAAGTCAAAACTTGGTTTTTGATAATCAAAAGAGTGATTGGATGTATATATGTGAATATCTTTAGATTTTTTTATTTGATTGTGGTATGTGGTTCGAATTATAAAATAAAAGAAAAGGAAACTAAGTTGATTGATTTTAAAAGCTATAAGTGATAGTTATGGTCGTAAAGATTTAGTTGTGAATGAATCGTGTACTCGTATGAGTTATACTAGTTTGAATTGAAGAATAGTCGAGATTAAAGCAAGTATAAGTTGATTATTAAGTATATAAAGGTATAAAGGCTATGAGAAAAGAATGTGTTATGTGTTATGTGCATGTGTGTATAAACTATACTCGTATAGTTCGAGTCAAGAGTATAATCGAGCTATCGTATTGAGTGAACGTTCCGGGAATGATAGTTGAGAAACTAATTAAGGTTTTGATTTTGGATTGTAGATTCGGAGCGTGAGGGCATTCAGGCTACGACATGGAAAGATATACTAGGTGACAGTAGTTCAACCTTCAGGAAAGCGAATTCAGGCAAGTAACTCTATTTACTTGTGTAAATGGTTATAGAGAGGATATTGTTCATGCCAAGTAGAGTATTGAACTGTTAAAATAATGAACCCCAGTTATTGATTTTGAGATTCCCTGTCATTGATCTTGTGAACTTGTTATTGATAAGCTTATTGATCCAACCCTTGGTAACTTTCTTTTCTTATTCACTTGTTATACCATGAACTGTTATAAACCCTATAAGTACCTTTACGAACCCCTTGTAATGATGCTTCATTCCTTTCTTACCTTATCCTCTATTGATCCTTGAAACGGTTTTGATTTCCCTAACTTGAGTACCATGTTATCATTGATCAAGATCCCTAGAATTGAACTTTGCTTATTCCTGATTCATTCCCTTAACTTTGAATTCTTGAACTTGAACTTAAGAATGAGTTTCGACTTGAAATAGTCCGAATGATTTCATATTCTTGGTAATGATAAAATGAATTTACTAAACCTACCTTTTTCCAACTCAAAGTTTTCCAAACGAATTCCTGATGGATTGGATTGGGACGGTAGAGGCTAGTGGGACTAGTCCAGTCATAGTAAGAGGCTAGCGGGGCTAGTCCAGTTTAAGGCTGAAATTACGTCGTCGGTACAGACTGATCACCCGTATTATTATTATGAAATGAAAGATAAAGTGGTCCAATCAAGGGTTCCATAATTATTTAAAAAGGAATTGAAACTTCCTACTCAGTAATTGTTATTCCCAGTGAAGTAATAATGAGATTTACAGAAGGGGGGTTGAATGTAAATCTCAAAACTTTTTCAAGTTTTGAGCAGTTTTTGGGCTATTGTGTTTTGATGAACAAGTGTGTGTGAATTGCTTTCAGCTAATGCAGACATATATATATTCAAACACAAATGTAAAGAACACAACAGACTTAAAAACTTTTCTGGTGGATTTGTTGTTCCACCAGAGATGTGTTATTTCAGAAAATCTGTGATTCAAAGAATTAAATCACAGCTGTGTCCTAGTATAAACTAGATGATTTTCTTTCTGGATTTTTCTAAACAGCTCTGGAAAATTCACAATCTAATTACTAGCTGTTACTTGGTTTATATATCACCACGTTTACAAGTGAAGACAAAACTGTAAAATACAATTAAAAGATTCTTCACATGTTTCTTCTTCATTTCTCTATCCAATGCAATTTAGGTTTAGCTGTGAATCTTTGAGTACTTCCTTGTTTGCACCAGAATGGAAATGCTGCATTTTCTTGATTCCTCCTAGAGGCTGCCACATTCCAGTTTGTCTCTGTCAACCCATGTGCCTCTGTCAGCTTATGAATTGTCACTATCAACTGCTATTTGAACTAAGCATCGGTTGAAGCTTTCATCCGTTGATGCTTTATCCGTTGAAGCTTTATTTGTTGATGCATTAGCAGTTGAAGCTTTTGAAGGAATTTACGGATGAGCGGAAGCGCGAAATAACATTTATTCCGTAAAAACCATATACCGCACATATAGAAAAACGTATAAAAGGGAAAAACTGAGGAATCGAAACCATACCTCGTGAATCGAAGCTTTATAAAATTGGAGTGCTAGCAGTTGCTCCTCAGTGTGTGAAGCGCTCTACCGGTATCCACCAAGAACGATCCTCTTCGATGAACCTTTTATAAAACCGAGCTTTTATAAAATGGAGTTTTGAGAGAGAGAGAGAGGAAGAAGATGGAGGCTAGGGTTTTCACAAAACCAAAATTATGTGTGTGTTGAATGAGCCATCCATCTCATTCTATTTATAGGGCTCTCCTAGGGTTTTATAATATATCTTTATATATATTAACCCCCACATTTTATCTTCATAAAATGCTTTAATAATAATTAAAACTATTTTAATCATTATTTCTTTTTCTTAACTATTTAGAAAATAATTCTCTCTCTCATTATTTCATCAAAGAAAATATTCTTTTATGGTGTGACCCTGTAGGTTCATTATTATGTCGGTAGTAGAAATAAATAATAATAAACTTTTATTAATTATTTATATGAATATTAAAATTCACTAAATATAATTAACTGATTAATTATATTTATTCTACATCGTGAGTGATGCTTCTCAACATATCGCGACTATCCGGATAATATGAATTCACTGCTTAGAATACCAAGAACCTGTAAGTGAATAGTTACCGTACAATGAATTCCTTCTACCCTTATAATATCCCGATTAAATACAAGGCATGGATCTTGTGTCAAGCCTATCAAATTTAATCATATGATTTCTTATTCATAATGCAAAGTTCATATTAATGCAAATTAGAAACTCCTTTCTAATTTCATACACTCTGGCCAGAGATTCCAGAACTCGCATACTAAGAATAACATAGGATATTCTCTTCCTATACTGGAAGGGGTAGATCCTCTATTGACGTTAACTATCTCTATACACAAATCCCTATGCCCAGAATAGACCTAATGGATGTCCTTGAGACTAAGGACTAAACCAAAGCATAGTTCATTATATATAAGATACCTTTAACGATCTGTAGTCTAAGGACACTTGTACAACTATCACTCAGTGAATAACTATTGACACGTGAGTAATCTCCATTAGTTGTTTAACTTATCGAGTCATGTTCAGTGAACTTATTCCCTAATAAGCACCTACATACCAGCTATAGTGTCACCACACAAATGTCTATGAGAACAGACAACCTCCTGAAGGGAGCAAGCATAGTATGTACCAATCTTTGCGGATCCACTAACATCCGATTAGTTATCCTATGATCAGGAACTGTTTAAGTCCAGAGTTGTCATCTTCTAGATCTCATTATTATAATCTCATTATAATTCTAGAAGCTTTACTCTAAACTATGAAACATCTTATTTAATACACTTTAAATAGATAAAGCCCATAAAAATATAACAAGTCTTTTATTAATTCAAAATGAAATCAAATAGGAATACAAGAAAGTTCTTCCTAACTCATAATACATGATTGGATTTAGGACAAACACTTTCAATCTCCCACTTGAACTAAAGCCAATCACCCTGGTATCTAATACCCATCTTTTCTTTATGACGATCAAAGTGAATCTGAGACAATGACTTTGTGAGTGGGTCTGCTACGTTGTTATGTATGTCAACTCTCTCAATCTTGACATCTCCTCTTTCAATGATTTCTCTAATCAAATGAAAGCGTCGCAAAACATGTTTGGAATTTTTATGAGACCTAGGTTCCTTGGCTTGTGCTATTGCTGCATTGTTATCACAATACAACACAATAGGCTCCTCTATGCTAGGAACAACTCCCAACTCAGAAACAAATTTCCTCATCCAAACGGCTTCTTTTGCAGCCTCACTTGCAGCTATATATTCTACTTCCGCTGTGGAGTCAGCCGTTGTAGACTGTTTGGAACTCTTCCAACTAATCACACCACCGTTCAGAGTAAACACGCACCCTGACATGGATTTGCTATCATCACTTTCTGATTGAAAACTAGAGTCAGTATAACCCTCTATTTTCAACTCAGATCCGCCACCAAAAACAAGAAAAATATCCTTAGTCCTTCGCAAGTACTTAAGGATGTTCTTCACTGCTTTCCAGTGGTCTTCACTTGGATTGGACTGATATCTGCTCGTCACACTGATTGAATAAGCAACATCAGGCCTAGTACATAACATCGCGTGCATGATAGATCCTATTGCTGAAGCATAAGGAATCTTACTTATATGCTCTCTTTTCTCAGTTGTCTTAGGAGACATCTTTTCGGAAAGGGACACTCCATGGCTCATCGGTATGAGACCTCTTTTGGAGTTTTCCATGCTAAACCTTTTAAGCACTTTCTGGATGTATGTACCCTGGGTAAGACCTATCATTCTTCTAGATCTATCTCTATAGATCTTCAAACCGAGAATATAGGATGCTTCTCCCAAGTCCTTCATAGTGAAGTTCTTCGATAGCCACACTTTGACTGATTGCAGCATCGGTATATCATTTCCTATAAGAAGTATGTCATCCACATACAATACAAGAAATGTTACCGCGCTCCCACTAACCTTCTTGTAGACACATGGTTCATCTATGTTTTTGATAAAACCAAACTCTTTTATTGTCTTATCAAAATGGATGTTCCATCTACAAGAAGCTTGCTTTAAACCATATATGGTTCGCAGCAGCTTACACACTAGATGTTCATTTCCCTTAGAAAGAAAACCCTCTGGCTGTGTCATATACACTTCCTCTTCAAGTTTCCCATTGAGGAAGGCTGTTTTCACATCCATTTTCCAGATCTCTTCTGTTGAAGGTATCATTCAATGATTCTCCTTCTTCAAAATGAAAATATTCATACTATTGAATGAGAAGCTGCATTTTGTTTTCTCTAACTTGCTCAGTACCTTCACAGATAAGTTGTACAGTATCCCAAATTTCCTTAGCAGTTTGGCTGTTAATGACATTGTCAAACATATCTTAATTTAGGCCATTAAACAGAATGTTCATGGATTTCTTGTCCTTGTGAACCTCTTCAATATCTTCAACAGTCCATTCTGCTTTTGGCTTGGGAATAGACTGTCCAACAGCAACTGTTGCAGTGGCAGCTGTGGCCACCTTGTGAGGGATGTGAGGACCATTTTCAATGCAGTTGATGTAGCTTTCATCTTGAGAGAGAAGATGTAAATGCATCTTCACTTTCCAGTGATGACAGTTATCTCTTTCCATGATTGGAATCTTTACACAAATATCCTTCTTACTCATGATGTTAGCAGAATAGATCTTTAAACTTTTTGTATGTTAAGAGCTTGCTATGATACCAATTGTTATTCCCAGTGAACTAATAATGAGATTTACAGAAGGGGGGTTGAATGCAAATCTCAAAACTTTTTCAAGTTTTGAGCAGTTTCTGGGCTATTATGTTTTGATGAACAAGTGTATGTGAATTGCTTTCAGCTAATGCAGACATATATATTCAAACACAAATGTAAAGAACATAATAGACTTAAAAACTTTTCTGGTAGATTTATTGTTCCACCAGAGATGTGTTATTTCAAAAAATCTGTGATTCAAAGAATTAAATCACAGCTGCATCCTAGTACAAACTAGATAATTTTCTTTCTGGATTTTTCTAAACAGCTCTGGAAAATTCACAGTCTAATTACTAGCTGCTACTTGGTTTATATATCACCAAGTTTACAAGTGAAGACAAAACTGTAAAATACAATTAAAAGATTCTTCACATGTTTCTTCTTCATTTCTCTATCCAATGCAATTTAGGTTTAGCTGTGAATCTTTGAATACTTCCTTGTTTGCACCAGAATGGAAATGCTGCATTTTCTTGATTCCTCCTAGAGGCTGCCACATTCCAGTTTGTCTCTGTCAACCCATTTGCCGCTGTCAGCTTATGAATTATCACTATCAACTGCTATTTGAACTAAGCATCCGTTGAAGCTTTCATCCGTTGATGCTTTATCCGTTGAAGCTTTATCCGTTGATGCATTAGCAGTTGAAGCTTTATCCGCTGAAGCACTCATCCGTTGATGGATGTTATCCGTTGAAGCTTTAGAGACATCCGTTGAAGCTTTGCCTCTCATCCGTTGAAGGCCTTTAATATCGGTTGATACAACTTCATTTATACAAAATTACAAGGCATGAAATATTTTCAATTAGCCCTCCTATTTGCATATCCACTAGTAGTCAGCATGACTGATAATTTCCCACAACATCTAAGAATTACAACTTAAATATAGAGAATGAAATGTGCTATAATACTAAACTTATTTCTAAGTAGAGCTACTCCTTCAGCGGATAGCCAAAATGGTCTTATCTGTTGAGGCTACAAACACTAGATTTCTACTTAAGTGTTTTGTTTAACTTATCATCAAGCTAATACACATATTCCTAACAGTAATTGATTCTTTGAAAATGAAAATGGCTTATATTGCTTTGAAAGAGTTGATTGTGATATTGTGAAGCTTATAGCTCGTGAACCCTGATTTTTGATTCTGTTGATCACATAGTTGATTCCTTATAATGAAAAGATTATTGCTTTCCATTCGAAAGATCATTTGTGATCCTGTTAATGATTTATGATGAATGTCGGCTTTCACCCTGCCTTGAGCCTTGTTCCTTGAAAGCCCAAAATTTTCTTCATAACCCCTTTCATAGCCTAAAAAGATAGAAATCTACCACCTAGAATTGATAGCGTAGAATGCCCTGAGATCAGTAAAGTATATTGTGGATTTTATATTGTAGAACTGCTTTTTAGTTACTTGCTGAGTTTTATACTCATATGTTTTGTTTTAATCTAACCATGGCAGTTAAGCAAGAAGATGGCCAAGCTTAGGCGCATTACTCGTAAGAGCGTACCTGGTGGTCCCCATCGTGTTGAGGGCTTCCGGTTTCCAGAGCAGGGGTAGTAAAGTTTTTGAGTGAGCAAGCGCTAAGCCAAAGAGTTGTAAAGATACAATGGGTTATCTGTCGGTTCCAAGTCGGGATCGACTATGTATATTTGGTTTCATTTTTGGGTTTGTAAGCTATATTTTATGATTGGTAGGTGTAATCTTGTCTCATACTTTATCCTGTTTGATCATATTAGTAGCTAATCGAGGTTTATGCTTATTTTAATTAGTAGTTTAAAGGTGTGTGGATTAGATCAATTCCATCAAGCTTTCCTTTGATTTGAAGAGTTGGAGAAGTGGTGATGGCAGGAACTAGCACTTTAGATATTTGAACTGTTGTTGAATGCTCTCCTTCCCCTTCCCTTTTATTCTCCCACTTTTTGTTATCATCAAGGACAGGGGTCAAGCCTTGTGCTTTTGCCAGCTGCAATAGTAGATTTGTCTGAGATTGTTGATTTTCAAGAATGATGACCACAGAGTCTTCAATGATTTGAACTGTGGCGCCCTCCAAACTCGGGTCAGAAGTTTGGGGTCCACACACACACCTTATTTATAACCTGCTTATAACAATAATAAAGATAATAATAATATGCAGTGACCCTACTTACCATTACCATGGATCGCAACAGGTTAAAGTATGCACACAAGCCAAACACACTAATATATTACATACCGATCAAATCCCATCTATTCAAACTCGAAACTGAGTATTAAATATTATTACAAACTTTTACAAACTCAAATTATTCAGAAGAAGCCTGCTAGCTTAACTCGATCAACCATAACCCCTAGCTCTCGCGCTGGACTGGGGATCCTCGCTACCAACTGGTTCTTTTTTAACTGGAAAGAATATAAACAACATCACACAAATGAGCTAACTAGCTCAGCAAGTCACAATGACAAAACTGAGAATAATGATCATCAGGTGAATATGGTTATGAAATCAAGTGATCAATGGATTATGGTTTAGAATTGGATATTATACTTTTATTTTAAAAACCAAGGTTAGGCTGCTGATCAGTCACGCACTAACCCCGAGCAAAGCACACAACATTGCTCTAACTACTGGATCCAAGGCACACATTGGCCTAACTTGACCATTATATGGTCTGACCACGAATCTGGTCCACAATTTTATAAAAACAATCCAATTCTAACATAATAACAGAATGAACAATAATAAACAATAACCAGAATCATTAACAACAGAGAGTGTTTAACAATAAAAGGGTTTCAATCCTTGTAAAGATCAATAAGGTAATTTCAAAGCTTGGATGCTGGGTAATGAAAGAATTGTATAACAAAGGAATCAACGTTTCAGGGTTTCAAAGATTTGGGCTTTCAAAGCATAAAATACAATGGGTTGAGTATATAAGTAATCCAGTTTAGTGTTTGGTATTTAGTTTGTATGTATTTGTCGAGTAGTATCGTAGATTTGTGGTTCGTGTTTGGGTATACAATAATCAATGGCTTAGAAATAATAAGGTTTACGGCTCAAGAACAATAACTGGAATCAGGGTTTGGGTTTCAGTGCTTCAAAGTACTTGCAATCTCAACAAGACTATCAAGTACTACAATATCTCGAGAAAGTTCAGAACACTTGCCTGGTATTAGCTAATTATACTGCACTCGCTTCCAATCTCAACCGTCTTACTCCTCAACTACCTGTTTCCCTTTCCAACGTCTTGACTCTTCTGCTCACATATCATAAGCATCTATCAATAATCGACTCATAGGATTCTATTCAACACATACTTTTATCTACCCTTCGTTTCACCCAAATCCGATTAACGGATTGAAAGTTATGCAATAAACAAGTAAATACCGAATATATAGACCGATAGTCAATCAACAAGTCACATATAACACATAATACATCACGTAATCAATGATATAACATTTAAAAAGAAGTCTCGGATCATAAATAGGCTTTCGATTAGTTAAAATGATTTTTAAAACATTTTTCGGAATTAAAACGGGTCGTTGGATCAATTTCGGGTTAATAAACAGGGTTCGGTTGGCCAATTCTGGCTTCGAAATAATTTATAATAATTATCGAGCCTTGAAAATAATTTAGAATAATATTTTAAAGCTCGAAACTATATTTCAGAATTTTTAAATCATTTTTAAATAATTAAATCTAATTAAATAATTAATTAAAATCAATTAATAATTAATTAAATCAATTAATCAATTAATTTCCAAATTAATTGACCAATTAATTAATTAAAAATTAACTGAAATTAATTAACTAATTAATTCAGATTTATTTTTGAATTAAAAATAATTTTCGGAATTAAAATAATAATTTTTAGAATTTTCAGAAATTAAAAATGAATTTTTCTAATAAAAATAAATAGGAAATATGATTTTTAAATATTTTTAAAACAGGAATCCTAAATTTACAATGTCTGGAAACTTCAGGGACCTAACTGTATCGTCCCTAAAAGTCCAGGGACCAAACTGCAAATTTTACACCCCGTCGCCGAAAAATACATGGATGGCCGGAGAACACGTTCCCGGCGTCCTCACCCCACCAACACCTCCAGATCACATCTATACTTTACCAGGAACACAACCAGGCCAACAAATCATTCTAATCATCCCTGAGTTGGCCGGAATTTGGCCGTGAAGTTTGCCAGTTTCCGGCGAACTTCGGAAATATTCAAAATACAACTCCCTTCTCTACAGACCTCGTTGATTCATGAAACTTATACGACTAGATTGCAAATTTCACAGAGAACACAATCCACTATATCACAACATCAATCTATTCCAAAATAAGAAACCCCCAAATTTCAATTAAGAACATTCATACGGGTTATAAACCCTAATTTTAAAATTCGAAAATCAAACTCAAATTTGAACATGTTATTGAACTCCAAATCAGACGTATAATATATCAAAATCATCAGGAAATCAAGCTCTACAACATGCAATCATCAAATCATACAAACAATCATCCGAACAAAAATTCATATTTTTAATCAAAATAATTCGAAAATTTAATAAAAATATATAAAATTAACCTTTGATTCTACAGTAAAACAGGTTATGGAATCTGATAGAGCTCTTCAAGACCTTCAAATCTGATACTCGAGCTTTTCCAACAAAGATCAATAACACCTTCAAAAGTTGGTTTGATTCTTGGAACAGTTTATGAATATATGATTTTTCTCTGTAAAATTATATATTTATCTGTCTGGAAATGATTTTGATACGAAATAAAATACGGTAAAAGGCTATTTATATTTACGGAAGATTAGTATCCCGTTGGATCATTCCGGATATAAAACGGTACGTTTATTTATAAAAATTGATCCAAACGGTATCGGTTTTCGGGATAATTATCCAAATAAGTACAATTTGTACTGCGGTCTTGGTCTCAGCGCCTGGTTACATGTATTACGAAGTGATAATTGTGATGGTTTAATAAAAAGCTCCCGTTTATCGAAAATACGAGTTTTATTAATTTACCGAAATGAATATTGTATCGAAAATGTTGCGCCGGGACCCGCGCAGGACAAACCGTACGCCGGATCGAAAAAGTCGAAACATGGAAAATGCTCGGAATATTACAATTAAGTTAGGAAGGAGTTCTCGGAAGAGTTTCGGGTTCCAAAAATGTAATAACGGGTGACGTCGGTTGGTTCCCGATTTTTTATAAAATAGATTTTAAATACCCGGAAAAAGATTTTATAAATTTTATATGATTCTTATAAATTCATAAATCAACATAAAAATAATTAGGAAGATATGACAATTATCTATATTTTATTTTGGACATATAAAAATTAAAATACTCAATTAATATTATTTTTGAATATCCAAATACAGATAACACTTAACAATAAATTCACATAATAGATACTAGACACGTATAATAATTATTTAATAGCAAAATAATTACACGATATATCCCAAATAGTACATCCTTCCCCCCTTAAAAGGATTCTGTCCTCAGAATCTCTTAAGAAAATAATTGAGGGTACTTTTCTCTCATATCACTTTCTAACTCCCAGGTTGACTCTTCAATCTTTGGGTTTCTCCACAATACTCTTACTAACTTTACCACTTTATTTCTCAATACTTTCTCTCTCTCCTCTAGAATCTCTATCGGACTTTCTATATATGACAAATCCGCCTGAAGCTCTATTGGTTCATATTATATTACATGCCTGGAATCTGGATTGTACTTAAGCATTGATACGTGAAAAACATTGTGAATGTGCTCCATGTGCGGTGATAACGCTAACTCGTAAGCTAATTTGCCAACGCGCTTTAGGATCTCAAAAGGTCCAATATATCTTGGACTTAACTTCCCTTTCTTCCCAAATCTTATTAGTCCTTTCCACGGTGATACTTTCAGTAATACCAAGCTTCCTTCTTCAAATTCCATGTCTTTCCTTGACTAGTCTGCGTATTTCCTCTGACGATCTTGTGCGGCTATCAATCTCTTCTGGATAATTTCAACAACTTCCTTTGTCTGCTGTACCAGTTCAGGTCCAAGTATCTTGCGTTCTCCTACTTCATCCCAATATACTGGAGATCTGCATTTGCGTCCATAAAGGGCTTCATAGGGTGGCATACCAATACTGGCATGATAACTGTTGTTATAAGCAAACTCTACCAGGGGTAAATGCTCGTCCCAATTTCCTTTGAAATCAATAGCACAAACGCGTAACATGTCCTCGATTGTCTGGATCATTCTTTCACTTTGGCCGTCCATCTGGGGGTGATAGGCCGTACTCATATTCAGTCTTGTTCCCAAACGTTCTTGAAAACTCTTCCAAAATCTCGAGTTAAATCTTGGATCTAGATCAGATACGATAGACACAGGAACTCCATGACGAACTACGATTTCCTTCAGGTACATATGGACTAACTTGTCGAGCGAAAATCTTTCATTTATAGGCAGAAAATGAGCTGACTTGGTAAGTCTATCCACTATAATCCAAATGGCATCATGATTAGCCCTTGCCCTTGGTAATCCAACTATAAAATCCATGGCAATATGTTCCCACTTCCACTCTGGAATCTCCAATGGTTGTAGCAATCCGCTTGGTCTCTGATGCTCTGCTTTAACTCTCTGACAGGTATAACATTTGCTAACCCATTCCGCAATTTCCCTCTTCATGATAGGCCACCAATAATTTTCCTTTAAATCTCTATACATCTTGGTATTTCCCGGATGGATGGAATATCTTGAACTATGCGCTTCTTGCAATCCGTTACTGGTGGAATCCAAATTCTAGAAGAAAACCTCAAAATACCTTGATCATCCTTTTGTGTGCATAATTATTCACCTACCAAACGATTTATATCTTGGTCCATTACATCTTCCTGACATTTCTTTATGTTCTCCAGCAACTCCGGCTGGAAAGTCATACTGTACACTTTCACTTCTTCAGGCTTGCAAACTCTAATCTCCAATTCCAATCTCTAAAATTCCTTATATATCTCTTCAGGTACTGATAACTCATTTAACCTTTCCTTCCGACTTAACGCGTCCGCTACAACGTTCGCTTTACCGGGATGATAATTAATCGAGCAATCATAATCTTTGATCAATTCTAACCATCTGCTTTGCCTCATATTAAGTTCCTTCTGGGTGAATATATACTTCAAACTTTTGTGATCCGTATAAATCTCACACTTCTCTCCATAAAGGTAATGTCTCCAGATCTTCAAAACAAACACTATGGCTGCTAGCTCCAAATCATGAGTAAAATACTTCTGTTCGTGTGGTTTTAATTGCCTTGACGCATACGTAATCACCTTGTCGTGCTGCATTAAAACACATCCTAATCCTTTGTGAGAAGCATCGCTATAAATTACGAAATTCCCTTGATCGTCTGGAAGTGACAAAACAGGTGCCGTGATTAATCGTCGCTTTAACTCCTGAAAACTTTCTTCGCACTTGTCGTTCCATATAAACTTTTCATTCTTCCGTGTAAGCTTTGTCAATGGTGTTGCAATTCTTGAGAAATTCTGGACGAATCGTCGATAATATCCTGCCAATCCCAAGAAACTTCTGACCTCGGTGGGTGTTCTCGGTCTCTCCCAATTTGTAATTGCCTCGATTTTTGCCGGATCCACTTTGATCTCTTCATTACTAACTATGTGTCCTAAGAACTGAACTTCCTGTAGCCAAAACTCACACTTCGAGAATTTAGCATATAACTTCTTTTTCCTTAAAATCTCCAAAGCTGTCATTAAATGTTCCGCATGATCCTCTTTCGTCTTTGAATAGATCAAAATATCGTCTATAAATACAATAACAAACTTGTCCAAATATTCCTTGAAAATTTTGTTCATCAGGTCCATAAATGTTGTCGGGGCATTGGTCAATCCAAAAGACATTACTAAAAATTCATAATGTCTGTACCTTGTTCGGAAAGCTGTCTTTGGTATATCTTCTGGCTTGATCTTCAGTTGATGATATCCCGATCTTAAATCAATTTTGGAGAAATACTTGGCTCCCTTCAATTGGTCAAACAAATCGTCGATTCTAGGTAACGGATACTTGTTCTTGATTGTAAGCTTATTGAGCTTCCTATAGTCAATGCACAGTCTCATGCTTCCATCTTTCTTCTTGACAAATAATACCGGTGCTCCCCACAGGGATACACTGGGTCTGATTACTCCTTTCTATATCAACTCCTGCAATTGCTTTGCTAGCTCTTTCTGTTAGTGTAGGTGCCCTAGAGGCAATACATTATTCTTTTATAATCTTTATGTCAGTTGATCATTCAATAAATGTATTTATTATGACCTTAATTACTGCGATATTTTGTTAGCATAATAAATGTCCTTAGAATCATGATACAAATTGTATAGTTTAAGTACATGACTTGAACTTGAGATTATATAATATATCATATTCTTAAAGGTCCCTAGTCGAGTATTATTATATAGGACAATAATAATACATAGATAGACTAGTATGTTGTTTGACAAGATAACCACATCTCATTGGTTATAAGTATGGGGATACTAAAGTCAATACATAGGTACATGTGAGAGTACATGGTACTGGACAGACCCACAGTGAGATTCTTCATGTTTAATAAAGTCATAAGAAAGACTCACAGTGATAATGGTGTAACGATCCTTTGACTTGAAATCATTATAGTTCTATACGAGGATTAATATAATTTGACTACATTAAAAGTTACTTTTGATCGGGTGATGATAAAAGTGGACATCGGGTATATCATGAGTCGTATGAGAAATATGAATGATAGATAAAGGATTTAACCCTCCTATAATTAGGAGAGATATTATTGGCCTCTTGATTGAGTGAGATTATAAAAGCATGGCCATGCTCAAATAATGATTTGTCTCGATAATCTACTCATGGATCAAGTAAACCCGAATTAAATGTTGAAGAGGATGACTAAATACATGCCTCGAGTTTAATCTATAATATGTATGGTTAAAGGGATTATATTACATGAAAAATATTAATCACGAAAGGTTTTATCTAATCACGATTTAATTATTGTTTAATTGGGTAACAATGATGTATTACTAGATACCGCTCATTGTTTATAATTTTATTAGAGAATAAAATTATTGTCAATTAAATAATAGCCTATAGGGTCGCACAAATAGAGCACTTAATGGAATAGTTAATTTAAATTATAGATTTAAATTAATTGATGATTATTTGAATTTTATTATAATTAAGTAAGACTTAATTGAGATAATATAAATTCAAATTAAAAGGAATGTTTTTGCCCATAATAATTAAGTATGACTTAGTTATTAATTAAATAATAGAAATTTGTTTTATTATTTAATCCAATACCTAATAGGGTTGGGCTTTGCTATTATGGGCCTTTTTAATCAGCCATTATAAATAGATAATGATAGGTTAAAGAGGCTTGTACGTTTTTAAGAAAAAAACCCTAGCAGCAAAGAGAGGCAGAGACAATTCAGATCGTCAAGAAGGAGGCTAGTACATCCATTCCGTAGTCAAGTTCGTGAGACATTCTTGAAGGTGCTCGTGTGGATACCATAGAGGTGTTTCTCCGAGAGGTAGACACAAAGCGTGATAGCTAGGATCTCCGTTGAGTTCGTGAAAGTTAAGCTCTTGAAAGGTATGATTCGTTATCTCCATAATCTGCCCATAATTATACATGGATCATGTTTTGGGTTTTGAAATTTTTGTTTTATTTACGTTTATCCGCTGCGTTTTATGCCTTCGGAACCCAACACTTTCATCTCAACATGCGCCATTCTGTACGGGGCCTTGGATACTGGTTCTGTTCCAGGTGCTAAGTCGATCGCAAATTCAATTTCTCTATCTGGAGGAAGTCCTGGTAACTCATCGGGAAACACATCTGGAAATTCATTCACTACTGGAATATCTTCAAGTTTTGCTGGCTCCTGATTTCTGTCGATCATATATGCTACGAAATGCTCGCATCCTTGCCGTAATAACTTCTTGGCTTGAATCACTGTTAAGAACTTCTTTACTTGCTTCTGGCCCTTGAACGTTACTATTCTTTCGTCTGGTGTCTTCACCATTACCTTATTATCTCGACAATCTATCTGGGCATCGTGCTTAGATAACCAATCCATTCCTAATATAACATCAAACTCCCTTAAATGGTATCAAATATACGCAAAACTTACTACCAGAAATCTCAATCTCACAATTCCCATAAACTTGATTAACAGATACACATTCTTGATTTGCTAATTCCACAGTCATTATTTCATTTAAATACTCAACTGGACAATTTAACTTGCTGACAAAATCTTGTGAAACAAACGATCGGGTTGCTCCTGAATCTATTAACACTTTGGCACATAAAGAATTCACATTAAGCGTACCTGCCACGACATCCGTATCCTGGATCGCATCCTTCACAGACATGTCAAATACTCTAGCCCTTGGAGTCTCATTCACTATTGGGGTAGATCCCATAATCCTCAATGCATTACTGACTGGAGCTGGTGTCTTGCAATCCCTGGCCATATGTCCTGGCTTTCCATATTTGAAGCACATAAATCCAATGGCTGGAACCTTCACTGCTGGATTCCGGATAGGCTGATCCTTATTTGCTGGTTCTCTTGCTGGCTGATTTCGGCACTCCCTCGAATAATGCCCTTTCTGGTTGCATTTAAAACAAACTACATTCAACTTATTACAAACTCCCCCATGCTTCTTTCCACATACTTGACAATGTGGAAAAGTTAATCTCAATTGATTCGGCTGATTCGCATTAACTGGACGGTTGCTCTGGCCTCCGTCTCCTGCATTCTGTCTCCTGAAATTTAAATTTCTCCCTGGCTGAAACTTGCCCTTCTTAAAATTTGGAAACTTCCCTGGTTGTGACTGGCCCTCATTCCCTTCAAATTTCTTCTTCTTGCTTTCCTTTTCCTTCTGGAATATCTCACTCTCTGTCTCTGCAATCATAGCCTTCTGTACCACTCCTACATAGGTATCCAATTCAAAAATGGCTACCTTCCCTCTGATCCATGGTTTCAAACCTTGCTGGAATCTTTTAGCCTTCTTCCTGTCAGTATCCACATACGACGGCACATACCTTGACAATTTTTCAAACTTACTCTCATAATCTGTTACCAACATGTTCCCTTGCGTTAATTATAAAAACTTCAGCTCCATTTGATCTTGGAAAAACTGAGGAAAATACTTTTCTAAAAATAATTCCTTAAACCTCTCCCAAGTAATAACATTTGTACCTTCCAATGTCTTCACCATCTCCCACCAATAGGTGGCCTCATTCTTCAAATAGTAACTTACAAACTCAACCTTTTGTTCTTCCTTTACTTTTACTAAGGCAAATGCCTTCTCTATTTCCTTTAACCAAACATTTGCTTCAATCGGCTCTAGGGAACCCTTGAATTCTGGTGGGTTTACTGCCTGAAAAGTTTTAAAAGTTACTTGGGGATTGGTCTGTCTTTGTTGTTGTTGTGCCAGGTGAACTGTTTGTTGGGCCAAGATTTGAAGAATCTGGGCTATTGCGGGGTTCATGGGTCCTGGGTTCACATTTGGATTTGTATCATCTTGGTTGTTGTTGTTGTTGGTTTCTTCATTCTGGGTGTTGGTGCAGGTATTTCTTCTGGGAGGCATTTTCTGTAAAGAATCAAGCAACTTATTTAGCTTTTGAATCAAATCTTTTGCATAAAAGAAAAGTTTTGTAAAACAGAAATATCTCTTTTTGAAAACAGTTGTAACTAAGTAAATTGCATGCTTCTTTACAGAATATAAGCAGTTATGGAAAACAGGGTACATGGTATTACAGGGTATAACTGGTGCAATAAATAAGGTAAAGTAAAACAGGTACAATAAAGAAAATGACAGTAATGGGAAGAAAAATGTACTGATATATATAGATCAAAAGTTTTGGGTGGTACAAGCGTAAAGACGCTTCGAAAGTAAAAGAAAAAGGGCACAACAACCTACTCACTAGTCAGCATAGCTAGTCTATAAATACAACTCAAAAGCTTACTGATACACACTACACACTACTGTACATACTACACAACCATACAACACTACCCAGTATCTCCATCTTTGAATCTCTGACTCAGCTCCAAGGAAACTCTGGTCCTGCCAGCATCTCAAAGTCCTCCATCACCTCAGAAGCCCAGCCCATCAGTGCATCAGGGCCTCTTCCAGGTAGTGTAGCTCCATGTAGCCTAGGCTCAAGAACCCTCCGTGTCACATGAATCTCCTCTCGAAGCTCCCTCACACCACAATCAATATCCGTAGTCCTGATGATATGCTGTAGCTCTCTGATCTGAGCCAACAAGGAATCACGTTCCAATAGAAGAGCCTCATATCGGTAATAAGGAACTGGGGGCAATGTGGACTGAAATGGGGCACTCACAACTGAATTCCCAGTGGAATCTGAATCAGCTGGTGGGGGGGTCCTCTGATAGGTGGCCTCATGCCTGGGGGTGGAATAGCCTGCAATGGTACGGGCTGCAGCACAGGTGGAGGTAGAATAGCCAATGCTGGTGGGATAACAGGACGTGGATCTGATGCTGGTGCTCCAACTGAAGGCTCTGAGTAATCAGCTGATACGGGAATAAAAGAGTTGGTCATCGCTGCTATCTGAAATCATATTGCAATATAAGAATCTCGAACCATGACGCGAATTATACTAATACCGGTTATACCGTAACACTCAACCTCTCGACGTTCTATCATTCTATTCCTTACTTCTAATCCTAACCCTCTACCCATTCCCGTCAACCTAGGCTTGTGTCAGTGACTTATAACCTGTAGCTCTGATACCAAACCTGTGGCGCCCTCCAAACCCGGGTCAGAAGTTTGGGGTCCACACACACACCTTATTTATAACCTGCTTATAACAATAATAAAAATAATAATAATATGCAGTGACCCTACTTACCATTACCATGGATCGCAACAGGTTAAAGTATGCACACAAGCCAAACACACTAATATATTACATACCGATCAAATCCCATCTATTCAAACTCGAAACTGAGTATTAAACATTTTTACAAACTTTTACAAACTCAAATTATTCAAAAGAAGCCTGCTAGCTTAACTCGATCAACCATAACCCCTATCTCTCGCACTGGACTGGGGATCCTCGCTACCAACTGGTTCCTTTTTAACTGGAAAGAATATAAACAACATCGCACAAATGAGCTAACTAGCTCAGCAAGTCACAATGACAAAACTGAGAATAATGATCACCAGGTGAATATGGTTATGAAATCAAGTGAACAATGGATTATGGTTTAGAATTGGATATTATACTTTTATTTTAAAAACCAAGGTTAGGCTGCTGATCAGTCACGCACTAACCCCGAGCAAAGCACACAACATTGCTCTAACTACTGGATCCAAGGCACACACTGGCCTAAATTGACCATTATATGGTCTGACCACGAATCTGGTCCACAATTTTATAAAAACAATCCAATTCTAACATAATAACAGAATGAACAATAATAAACAATAACCAAAATCATTAACAACAGAGAGTGTTTAAAAATAAAAGGGTTTCAATCCTTGTAAAGATCAATAAGATAATTTCAAAGCTTGGATGACGGGTAATGAAAGAATTTGATAACAAAGGAATCAACGTTTCAGGGTTTCAAAGATTTGGGCTTTCAAAGCATAAAATACAATGGGTTGAGTATATAAGTAATCCAGTTCAGTGTTTGGTATTTAGTTTGTATGTATTTGTCGAGTAGTATCGTAGATTTGTGGTTCGTGTTTGGGTATACAATAATCAATGGCTTAGAAATAATAAGGTTTACGGCTCAAGAACAATAACTGGAATCAGGGTTTGGGTTTCAGTGCTTCAAAGCACTTGCAATCTCAACAAGACTATCAAGTACTACAATATCTCGAGAAAGTTCAGAACACTTGCCTGGTATTAGCTAATTACACTACATTCGCTTCCAATCTCAACCGTCTTACTCCTCAACTACCTATTTCCCTTTCCTACGTCTTGCCTCTTTTGCTCACATATCATAAGCATCTATCAATAATCGACTCATAGGATTCTATTCAACACATACTTTTATCTACCCTTTGTTTCACCCAAATCCGATTAACGGATTGAAAGTTATGCAATAAACAAGTAAATACCGAATATATAGACCGATAGTCAATCAACAAGTCACGTATAACACATAATACATCACGTAATCAATGATATAACATTTAAAAAGAAGTCTCGGATCATAAATAGGCTTTCGGTTAGCTAAAATGATTTTTAAAACATTTTTCGGAATTAAAATGGGTCGTTGGATCAATTTCGGGTTAATAAACAGGGTTCGGTTGGCCAATTCTGGCTTCGAAACAATTTTATAATAAATATCGAGCCTTGAAAATAATTTAGAATAATATTTTAAAGCTCGAAACTATTTTTCAGAATTTTTAAATCATTTTTAAATAATTAAATCTAATTAAATAATTAATTAAAATCAATTAATAATTAATTAAATCAATTAATCAATTAATTTCCAAATTAATTGACCAATTAATTAATTAAAAATTAACTGAAATTAATTAACTAATTAATTCAGATTTATTTTTGAATTAAAAATAATTTTTGAAATTAAAATAATAATTTTTAGAATTTTCAGAAATTAAAAACGAAATTTTCTAATAAAAATAAATAGGAAATATGATTTTTAAACATTTTTAAAATAGGAATCCTAAATTTGCAAAGTCTGGAAACTTCAGGGACCTAACTGTATCATCCCCAAAAGTCCAGGGACCAAACTGCAAATTTTACACCCCGTCGCCGGAAAACACAGGGGTGGCCAGAGAACACGTTCCAGCGTCCTCACCCCACCAACACCTCCAGATCACATCTATACTTTACCAGGAACACAACCAGGCCAACAAATCGTTCTAATCATCCCTGAGTTGGCCGGAATTTAGCCGTGAAGTTTGTTAGTTTCCGACGAACTTCGGAAATATTCAAAATACAACTCCCTTCTCTACAGACCTCGTTGATTCATGAAACTTATACGACTAGATTGTAAATTTCACAGAGAACACAATCCACTATATCACAACATCAATCTATTCCAAAATAAGAAACCCCCAAATTCTGTATCATCCCCAAAAGTCCAGGGACCAAACTGCAAATTTTACACCCCGTCGCCGGAAAACACAGGGGTGGCCAGAGAACACGTTCCAGCGTCCTCACCCCACCAACACCTCCAGATCACATCTATACTTTACCAGGAACACAACCAGGCCAACAAATCGTTCTAATCATCCCTGAGTTGGCCGGAATTTAGCCGTGAAGTTTGTTAGTTTCCGACGAACTTCGGAAATATTCAAAATACAACTCCCTTCTCTACAGACCTCGTTGATTCATGAAACTTATACGACTAGATTGTAAATTTCACAGAGAACACAATCCACTATATCACAACATCAATCTATTCCAAAATAAGAAACCCCCAAATTTCAATTAAGAACATTCATACGGGTTATAAACCCTAATTTTAAAATTCGAAAATCAAACTCAAATTTGAACATGTTATTGAACTCCAAATCAGACGTATAATATATCAAAATTATCAGGAAATCAAGCTCTACAACATGCAATCATCAAATCATACAAACAATCATCCGAACAAAAATTCATATTTTTAATCAAAATAATTCGAAAATTTAATAAAAATATATAAAATTAACCTTTAATTCTGCAGTAAAACAGGTTATGGAATCTGATAGAGCTCTTCAAGACCTTCAAATCTGATACTCGATCTTTTCCAACAAAGATCAATAACACCTTCAAAAGTTGGTTTGATTCTTGGAACAGTTTATGAATATATGATTTTTCTCTGTAAAATTATATATTTATCTGTGTGCAAATGATTTTAATACGAAATAAAATACAGTAAAATGTGGCGCCCTCCAAACCCGGGTCAGAAGTTTGGGGTCCACAACACATACACAATATATTAACATGTATAAGAAATATTATTTATAATGACCCTGCTTCATAAATCCACGGATCGCAACAGGTTAAAGTATGAAAACAAGCTACAACCTTAACTTTTATTACAACGTACCAAATCCCAACTAATTTAACTTACAACTGATAATAAAATTAATGTTACAATCTTACTATCTTTCTACTGACTGAGGCTCCTGCTAGCTTGATCCAACTCAACTGGAACCTTAGCCCGCACTTTGGACGGAGGAACTTCACTATCATCCATATTCTTTTCAACTGTAAATTATATAATAGAATCGCAAGGGTGAGCTAACTAGCTCAGCAAGTCTTAATAGGGATAACTAAGAATAAGCAATAATCAAATGAAATGATTTAAAGGAATCAAGTTTCTTTTTAACTAATCATTGGAATTGGATATTCATTTTAAGTTTTAAAAAAAAACCAAGGTTAGGCTGTTGATCAGTCACGCACTAACCTCGAGCAAGCACACAGCACTGCTCTAATTACTGGATCCAAGGCACACATTGGCCTAACTTGACCATTGGTATGGTCTGACCACGAATCTGGTCTACATATATAAAACTATCCAATCCTAAAGTAGTTCAATATGATAAACAATATAATTCGATAAAACAAGATCATAATCAATGATGGTTGAACACTTAAATAAAAACGTAAGGAAACTCATGGATATCTTAAAGGTATATCAGAGTATGTATAGGAAACGATTTTCAGCTTGTAAAATGATCAGGTATTAGACGAATACTGATTTTTCAAGGTATAGTTCTTTGATGTTATAAAGAATGGTTGGAGTATAAAAGTTTTTATGTTTTCAAACAATTTTGTTCAAGTGTTTGGTGTTTGATAGTTATACATTTGGGGAGTAGTGTTATACTTGTGCGATTTGGTATCTGAAAATCAACAAATGATGGTCTACGAAAAATTTAAGGCTTATGGCTCAAGAATCGAGTGAGGTGATTCGGGTTTAAGGTTGTATGATTCAAAATACTTACAGTATAAAACAGAGTTATTTTGAATACTTAACAATATTTCACGAGAGAACTTAGAAACATTTGCATTATATCTTGAAAAAGGTTTTAGAAGTACTTGCCTTACAGGGCTTTACAACTGTTACTGATCAATTCTGAGCCGACTCTGTCGCTCAGGCTCTAACGTCCAACCACTAGACCACATTAGATTCGACTTCGACAATTAGGTTTTCTGTTGAAACTCTATTAAGCTCGTTGACTGACTGCTAAGTCATCTCTAGTCCATCGTCCACTTTCAGGTTCCCGATTATAACCTACAGGGTCGAAATACCCTACGTTAGACGTCTAGGTATGCTTGACATATCCTCAACACCAATTCTACTCAATAATATTCAAACCCGACTCGTAATTATATATATTAGTACAATACAATAACACATCCCACAGTCAGGGTTCACGTTCTCGAGAAATCGGTTCAGTGTTCATTTTCAGAAAATACGTATACTTGTCATTTTACGAAATTAGGGTTATCGAGTTTTGGACAGAATATTTACCACAACATACAATCAAGTTCGTATAAAGTATAAGTATATATATATTCACTCGACGTCCTGATAATTATCAAATACGCCCCCGTATTTCCATAGTTGATTTTCCGGAAATCGGGCAGCGTCTCCTTTATTTATCGGACTACCCGTCGAAACATCAATCGACGTCGAATCCCAAACGTAACCATCGCAACAGTTATCTAATCACATTTCAATTCCACAAATCTCAACCACTAATTTAAACCAACTAATTATTATTTGTGTTTTTACATTTATTTCTTTTAAAATATTAGGACTCAGAATTATATCATCACAGTCCACCGTCGGCTCGCCGAGGCTCATCGCCGACGACGGCGAAATCAGTCGGTGCCCGAATAATTCAGGTGTCCATACCGATTCCACCGATTATTCAGTAATTTTTCAAACAAAATAATTATTTTATTTCATGAAATCCATCAATAATTCTTGCAGAAACCAACAATTTCAATAATTAACAGATTCCCTACACAGGCGCGTGCAAACGCACGCATAACACAGAGTAACCGGGTAACACAGAGACAGCCGGCAACAAGCCGGAAAAACGAGAACACGGAACACAATCCCTACACACATGAATCAATACAGAACAGAACCATAGTACCAAGAACTGAACCAATAACCAACTGCGTAAACAAAAGCCCCCTTTGCAACGATGCCCAAGCGCCACCGCCCTCACCGGAAACGGAGAGGGGCGGCGATAGGGAAACAATAAAAATAACAGCAGCACAGACAGTAAAGTACACACAACACGTACAACTATACACACGTATATACATCTGTGTATATATATATGCATAAACCGGTAAAACCAATCAGAACCACCAGCCTTACCGGACTGAGCGGCGGCGGCGGTGGCGGTACCGGAATACAGGGCCGGAGAAAGAGAAGCAAAAGAGAGGGCTTGCAGGGGAGAGTAACAAGAGAAAAGAGAGGGATTGAGACTGATGTATACCCACCCACAGAAACAGATGATACCCCCCCCCTTTGAACCCAATTACGCTACACGTGTCCAATTTAATGGATACGTGTCGTTCCCTGACTGACTGCACACCGACTTTCATCGATTAATCCATTTTAATGATATAACTTACGAATAAATTTTAATCAAACCATACTAAAATAATCTTAGAATTTTTATAAATATCCCGAATTTAATAAAAACATAAATTTCGTAAATTTTAAAATAATTTCTGAAATGCAATTTATACCCGCTTTTAGCAATTAAACGAATCAACACGACGGTGAAATTAATCCCGAAAATTTCCAAAATAATTTTAAAATTCTCGAAATATTCCAAACTTAAATAAATATGAGTTTCATAATTTTTTTGAAAAATTCTGGAATTAAATACAGATTTTACAAATAAGTGTAATCAGAAAATCATACAGGGTTAAATAATTAATAAAATATTGATTTCTAAATTTTGTAAAATCCCAAAAATAATTATTGAAATTTTAAAATCATAAAACTAATTTTAGAAACAATCCAAATATTTACAGATTTAAAACTGTAATAAAATCACCTTTAAAAATAAAACAGAACAATATAACTCAATTTCTTTTTTAACTACACATTTCAAATCCTTTATACCAATAAATCACAGACAAATAGTATATATTAACACCTGCTGCCAAAATCAAGACACATATTTTATTTAATTAATACTTCCACAATTACATATTTAATAATTCAAAAATACACGAGTCGTTATATCCTTCCCCCCTTAAAAAGATTATGTCCTCAGAATCGGGTCTAACTAAACAAGTGAGTATATTTGTCAAGTATATCTGACTCTAATTTTCAAGTAGACTTTTCTACTCGAGGATTTCAAACAAATTCACTATAGATATACTTATTTTCAAGGACTCGACTTTAATGATTAAGAATTTGGTTCGATCACTATCTGCAAAACAAACTTGGACAAGAGTCCCATTGGCTCTTGATCAATCACTTGATTCATATCAGATACTTATCGCTTTAATATGGATAGGAAAAACACATTATGTGTACACACTG
This sequence comes from Apium graveolens, assembly GCF_009905375.1. Lineage (NCBI taxonomy): Eukaryota > Viridiplantae > Streptophyta > Magnoliopsida > Apiales > Apiaceae > Apium > Apium graveolens. Next base: position 22,178,138 of record NC_133649.1, on the reverse strand, counting down.
TTGTGACGGTCATATCAACTCATGAACAACTATACCTATATTTATCAATACCTCGAATGGTTCATAAATTTTAGGACTTAACCTGTCCCTTCTACTCACACTTATCTAGTCTCTTTCTAGATGAAACTTGTACTAACACTACTGGTCCTATTTCTATACTCATATTCTCTCTCGATACAATTTCGCCTTCTTTCTTTGTCTACTCCAAGCTGCTTCAATCCATATCATTACGCTCTTGGTGTGCCGATTTAACATAGAATTTGACAACTTTTTTTTTCCATTTTATTTTAATAGAAATGGGGACCTACACTTGCGTTCACATGAAGCTTGGTAAAATGGCATTCCAAAGCTGACATCGCTGATAAATGATCATTCCAGTGTTTCCTTAAAACTCAACCTCTCAACATATCTTACATTTCCTGAATCACTTCCGTCCTTTGACTCTCCGTTTAAGGATGATAGGCGGTGCCCGTTTTCAACTTAGTTTCCAAATATTTAAACATTTCTTACTCTTTTTCATCAGTTAAGGCTGAAAAATAATCTTATATACTCACGTATTATCACCTTTAAGTATTTGAACTTCAGATTCCACTCTTTCCCATTCGTTTGTTAACTCCTCGGTAGTCTTAATTACATCCAATCATTTCTGTCGGTATAAGGCATCTGTTATCATACGGCCTTGCTTAGGTAGTTGTTAATGGATTAATTCAGAATCTTTTGTTAACCTTAGTCAAAATTTCATTCTTGAAGACTCAACGCATAGTTGCTTTCATTCTGATCTTTGAAGAAAAATCCTTGGGCATTCCACGCAAACTTTTTTTTTATTCTTTGAGTAGCTGAGGATGTTATCAATAAATACAGTTTGTTTATCCAAGTACTCCTTATACACCATGATTCCTTAATTTCTTATAATCGTCTGATACACTTGTTATTTCACATAATATCATCCGAGCTTGCAATGCTCTTAACTCACTTCAATCGTAATCTCTGATATGTTCTCAAGTTGGTTCTTAAGTTAATTCCCGAGATATAACATACTTCTTGAATTAGATCTTGTAAGTAATCAATTCTTTACAGGGGTCACTTATTCTTATTCATTATTTCGTTAAAGTCCCAATAATCAGTACATACTCTCATAATTTCATTCATTTTCTCCCTTAACAACACCGATACACTTCACGATTCGCTTTTTATAAAACCACTCCCGGGGTCTGCCTTATCTACTAGGCCTCTAATATTTCGTCTTAATCCTTTGACATGTCCAACACTTCCCAACCCATCTTAAAATTTCCTTCTTATATCCGGTTATCACTATTTTTCTTTAAATTTCCGCATATCTTCGCATTTCTTCAATAAATTAAATACTTTATATTACAAATTCCCTGTGGAATCTCATTTCTTAATCCTTTACTTGTAACATCCAAATGTTGGAAGAAAACCTAGGAATTTCGTGATCGTTCTTCTGGGTACATAATCTTCCTCTTACTAACTGTTAACATCGTGATCTATTATCTTCCCTTGACATTTCTTTATTATTATTATTATTATTATTATTTTTAGCAATTCTGACTGAAAGGTCACACTACCCATCCTTGTTTCCTTGGAATTATATGTCTGACTTCCAACTCCAACTTCTAAAATTTCATAGATAATTCTTCTGGTACAGTTTCTACGTTCATTCTCTCCTTTTTGCTTATCGCCTGCCTCTACATTTGTTTTTCCTCATGAATTCATACTTCAAACTTTTATGGTCCGTATAAATCTTACATATTTCTCCATACCTATCATGTTTTCCCAATCTTTCAAAGCAAATTTTATTATTGCTAGTCCCAAATTATGAGTAGGATACTTCTGCTTATAAGGTTTCGGTTGTCTGGATGCATATACAATAACTTGATTGTGTTGCATCAACACACATCCTATTTTCTTATGAGAAGTATCACTATAAATTATCAAATCTCCTTGATACCTTTAAAGTGATCAGGCAGGTGCTATAACCATTCTTTCATCTAACTCCGCAAGACTTTCTTCACCCTTCTCCATTTCATATAAACTTCTTGCTTTTCCTGGTTAGTTTCGTCCAAGATATTGCAACTTTTAAGAAATCTTGCATAATTTTCCGATAGTAACCGGCCCATGATAAAACTTCTTTATTTTTGTTGGTGTTTCTGGTTTCTTTTTCATTCATAGTAACTTTAATTTCTGCTGAATCTCTTTTAATCTTCTCTACATTGACTATTTATGCTAAGAACTATATTTCATACAACTTCTTTCTTCTCCAACTTCCCAGTTATCATTAAATGCTTTGCATGGTCCTCCGTTGACTTTAAGTATCACAACTACAACTTATCCAGATATTCCTTAAAGGTTCTGTCCATCTAGTTCAAATATTACTGGTATATCGGTTAATCCAAATGACAATACGAGAACAGTACTTAGTTTTGCAAATTATCTTTGATATATCCTATAGGTTTAATCTTCAATTGGTGAAATACCAAGTCTTAAATCGATCTTATAAAAGTACTTTGCTTCCTTCGTTTGATCAAACAAATTATTGGGTCAAGGTAACAGATACTTGCTCTTAATAGTGAACTTGTTGAGCTTTCTCTAGTCGACGCATAATTTCATACTTCCATTTCCTTATCAACAATTAGTACCGGTGCACCTTATGGGATACACTGGGTCTAATCGCTTCTCCTTCTAACATCTTTTGCATCTGCTTTGCTAACCACCTCATTTTAACTGGTGCCATTTTGTGTAAGGCCTTGGTCACTGGCTTCGTCTCAGGTGTTAGGTCAATCGCGAGCTTCATTTCCCTATCTAAAGGAAATGTTGATAACTCATCTGGAAACATATCTTGAAACTCCTTAATTGCTATAAAATCATCAAATTTTGTTTACTTCTGATTTTTATGTATCCCATAATCACCATAATGCTCATATTTTGATCACCGTAATCATCATTAACAAATTGTTTTACCTTCTTTCATCTTTTGAACCTCATCACCTTCTCATTTGGCGTCCTCAGAATTATCTTTTCATCACGACGGTTTGTCTGGACATCACGCCTTAATAGTTAATCCATTCCTTAGAATAATGTCAAAATAATCTTATCTTCCATGATATCAATTATTCACAACTTATTGCCAGAAATCTCAATTCCGCCATTGGTACTCACTTATTTAACAACTACACATTCTTGACTTGCTAGTCCTTTAATCACAATCTTATCAATTCAACAGGGTAATTCATCTTATCAACAAAACCTTGAGAGCTAAAATATCAAGTTGCTCTCACATATTTCAATACTTTAACGTATAAGGTATCCACGATAATCATTCATATCACCACATCCGTATTCTGAATAACATATTTTACAGGAAAATTGCAATTTCTCGTTCTCGGAGACGTATTCCTCATTGGAGTAGATTCCCTTGACTCTTAGTGCATCCCTGACTGGGGCTAGCGATTTGCAATCCTCGCCATATACCCTTGTTTCATTTCCATGTATGAAAGGTAGATGGAACTTCGTCCATTTGGTTTATAATACGTTGATTTACTTGAGAAACTTTTGCAAAGAACGACAGTATAACAAAATAACTAAAAGGATTCATAATTCAATAAACTTGAAGTTAAAAAGAAGGAAGAAATAATGATTTGGATATGAATGAGACAACCACATTGGTACTTAAGATGGCCAGTCTTTCATACCATATGGCATACATCACATGATTAGGTGGCGTCCCACCCGACTCTTCGTCATTCTGACAAAGTGTCTCACCATAACACTGTTTGTCCCAATCAGAAAGCAAAACTTGAGGGAAATAATTAAATTTGAAAGGAATGCAATATCCTCCTTTTCGATATCATATCAAAGAGTTTATTTAAGAAAATAAGTTCATACTTATTTAGGAATCAAAAAGAAATATACGCTGTAATATTGAAGACAAGAACGATACCATTGGGCACCATCCACATTTCACTTGTATTCATCTTTCGAGCTTGTTCGATCATATCTCCATTGTGTCATATAATAACTTTAGAAAGTACGTTGAAATGCCTTCATAAATTAAGCATTATGGTAGATTCTTACTTGTCACGTCTTGCGTCTTTAACATCGCACCTATACGTATAATACTTTAACAATTCAATCATAATGGCGTCCCTAGCAGATAACCTCGAATTGCCACTATTCAATTTAGAATAACCCCGAATCATTCAACAAGGCAATCTTTTTGTTAATAATATTCTTCTTTTAGAAAAATCTAGAAATCTTCTCAATCTCCTTCAGTCATACTCAGGCTTCTGTTAGATCAATGAATTATTTGAACTTGAATAGTCCTAGTAATTGAATGAGTAGTTGCTCCGTACGCCGATTCTGTTGTTAATCTTATCAAACAGTATTCGTACCTTTCTGTTAGGAATGATTAACTTCTTCATAATCGCAGGTTACTTCATTCTCTGAATTAGCAATACTAAGTCTGAAGCAGCATTCTTCCAGGTAATCCGGGTCTTCTAACAAACAAGAAACTCAAGTAGTAACTTGACAACCAATGTTTAAAAATCATTTTATTCAAAAAGGCTTTTAGAAATTTTATAAGGGAAAAATCTTTTTTTTTCTAGAACTTATTAAAAATTTTGAAAATCACAAATCTGATTGTCCTTACTATATGAGTTGGTTGTTGTCCTTCCGACCTATAACAAGGTACCAAATTAAAGAATCGATGACATAAAGGTCCATTCACTTCAATCTACCTTTTCTCCTTTATTGGGTCCATTTGTCTTCCTTAATCGACGAAAATTTCAGTTGTCGTTGCATGTTATCTTCTTCGTAGCTCCACATCAAAGCTTCCATACTGGTAATACTGCCGACATTATCATTGCAGTAGTTAAGTAGAACAGGCTATCCAATTGTCAACAAATCGGCTAATGTTACATCACCTTGTGAAAATATATGTCCCATCATCATAACACCATTATCTAATTTCAAGAAATCTCCAGATCCATAATCTCCTCTAATTCCCTTTTCAATACTCATCTAATCCATCCCACAACTAATCACGGGTGGCCTAATCACTAATAGCTTCTTGTAACCTGATAACAGCTATCCTCCGTAACACTTGAGTCTTTTTCCTAAACTTCTTCTCACCTTTATTTGTATCTCAATACTCACCATTCATTGCAACTCCCGAATCCATACTCATAGGTACAATTACTTCAGAGGACAAGTTCTAAACTGGGGGTATAGAACAGGGTGTAGAGTAAACTGAAGAGATACACTCACAACCGAATGCCCAATAAATAAGAATAAACGAATGGAGGTTCTTAAATAGGTGGTCTCATAACAAGAGGTGGTAGAATAGCGTAGAATAACTTAAAGAGGTGCATTGTCATAACAGAAGGTAGTACCATTAATGCTGGTGGAGGAACAAGGTGCAAATCCAATCTGAGAGAAGATGACGATCCTCGAGCGGGAAGCTCCAAATGATTAAATGACACTGGGAAATCAAGATCTGCCATTGCTGTTGTCTGGAAATCACGTCGCAAGCTGAGAATCCCGAATCGCAACAAGAACCATGCCGGAGACTTACTATATAATCGTACTCATCCTCACGACGTCTTATCTTTCTATTTCCTATTCCTAATCCTAACCCTCTACCCAATCCCGACAATCTAGGCTTGTTTCAGTGACTTATAACCTGTAGCTCTGATACCAACCTGTGGCGCCCTCCAAACCCGGGTCAGAAGTTTGGGGTCCACAACACATACACAATATATTAACATGTATAAGAAATATTATGTATAATGACCCTGCTTCATAAATCCACGGATCGCAACAGGTTAAAGTATGAAAACAAGCTACAACCTTAACTTTTATTACAACGTACCAAATCCCAACTAATTTAACTTACAACTGATAATAAAATTAATGTTACAATCTTACTATCTTTCTACTGACTGAGGCTCCTGCTAGCTTGATCCAACTCAACTGGAACCTTAGCCCGCACTTTGGATGGAGGAACTTCACTATCATTCATATTCTTTTCAACTGTAAATTATATAAAAGAATCGCAAGGGTGAGCTAACTAGCTCAGCAAGTCTTAATAGGGATAACTGAGAATAAGCAATAATCAAATGAAATGATTGAGAGGAATCAAGTTTCTTTTTAACTAATCATTAGAATTGGATATTCATTTTAAGTTTTAAAAAAAACCAAGGTTAGGCTGCTGATCAGTCACGCACTAACCTCGAGCAAGCACACAGCACTGCTCTAATTACTGGATCCAAGGCACACATTGGCCTAACTTGACCATTGGTATGGTCTGACCACGAATCTGGTCTACATATATAAAACTATCCAATCCTAAAGCAGTTCAATATGATAAACAATATAATTCGATAAAACAAGATCATAATCAATGATGGTTGAACACTTAAATAAAAACGTAAGGAAACTCATGGATATCTTAAGGGTATATTAGGGTATGTATAGGAAACGATTTTCAGCTTGTAAAATGATCAGGTATTAGACGAATACTGATTTTTCAAGGTATAGTTCTTTGATGTTATAAAGAATGGTTGGAGTATAAAAGTTTTTATGTTTTCAAACAATTTTGTTCCAGTGTTTGGTGTTTGATAGTTATACATTTGGGGAGTAGTGTTATACTTGTGCGATTTGGTATCTGAAAATCAACAAATGATGGTCTACGAAAAATTTAAGGCTTATGGCTCAAGAATCGAGTGAGGTGATTCGGGTTTAAGGTTGTATGATTCAAAATATTTACAGTATAAAACAGAGCTATTTTGAATACTTAACAATATTTCACGAGAGAACTTAGAAACATTTGCATTATATCTTGAAAAAGGTTTTAGAAGTACTTGCCTTACAGGGCTTTACAACTGTTACTGATCAATTCTGAGCCGACTCTGTCGCTCAGGCTCTAACGTCCAACCACTAGACCACATTAGATTCAACTTCGACACTCAGGTTTTCTGTTGAAACTCTATTAAGCTCGTTGACTGACTACTAAGTCATCTCTAGTCCATCGTCCACTTTCAGGTTCCCGATTATAACCTACAGGGTCGAAATACCCTACGTTAGACGTCTAGGTATGCTTGACATATCCTCAACACCAATTCTACTCAATAATATTCAAACCCGACTCGTAATTATATATATTAGTACAATACAATAACACATCCCACAGTCAGGGTTCACGTTCTCGAGAAATCGGTTCAGTGTTCATTTTCAGAAAATACGTATACTTGTCATTTTACGAAATTAGGGTTATCGAGTTTTGGACAGAATATTTACCACAACATACAATCAAGTTCGTATAAAGTATAAGTATATATATATTCACTCGACGTCCTAATAATTATCGAATACGCCCCCGTATTTCCATAGTTGATTTTCCGGAAATCGGGCAGCGTCTCCTTTATTTATCGGACTACCCGTCGAAACATCAATCGACGTCGAATCCCAAACGTAACCATCGCAACAGTTATCTAATCACATTTCAATTCCACAAATCTCAACCACTAATTTAAACCAACTAATTATTATTTGCGTTTTTACATTTATTTCTTTTAAAATATTAGGACTCAGAATTATATCATCACCGTCCACCGTCGGCTCGCCGAGGCTCATCGCCGACGACGGCGAAATCAGTCGGTGCCCGAATAATTCAGGTGTCCATACCGATTCCACCGATTATTCAGTAATTTTTCAAACAAAATAATTATTTATTTCATGAAATCCATCAATAATTCTTGCAGAAACCAACAATTTCAATAATTAACAGATTCCCAACACAGGCGCGTGCAAACGCACGCATAACACAGAGTAACCGGGTAACGCAGAGACAGCCGGCAACAAGCCGGAAAAATGAGAACACGGAACACAATCCCTACACACATGAATCAATACAGAACAGAACCATAGTACCAAGAACTGAACCAATAACCAACAGCGTAAACAAAAGCCCCCTTTGCAACGATGCCCAAGCGCCACCGCCCTCACCGGAAACGGAGAGGGGCGGCGATAGGGAAATAATAAAAATAACAGCAGCACAGACAGTAAAGTACACACAACACGCACAACTATACACACGTATATACATCTGTGTATATATATATATGCATAAACTGGTAAAACCAATCAGAACCACCAGCCTTATCGGACTGAGCGGCGGCGGCGGTGGCGGTACCGGAATACAGGGCCGGAGAAAGAGAAGCAAAAGAAAGGGCTTGCAGGGGAGAGTAACAAGAGAAAAGAGAGGGATTGAGACTGATGTATACCCACCCACAGAAACAGATGATTCCCCCCCCCTTTGAACCCAATTACGCTACACGTGTCCAATTTAATGGATACGTGTCGTTCCCTTACTGACTGCACACCGACTTTCATCGATTAATCCATTTTAATGATATAACTTACGAATAAATTTTAATCAAACCATACTAAAATAATCTTAGAATTTTTATAAATATCCCGAATTTAATAAAAATATAAATTTCGTAAATTTTAAAATAATTTCTGAAATACAATTTATACCCGCTTTTAGCAATTAAACGAATCAACACGACGGTGAAATTAATCCCGAAAATTTCCAAAATAATTTTAAAATTCTCGAAATATTCCAAACTTAAATAAATATGAGTTTCATAATTTTTTTGAAGAATTCTGGAATTAAATAAAGATTTTACAAATAAGTGTAATCAGAAAATCATACAGGGTTAAATAATTAATAAAATATTGATTTCTAAATTTTGTAAAATCCCAAAAATAATTATTGAAATTTTAAAATCATAAAACTAATTTTAGAAACAATCCAAATATTTACAGATTTAAAACTGTAATAAAATCACCTTTAAAAATAAAACAGAACAATATAACTCAATTTTTTTTAACTACACATTTCAAATCCTTTATACCAATAAATCACAGACAAATAGTATATATTAACACCCTGCTGCCAAAATCAAGACACATATTTTATTTAATTAATACTTCCACAATTACATATTTAATAATTCAAAAATACACGAGTCGTTATATAAAAGGCTATTTATATTTACGGAAGATTAGTATCCCGTTGGATCATTCCGGATATAAAACGGTACGTTTATTTATAAAAACTTATCCAAACGGTATCGGTTTTCGGGATAATTATCCAAATCACTACAATTTATACTGCGGTCTTGGTCTCAGCCCCTTGTTACATGTATTACGAAGTGATAATTGTGATAGTTTAATAAAAAGCTCCCGTTTATCGAAAATACGAGTTTTATTAATTTACCGAAACAAATATTGTATCGAAAATGTTGCGCCGGGACCCGCGCAGGATAAACCGTACGCCGGATCGAAAAACTCGAAACATGGAAAATGCTCGGAATATTACAATTAAGTTAGGAAGGAGTTCTTGGAAGAGTTTCGGGTTCCAAAAACGTAACAACGGGTGACGTTGGTTGGTTCCCGTTTTTTATAAAATAGATTTTAAATACCCTGAAAAAGATTTTATAAATTTCATATGATTCTTATAAATTCATAAATCAACATAAAAATAATTAGGAAGATATGAAAATTATCTATATATTATTTTGGACATATAAAAATTAAAATACTCAATTAATATTATTTTTGAATATCCAAATACATATAACACTTAACAATAAATTCACAGAATAGATACTGGACACGTATAATAATTATTTAATAGCAAAATAATTACACGATATATCCCGGATATTACATGAACTCTGTCTTCCAACTTGGCCAGCCTCTTGTCAGTATCAGATTCTCTCCTCAATCACAGCAACAAATCTTGCATAGTACCATAAGGCATAACTGAATCCAACTTCTCAGAATTGTAGGATTTCAGATCAGCAATATCCTTTTTGAGTTCATCCACACTTAAATTCTGTCTGATATGCTGCAACTGCAAGAGATGCAGAGAGTCTAGATGAGCTTGAAGAATAGCCTTTGTACCAGCATCTGTAGTCTCCTGAAGGGCCTTTTGAATAACCATTACTTGCTTGACCAAAGCTACACCAAACTGTCCTGGTGTAGATTTCTTTGTCCATGCCCATTCAGGTAAATCTGGAACAGAACTTGGGCCTGCATCTCCCCCTAAGTTCATGCTCCCATCCAGAGAAATGGAGTCATCATCATTAGAATTTACTTCAAACTCTTCAGATGGCTCACCAGCTTGAGAAGACATCCTATTAACAGCAACATTATCTCTTTGAAGAGATTCTGAAGTGTGCACAATGTTCAAAGTCTGCTCTGCCTCCACATTGCCCTGAGTAGCCAACAGTTGATAGGCTGAAACAGGATGAGTAAAAGTGTCATCATCCAAGGAAATGTTATCAATCTCAGCTTTGTAATGTTGCTGAAATTGTCTTTCCTTTTCAGCATCATCCATAATTATTGACTCACTAGCAATGGCTGGATCCACCCTTATAGCTTCTGTACCTGCTTTTCTCTCATTTTCTCTATATTCTTACATCAGGGGCTCCCCCTGGCTCACACACACCCTCACCCTCACCTACTAAGGTGGCACTCCCCTCACTTACTTTTGCCATGCTGGAAGAAATAGCATGCATATTTTGACTCTCAACCTCTCCTTTTGCCTGGGAGCAACCCAACCTCTCACTCAAATTATCACTCCCTTCCCTCAATCCTAGAAGTGATTGTACAGTAACCATGTCTTCTATACTTGGAATTGAATCAGTTATATGTGTAGAGACCATCAACGGATAGGGAGTATCCGTTGAAGTGGAAACTGATGATATCAACGGATAACTGCTGTCAAGTTTATCCATTGAAGAACAACCACTTGTAAACGGATGAGAGATATCCGTTGTGTGTCTATTATGAGAGAATGAGGATGTGACTCCACATTTGCTGGAGCCACATCAAGCTGAATTTGAGAAGGCAAAGATACAGGTGGATGTATCTGTGCAGTGTGTGCCCCCTGTGTGGAAACTAGGGTTTTAGCCTTCTTTCTTCTTGAAAAAGCTTTGACGGGTGAATGTGTGGCTTCAGTGTCCCTCCCTCTTTTGTTCTGTGTCCCTGGTTGGGGACTATTTTCAATAGCTGCATCCTTTTGGGAGGATGCAACTAGGGATGTGTTTGACTCCTTTTAAACCACCACAGTCTTTTGAGAAACTGTGGCTTGGCTGGCTAGGGTACCACTCACCTCTCCCACCTTATCCTGGGGGGTTTCTTGATGTTCACCTCTTCCCTCACCACTTACACCCTGTTCACTCCCTTCAGGGTTTTTGGTAGTTGTTACAACTGTTGTCTTTTGAGAAATAACAGAGGTGGTTTTCTTTGACTTGTGTTTTGGAATTTTAGGTTTGGTGGCTTTGGTAGGAATCTGTTGGGACAAAGACATAGATTCTATTGCCACACTAGAAGATAAAGAAACAATGGGGGTGGAAGATGTAGGAGTTGCAGAAGTGTTTACCTCACTTACCTGAGGTGCATTCATTATTGGTAAATATACCAATATCACCTGGCTGTTGAGGTTAATTCTCAAAAGGTCTGCAAGGACCCTTATCTCTTGTGCCCAACATTTGAGTTTATTGCTCTCATTAGTTATGACCAAACCTTCAGCAACATGGTTAGCTAATAACATAAAAAATCTAGCATAGTAGATGTTATGGGGTCTATTAGCTTTGTTACCTAACCTGGAACCTAATTCTAGCATGACATAGTTGCTAAAATTAAAGTACCTATAAGAAACTAACATATAGAGCATATTAACAAGAGATGAAGTTATGGCATCAAAATTGCTAATCTTCCCAGAGAAAACCTTGATAAAGGCATCTCCAAGAAAACTCCATTCTTTCCTAAGACCCTTTCTTCTAATACTCCCTAAACTAGCAGAATCAAAAGAATAGCCTATGGAATCTAACATAGCAGATACATCATTATCAGTGTGTGGTGTCATGGCATTATTCTCAGGTAACTTAAAGCATGACTGTATATCATCATAGTTAATACACTAACCCTTACCTTTGAGAGAGAAAGCAATGGTCATATTTGTGGAGTTGAACTCTGCAGTTGTCCAAATCTCCTCAATTACCTCACAATAGATAGTTGGGGCTTCCAGCATTGCATAGCTTAGTTTGCAGTTCTTGATGAAGTCCATCATCTTGTGATAATCTGAATGGGCTTCATTCTTTTCCACCAAGGCTACGAAATTGTTCTTTTCATAAACAAAGCCAGACTGAGACATAATCTTGACTACTGGTGTCATTGTTGTGAGTAGAGGTTGCAGAGAAAAGATTGAGAGTTTTGGGAGAGAAAGAGAGTAAAAATTGCAAGAAAGCGTAAAGTGAAAATAAGAATTCAATGGGCTTTTATACTTCCTTGAATTAAAACGTAAATAAAATGATTAAATGATACTTTTAAATAAATTACAACCGTTTGTGAATAAAGAAAACTGTAGAAATTCTGAAAACTGCCTTTAATACATACAACAGTGTATATCTGTATCAACGGTTAAGTAAACAAATCAACGGTTGTGACTCACTTAAATTAACTGATGTGACACTTCAACGGATGAGGTAAATAGTTATCCGTTGAAGATTAACACAGTTTTTATCCGTTGAAGGATAAAATTACCAGAAATGTATTTGTCTTTCAACGGATAATGAACATCCGTTGATAGAGCAATTTTGGCTTTTAACGGATAGGGAATATCCATTGATAGAATAATCTTTACTTAAAGCCAACTTTGTTCTTGCCACAAATTCAATTCAGGCTTCAAAGCAGATTGTAACGAGGACAAGAATTTATGAATAATTAAGCATACCTAGCTCACTTACTAATCTTGTAAATGTTGATTCAAGTGGCTTGGTAATTATGTCTGCGATCTGCTTTTCACTTGGAACAAAATGAACTTCCACTGTACCTTTCATCACATGTTCCCTTATAAAGTGGTACTTGATGTCAATGTGTTTGGTTCTTGAGTGCTACACTGGATTTTCAGTAATGGCAATGGCACTTGTGTTGTCACAGAATATAAAAAAATTGTCAACAGTTAGTCCATAATCAAATAATTGATTCTTCATTCACAGTATCTGTGCACAGCAACTACCAGCAACAATGTACTCAGCTTCAGCTGTTGATGTTGAAACAGAATTTTGTTTCTTGCTGAACCATGACACAAGCTTATTTCCTAGAAATTGACAGGTGTCAGTTGTGCTTTTCCTGTCTATTTTGCAACCTGCATAATCTGCATCTGAGTAGCCAATTAGATCAAAGCCAGCCTCTCTAGGGTACCAAATTCCTAGATTTGGAGTCCCTTTGAGATGTCTGAAAATCCTTTTAATAGCCACTAAGTGAGACTCTTTAGGGTCAACTTGAAATCTAGCACAGAGACATGTAGAAAACATTATATCAGGTCTACTTGCAGTTAAATATAAAAGTGAACCAACCATGCCTCTATAACTTGAAATGTCTACAGACTTTTCAGCCTTGTTTAATTCAAGTTTGGTGGCAGTGACCATGAGAGTTTTTGCAGATGAACAATCCATTAAGTCAAACTTCTTTAAAAGATCATAAATATATTTAGTTTGACTAATGAAAATTCCACCACTAACTTGTTTAACTTGTAAACCAAGAAAATAAGTTAGTTCTCCCATCATGCTCATTTCATATTTACTTTGCATTAACTTAGCAAACTTTTTACAAAGCTTATCATCTGTAGATCCAAATATAATATCATCTACATAAATTTGAACAAGTATTGTAGAGCCATTAACTTTTCTAAAGAAAAGTGTTTTGTCAACAGTACCCCTTGTGAAGTGATTATCTAGAAGAAATTTTGACAAAGTCTCATACCAGGCTCTAGGTGCTTGCTTTAGTCCATAGAGTGCTTTTAACAGATAATACACATAGTCTGGAAAATTTGGATCTTCAAATCCTGGAGGTTGGCTTACATAAACTTCTTCCTCCAATTCCCCATTCAGAAATGCACTCTTGACATCCATTTGATAGACCTTGAAATTGGCATGGGCTGCATAGGCTAGAAAGATTTTGATGGCTTCAAGTCTGGCAACTGGAGCAAATGTCTCATCAAAATCTATTCCCTCTTGTTGAGAATAGCCTTTAGCAACCAATCTGGCTTTATTCCTTATGACAATGCCATTTTCATCCATCTTGTTTCTGAATACCCATTTTGTGTCAATAGAACTCTTGTTCTTTAGCTTGGGTACCAGCTTCCATACTTTGTTCCTTTCAAATTGGTTTAGCTCCTCTTGCATTGCTAAAATCCAATCTGGATCCAATAGAGCTTCTTCCACTCTCTTAGGTTCCTCCTGTGATAGAAAGCTACTATACATACATTCATATTGAGTAGCCCTTTTAGTTTGCACTTTAGATGTAGCATCACCAATGATTAGTTTAAAATGGTGATTCTTGGTCCATTTCCTTTGAGGTGGTAGATTAGCTCTAGATGAGGTTGCCTCAGTATTGCCATGTTGTGAGATAGAATGTTGATTGGTTGAAACTCCCCCTGAGTTGCTGATCCTTTGAAAGGAATTGGGAGTTCTATCAACTGATGAAGTGAAATGATTATCCGTTGACAGACTGTGATCAACAGATGCTTCATTATGAACTTCAACGGATGATGCACTTTGTCTTTCAACGGATGCTGCATTGCTTCTATCAACGGAAGCTGATTATGACTTTCAACAGATGCAGCATTCTGTGCATTATCCAAAGGCAGATTTTGAATTCTTTTCGAGGTGCCTTCTCCATCATTCTCATCTTCACTATCATCACAATATATCTCAATGTTGTCAAATTTAAGTCCTTCATGATGTCCCTCATCTGTTAGTCCATCAATCTTTTTATCATCAAACACAACATGCACAGATTCCATGACAATGTTGTTTCTTAGATTGTAGACTCTATATGATTTTCCAGCAGAATAACCAACAAATATTCCTTCATCAGCCTTTGCATCAAACTTCCCTTTGTGATCAGGTTGATTCCTTAGAATGTAACATTTGCAACCAAAGACATGCAGAAAGTTTAAAGTTGGTTTTCTTCTCTTGAACAATTGATAGGGAGTCATGCCTTTTGCCTGATTAATTAGAGAAATATTCTGAGTGTAACATGCACAGTTAACAACCTCATCCCAAAAGTATGTTGGGAGTTTTGACTCTTCAAGCATTGTTCTTGCAGCTTCAATTAGTGATCTGTTCTTCCTTTCCACCACACCATTTTGTTGTGGAGTCCTTGGAGCTGAGAACTCATGCATGATCCCATATTCTTCACAGAACAACTTCATGGTTGTATTCTTGAACTCAGTTCCATTGCCACTCATGATATTCCTTACTTTGAAATCTGGATGATTGTTGACTTGCTTGATATGGTTGATGATGATTTCACTAGCTTCATCCTTTGATCCAAGAAAATAAACCCATGAAAACTTTGAGAAATCATCTACAATCACTAGGAAATATCTTTTCCCTGAAATTGACAATACATTGACTGGTCCAAAAAGATCCATGTGTAGCAGTTTTAATGGTTCATCAATTGCAGATTCAAGCTTCTTACTGAATGATGCTTTCTTTTGCTTTCCTTTCTGACAAGCATCACACAGTCCATCCCTTATGAATTCCACTAGAGGAATTCCTCTAACTAAGTCCTTTTTGACTAGATCATTCATTGTCTTGAAATTCAAATGGGATAGCTTCTTGTGCCATAGCCAACTTTCATCTGGGCTTGCTTTGCTGAGAAGACAAGTGATTGATTCTGAATATGTAGAGTTGAAGTCAGCTAAGTACACATTCCCTTTTCTAACTCCAGTTAGAACCACTTTGTTGTCTTTCTTACTTGTGACAACACAGGGTTCAGAATTGAAGGAAACAGTATTCCCTCTGTCACATAGTTGACTGATGCTCAATAGATTGTGTTTGAGACCATCAACTAATGCAACTTCATCAATGATGACATTCTCTTTTGAAATCAAGCCATATCCCATAGTGAACCCTTTGCTGTCATCTCCAAAGGTTATGCTAGGGCCAGCTCTCTCCTTGAACTATGTGAGCAGGGTGAAATCTCCTGTCATGTGTCTTGAACAGTCACTGTCCAAGTACCATAGATTCCTTCTTTTTCCCTGCACACAACAAAATCAATCAATTTGATTTTGGTACCCAAGTTTCCTTGGGTCCAGCCTTGTTAGTCTTTTTCCTAGACTTCATTCCTCCTGCATCTTTTGACTTGGATAACTTTGGGTAAACCTTGATCTCAGATGTAGTTGGTCGAAGTGTAGGGTTAGTCACATAATCATTTAGCACATTTGATTGAATTTGATAAGGCATGGATTGTGCAAACATATTATTCCACATAGGCATATTGTATGGCATCTGAGGCATACTGAATGCAGTAAAATAAGGATTATTAACATATGGCATGTTTGCAAAATGTTCATGAGGATTCTGATGAGACATAACAGGCATAACATGCAGAGGTGACATCGACATGTTAGGCATGGAGGGATTTGAAGGCATGGGAGCATTCTTAACAGATTTGCAGTTATCAGATAGATGATTAACACTTTTACAATGCACACAGCTTTTTCTAGGAGCATACTTATCAGGTGTGTTATTGTTGTGTTTATTAATCCCTACCTTCCCATTTCTATTAGATTTTCTTGTAGTTTCCTTTTTATCCTTAACCAATTTAAGCCTATTTTTCAGCTGATCTAAAGTCATGTGTCCTATATTCACCTTACTGGCATCTTTGGATGTGTTAGCTTCTTCTTTGACAAAGTTCTTGAAAGTTGAACCATCCTTTTATTGAGATTTTTCTTTTTAGAATCACTTGCCTGTTTTAATTGATGAGCCTTCAACGAATGCTCTTTTTCTTCCTTCAACGGATAACTTTCATCATCCGTTGATTCCACTCCGTTGACAATCCATCAATTAATTCTAACTCCTTTTTGTTTTTCTTCCAGGAATTCTCACAGAATGATTCAATTCCCTGAACCTTGACAATCTGAGCACTAACATCCCTAGATGTTTTCCAAGCCTTGATTACCTCTTGCTCACTTTCTAACTGTTTAGAAAGAATTTCTACTTTCTTAACAGCTTCTTCTAGTTCACTCTCAACAGTCAAGCATTTAATTTTAATCTTTTCAAGCTCAATTACCTGATTCTCTAACACAACATTCCTATCACTTAAAAACAAATTATTCTCTTTGATTCTTGTGTTTTCTTTAGCTAGTGATTTAAGGGAAACACGCAAATGATATAATTCATTGGACATATCATTTATGGCTTCATTGCATTCAATCTTAGAAAGCTGAGAGAGATCAGTAGTAATTACCTGGTTGCTTGATGAACTAGTTTCATTTTCATCAGAATTAGCCATCAGGGCTAGGTTGACATATTCCATATCATCATCTTCATTGGCTCCATCTGCTGCCCAATCATCTTGAGTGAGAAAGGCTCTTTCCTTTTGTTTGAGCAAATCAAAATACTTCTTTTTGTAATCAACTTGCTCAAATTTCTTCTTATCAGAGGTTGGCTTCCTACACTCATTTGCAAAGTGTCCACTAATGCCACAGTTATAACATTTGAACTTGGATTTGTCCACCATGTTTTTGTTTGACTTAGTGAATTTTGTATTTTTCCTGAATTTCATCTTTGCAAACCTCCTGGACAGAAAAGCCAGATGTTCATCAACATCATCAGAGTCATCTTGACTGGAATTGTCTCCATCCTCAGCTACTTGCTCCTTTCCCTTGCTTGATTCTGATTTGCTTGTGCCAATTTTGAGACTTGACATTGTCTTCTCCTCATTCCTGGCTTCAATCTTCTCATTGTCAGCTACAAGTGCAACTGATCCTCCTTTTCTCTTTCCCTTTTCCAACAGCTCATCTTGCTCCATCTCAAGTTCATATGTCTTCAAAATTCCAGATAATCTTTCAAGTGTGAAGTCCTTATAATCTTGAGAATTTCTTAGAGAAACAGTCATAGGCTTCCATTCTTTTGGTAGAGACCTCAGAAATTTTAAATTGGAGTCCTTGACTTGGTACACTCTGCCATACAGCTTCAATCCATTCAACAGTTTCTAAAATCTGTTGAAGGTATCATTCAATGATTCTCCTTCTTCAAAATGAAAATATTCATACTGTTGAATGAGAAGCTGCATTTTATTTTCTCTAACTTGCTCAGTACCTTCACAGATAAGTTGCACAGTATCCCAAATTTCCTTAGCAGTTTGGCTATTAATGATATTGTCAAACATATCTTGATCTAGGCCATTAAACAGAATGTTCATGGCTTTCTTGTCCTTGTGAACCTCTTCAATATCTTCAACAGTCCATTCTGCTTTTGGCTTGGGAATAGACTGTCCAACAGCAACTGTTGCAGTGGAAGCTGTGGCCACCTTGTGAGGGATGTGAGGACCATTTTCAATGCAGTTGATGTAGCTTTCATCTTGAGAGAGAAGATATAAATGCATCTTCACTTTCCAGTGATGATAGTTATCTCTTTCCGGGATTGGAATCTTTACACCAATATCCTTCTTACTCATGATGTTAGCAGAATAGATCTTTAAACTCTTTGTACATTAAGAGCTTGCTCTGATACCAATTGTTATTCCCAGTGAACTAACAATGAGATTTACAGAAGGGGGGTTGAATGTAAATCTCAAAACTTTTTCAAGTTTTGAGCAGTTTCTGGGCTATTGTGTTTTGATGAACAAGTGTGTGTGAATTGCTTTCAGCTAATACAAACAAATATATATTCAAACACAAATGTAAAGAACACAACAGACTTAAAAACTTTTCTGGTGGATTTGTTGTTCCACCAGAGATGTGTTATTTCAGAAAATCCGTGATTCAAAGAATTAAATCACAGCTGCGTCCTAGTACAAACTATATGATTTTCTTTCTGGATTTTTCTAAACAGCTCTTAAAAAGTCACAATCTAATTACTAGCTGCTACTTGGTTTATATATCACCAAGTTTACAAGTGAAGACAAAACTGTAAAATACAATTAAAAGATTCTTCACATGTTTCTTCATCATTTCTCTATCCAATGCAATTTAGGTTTAGTTGTGAATCTTTGAATACTTCCTTGTTTGCACCAGAATGGAAATGCTGCATTTTCTTGATTCCTCCTAGAGGCTGCCACATTCCAGTTTGTCTCTGTCAACCCATGTGCCTCTGTCAGCTTATGAATTGTCACTATCAACTGCTATTTGAACTAAGCATCCATTGAAGCTTTCATCCGTTGATGCTTTATCCGTTGAAGCTTTATCCGTTGATGCATTAGCAGTTGAAGCTTTATCCGTTGAAGCACTCATCCGTTGATGGATGTTATCCGTTGAAGCTTTAGAGACATCCGTTGAAGCTTTGCTTCTCATCCATTGAAGGCCTTTAATATCAGTTGATACAGCTTCATTTATACAAAATTATAAGGCATCAAATATTTACAATTAGCCCTTCTATTTGCATATCCACTAGTAGTCAACATGACTGATAATTTCCCACAACATCTAAGAATTAAAACTTAAATACAGAGAATGAAATGTGCTAAATACTAAACTTATTTCTAAGTAAAGCTACTCCTTCAAAGGATAGCCAAAATGGTCTTATCCGTTGAGGCTACAAACACTAGATTTCTACTTAAGTGTTTTGTTTAACTTATCATCAAACTAATACACATATTCCTAACAGTAATTGATTCTTTGAAAATGAAAATGGCTTATATTGCTTTGAAAGAGTTGATTGTGATATTGTGAAGCTTATAGCTCGTGAACCCTAATTTTTGATTCTATTGATCACATAGTTGATTCCTTATAATGAAAAGATTATTGCTTTCCATTCGAAAGATCATTTGTGATCATGTTAATGATTTATGATGAATGTCGGCTTTCACCCTGCCTTGAGCCTTGTTCCTTGAAAGCCCAAAATTTTCTTCATAACCCCTTTCATAGCCTAAAAAGATAGAAATCTACCACCTAAAATTGATAGCGTAGAATGCCCTGAGATCAGTAAAGTATATTGTGGATTTTATATTGTAGAACTGCTTTTTAGTTACTTGCTGAGTTTTATACTCATATATTTTGTTTTAATCTAACCATGGCAGTTAAGCAAGAAGATGGCCAAGCTTAGGCGCATTACTCGTAAGAGCGTACCTGGTGGTCCCTATCGTGTTGAGGGCTTCCGGTTTCCAGAGCAGGTAGTAAAGTTTTTGAGTGAGCAAGCGCTTAGCCAAAGAGTTGTAAAGATACAATGGGTTATCTGTCGGTTCCAAGTCGGGATCGACTATGTATATTTGGTTTCATTTTTGGGGTTGTAAGCTATATTTTATGATTGGTAGTTGTAATCTTGTCTCATACTTTATCCTGTTTGATCCTGTTAGTAGCTAATCGGGGTTTATGCTTATTTTAATTAGTAGTTTAAAGGTGTGTGGATCCTCATTTCCTAACCCCGAGATTGAGGGCGTCACAAGTTGGTATCAGAGCTACATGATCTAGTCCCTGAGACAAGTTAGCATTAAAAAGGGGTATTTTGGGTATATATCTATATCGCGAGAGAGTTTGACTCATATAGAGTTGAGTTAGACTATTAGGTATAGTCTAAGGAAAAGTGTGTATAAGCTAAAATGGTGGCTAGAGTTAGGGTGTGAGTTAGCTAGAAGCTTTATTTAACCCTAACGCTGTTTCTTGGTTGTTGTTTTGTGTTTTCTCTCAGGATCCCAGTAGTGGTAGTGGTTGTTGTTTTGTTTTTTCTCTCAGGATCCCAGTAGTGGTAGTAATTCCGATTCAAAGACTAGTTTGACCGGTACCCCAATAGACCCCATTCCACCCTCTTCAGAGGAGCCTGTGTATGTTAGTTCAGATCCAGAGGAGGATCCTTTTGAGAGTAGTGAGATCCCTATGCAGATTTCACCCTTGAGGTCAGATTCAAAGACCCATGCCCCTGAGCCAGAGTCTGAGATGCCTAAGATTGTGCCTGTCAGTATTGGTGGCAAGTTAGCCCAGGACCGAGACTTTGTTTTACTCCCGTATTCCTGAGTTGGGAGCTTTGGTAGGTTTATTCGAGACTCTAGGCAGAGGACTTCAGTAGTGATGGAGGAGTGGAGAGCTAGGATTCAGTTGGTGGAGCAGGTTACCCGGAGGAGATTGGACGAGGGACCATCCACTAGTGATGCTGATGCTGAGGCCCGGAGGCTGCATAAGATCATTTGTTGGATGCTGGTTGTGTTGAGAGAGATTCTGGATGATTAGATGTTAGGAGGGACTTTTGGTTGAGCCCGTAGTTGTTGTTTTTCAGTGTCGGTAGGCTTTGTGATACTTGGTCAGATGTCGGGATCCCTTTTTAATTTGTTGTATCGTATTTCAGAACCTTGTAGTAGTAGTTGTTAGAAGTTAGCGGTAGATAGGGGGATATTTTCCAGTTTTTCCTCTGTTTAACCCTGTTATTGTACCTTATTCCTGAACTTGTGATAACCAGATTTTTATTTATGTACCCTTGGTTTGATGAATCCATTATATATCTTATTTTCTATTGTGCACCCTAAAGATCCGCATAAACTGTTCTAAATACCATGTTTTCATACAACCGTGTTTAAATCCCTTAATATCAAAATCTGTGCCATAAGAAAACAACACTGATATGAGAATTATGTAGTAATAGGATTGCATGTGCAATATTGGGTAAAGCTTAAAACCCGTAGAAAGAGATTTCATAATATATGTTTATATATATGCCATGCTATCGTATTGCTAAATAATTGCTCAATCAGGTTTGTAAGAAATGGTCAACTCACTAGAACACCAAGAAGAAGAAATTTAAACCCAAGACCCAGAAGTGAATCCAGAAACCACCATGATGAGCAGACTTGCTCAGCTTTTGCAACAACCCGTAGCCCCTAAAGTTGAAAACTTCAAACACTTTCAATCTGTTCATCCCCCAGAGTTCTTAGGTTTTCCAGATCCGATAAAATCCCAGTCGTGGTTAAGAGAAATGGAAAAAACCATTTGAGTTAGCAGAAGTTAAGGATGGGAAGAAAGCCCAGTATGCGAGTTATTACCTTAAAGATGAAGCGAGCTTCTGGTGGGAATCTTCGAAGGCATTGCTAGAAGGAAAGGACTTATCATGGGAGAAGTTTACTGAAATGTTTCTGGAGAAATATTTGCCAAGTTATATGCAAGATCAGTTGGAGATGTAATTTCTGGACCTTAGACAAGAAGATATGTCGGTAGCGGAGTATGAAGTGGAATTTTCGGAGCTGTCTAGATTCGTACCTGAGTATGTAAATACGGAGGCAAAGAAGGCTAAGAGGTTCCAACAGGGACTTAAGCCATGGATTAAAAGTCAAGTGGCATTGTTGGAGATCAAGAATTATGTCGCCTTGTTGCAGAAGGCAATGATAGTAGAAGGAGAGCGTGAAGCTGCGAAGAGAGAAAATGAAGGAAGGGAAAGGAAGTTTGAAAGCTCGGAGCAAGAGCAAGGAAGTTCAAAGTTTAGAGGGAAATTTGGTAAGAATGGTGGAGGTCAGAACCAAAAAAATTCAGAAGTTTAAACCCGGTAACGGAGCCCAGAAGAACCGTTTCCAGAAAGCAGAACAACCGGGAAGGGATAACAGACCTCAGATTCAAGAATGCAAGGTTTATGGAAAGAGACACCTGGGAAGGTGTAATAAGTTGTATGTGACCTTTTTCAAGTGTAACCAGAAAGGGCATTACTCATCAGAATGTCCAAATGGAGCAAATAAGCCTGACTTGGCTTGTTTCAAATGTGGAAAGGTGGGCCATATGGCCAGTAACTGCAAGGAGCCTGTTCAGAAGGCCAATGTTCTTAGCATTACTGGACCGCCGTCTCTCCCAGCACCGTCAGCTCAACCCAGAGCTAGGACCTTTAATATGATAATAAAAGATGTTGTGCAAGATATGGACATGATGGCAGGTATGCTTGTTATTAACTCAGTAGAAGTAAAAGTATTGATGGATTCTGGAGCTACTAGATCTTTTATCTCTGAAAATATTCTTGATAAGCTAAATTGTGATGCGTACCCTTTGGAACCTAATTTGATTATAGAGGTAGCAAATCAAGAGAAAGTTATTGTTAATAAGATTTTTCCCGATTGTGATGTGGTTATAGAAGGTTGGCACTTTTCTGCTGACTTAATTCCTTTTAAGTTAGGAGAATTCGAGGTTATATTAGGAATGGATTGGTTGTCAAACCACGAGGCACAAATAGAGTGTAAAAGTAAGAAGGTGAAGTTAAGAACTAAGGATGGTAAGGATGTGATATTTAAAGGGAAAAGATAAGAGAAGAAATTTCTAACGGCTATCGAGACGAGAAGATTATTACATCAAGGATGCGAAGTTTATTTGGCTCATATTAAAGACGTAGAAAAAGAATTTGTGAGAATTGAAGAGATTCCGATAGTAAGAGATTTTCCTGATGTATTTTCGGATGAATTGCCTGGACTACCTCCACATAGAGAGATCGAGTTTATGATTGATTTGGCTCCTGGAATGGAACCAGTATCGAAAGCTCCGTATCGTATGGTGCCAGTAGAGATGAAGGAATTGGCAGCATAATTGCAAGAACTGTTGGATAAAGGAGTAGTTCGCCCAAGTGTATCCCCGTGGGGTGCACCGGTTCTGTCTGTAAAGAAAAAAGATGGAAGTATGAGATTTTGCATTGATTATCGCGAATTAAATAAGTTGACGATTAAGAATAAGTACCTTCTACCATGAATCGATGATTTGTTTGATCAGCTAAAAGGAGCTTCATGTTTCTCGAAGATTGATTTAAGATCTGTGTATCATCAATTAAAGATTAAAGCGGAAGATATACCCAATACAACGTTTCAAACGAGATATGGACACTACGAGTTTTTGGTAATGGCATTTGGTTTGACGAATGCGCCAGCCGCATTTATGGATCTTATGAATAGAGTCTTCAAGCAATATTTGGATAAGTTCGTCATAGTGTTTATCGATGATATATTGATATATTCCAAGATGGAAGAAGATCACAAGGAACATTTGAGGATTTCCTTGGAAATTTTGAGAAAAGAAAGGTTGTACACTAAGTTTTCGAAGTGTGAATTTTGGCTAAAGGAAGTAAAATTTCTTAGGCATGTAGTTAATAAAGAGGGAATCAAAGTAGACCCAGCCAAGATAGAAGCTGTGATGAATTGGGAAAGACCCAAGACTCCTACGAAAGTCAGAAGTTTTCTGGGATTAGCCAGATACTATAGAAGGTTTGTGCAAGATTTCTCTAAGATTGTTGTTCCATTAACGAAGTTGACAAGGAAGAACGAGAAGTTTGTGTGGATAAAAAAGTGCGAGAAAAGCTTTCAAGAGCTAAAGAAGAGGTTGGTAACCACCCCAGTGTTGGTGTTACCTGATGAGAAAGGAGAATTTGTGATATTTAGCGATGCTTCGTATAAAGGACTTGGATGTGTGTTAATGTAACATGGAAAGGTAATAGCATATGCGTCAAGGCAATTCAAGCCGCATGAACAAAAGTATCCCACGCATGATTTGGAATTGGCAGCAATTGTGTTTGCCCTTAAGATTTGGAGACGTTATTTATACGGGGAAAGTGCGAGATCTATACAGATCATAAGAGTTTAAAGTATATTTTCACTTAAAAGGAATTGAATATGAGACAAATAAGATGGCCAGAATTGATCAAAGATTATGATTGTGCGATAAACTATCATCCTGGAAAGGCAAATGTGGTAGCAGACGCTCTAAGTCGCAAGGAAAGACTGAATATGTTAACGTCATCGGAGGAATTGATCAAGGATTTCGAAAGGAGGGAAATAGAAGTGCAGACTCCAGAATTTGGAGGTGAAGCAATATATACGATGTCATTTCAACCTAAAATTTTGGAAAAGATTTGATGTTGTCAAGAGCAAGTGATGAATCGCGAAAAGGATAAGTTATCAGGAGAAGAAATCAAAGCTCAAAAGGATGAAAGAGGAATATATTGTGTTAATTCACTTATTTGGATACCTAATATTGTGGAGCTAAAGCACGAGATTTTGCAAGAAGCGCATAACTCGAGATTTTCAATTCACCCTGGAAGTATAAAAATGTACAAGGATTTAAAAGAGAGTTATTGGTGGCCAAATATGAAAAAGGAAACTGAGGAATGGATAAGTAAGTGTTATACGTGTCAAAGGGTAAAAGCGGAACATCAAAGACCAAGTGGATTGCTTCAACCACTAGACATACCAGAATGGAAATGAGAGCATATCGCGATGGATTTCGTGGTAAGATTACCTAAAACAAAGTCTAATCATGATGTGATTTGGGTAGTAATCGATCGATTGACGAAATCATCACATTTCTTTCCGATAAATGAAAGGTTTTCGTTAGAAAAGTTGGTCAAATTATACATGGATGAGATTTTGATGCGTCACGGAGTTCCAGTATCTATCATGTCTGATAGAGATCCGAGGTTTAACTCGAGATTTTGGCGACAGTTTCATGATCATTTGGGGACTAAGCTGCAAATGAGTACGACATATCATTCGCAGACTGACGGACAAAGTGATAGGACAATTCAAACAATCGAGGATATGTTGCGAACCTGTGCAATAGATTTCAAAGGGAATTGGGACGAGCATTTGCCGTTAATTGAGTTTTCCTACAACAACAGTTATCACGTGAGTATTGGCATGCCGCCTTATGAAGCGTTGTATGGAAGAAAATATAGATCCCCTACGTATTGGGACGAAGTTGGTGAGCGCAAATTAACTGGCCCAGAGCTAGTTCAGCAAACGAAAGAAAAGGTGGAAATGATTCGAAAAAGATTAATTGCTGCTCAAGATCGACAAACGAAGTATGCAAATCGAGAACGAAAAGATGTGCAATTCGAACCTGGAGACAAAGTCTTGTTAAAGATATCTCCTTGGAAAGGTTTAACCAGATTTGGAAAGAAAGGGAAATTGAATCCTAGGTATATTGGACCATTCGAAGTTCTGCGACGAGTTGGAAATGTGGCATATGAATTAGCGCTACCTCCGCAAATGCAATATCTTGACAATATATTTCATGTATCTCTTCTAAAGAAGTATAATGCTGATGCTAGCCATGTGATCGAATTGGAACCAGTGGAAATTCAACCAGATTTGTCTTATGTGGAACAACCAGTTCGAATCTTAGACCGAAGGAGAGGACACTTATAAAAAAGTTGTACCTCTAGTAAGAGTGTTATGGAGAAATCCAATAGTGGAAGAATCAACTTGGGAATTAGAAAGTAAAATGCAAGAAAAGTATCCCCATCTATTTGCTTAGACTAGATTCTGGGGACAGAATCCTTTTAAGGAGGGTAGATTGTGACGACTGAGAATTTTTTCGACGTAATTAAGCGAATAAAGTGTGATTTATGTGATGTGATTATTATGTGATTAAGTGATGATTAATTGTATTTATTGTACATTAGTATCTGGGAGCATAAATAGAGGCGTTCAGCTTAGGAGTTAAGCTGTGTTGTCGGGCCATCAGGTAGAACGGAACCCGTCCTAAAAAGGGATTAAAGTATTTAAAATGTGAATTATGTGTTATTATGTGAAATGAATGTTTAAGTAAAGTATTGCGTTCTAGTGACGTGTCGATTGGTAAAGGTGATTGTGAAGCGTAATTAAAATGCTGAGCGTCGGCCGTCAGGCAGAACGTGACCTGGTACGCGTAAAGAAGAATAATAATAATAAAAAGGGAAAAATTTTATGATCAGACATGAGTTCTGATGTGTGAGTATATGTGCTTGCTTGTATGTATGCGTGATTAAATCATGTGTTAATATTTTTACGGATTTAAGGGAATTATTTGATTTAAATAAGGTTTATTTAACCTTTGCACATTTCTATAAAATTATCTGAGTAAGGTAAAGGCATGAGATTTGTTTTGTTACCTTCGAAATAGTCCTAGAGACTTTCTAAAAATGATAGACGGATTTATTTTATGACCGTTGTGTTTTAAAAGGATTTTTATGTGTTAAAATGCTATTTTTAGCGTGAACTTGTAAAAATAATATAAAATCAACCGTACGCTCAAAAGTTTATTATGAGTAATGGTTGGAAAGCTAATTTTGAGATCTACGTCTTAAAATTATCATTCATAATAATTTTCTACTTTCCAAGAGAGATATATTTAATATTCAATTTCTATTTTATTGGAGTAAAAAGATAGAGTAAATCAAACAAAAGAAAATGATTAGTGAATTACCAAACTACCCTTGCCCCCTAATACAAATACAAGCTCATTTCTCCCCCCCCTTCTTTCTTTTCTTTCCCGTGAACACCCCCCTCTCCCTCTCTTTCTTTCTCCCTCTCTCTCTCGATCACTCTTCTCTCTCTCTCGGCTCTCTCTCCATCTCTCTTCTCTCTCTTGCATGCAACAACAAATACTCATCCAAATTCAAAGATTGTATCATCCTTAGTCTTCATTTTCGATATACTACTCAAACACCCTTTGCATGTAAGTGTTTATGTAGTTTCATAGTTCCATCTCCATGGTTATGTTCAAGGAAATACGATTTCTTGATATATGATCATAAGAGAAGATCAAAGTGATTTTGTGGTTTAAAACTCAAGAGGAGACCCGTTATGGGCACTCTTAAGTTCGACCACCACCGGCTATGATCCAAGGAGAGCCGGTGGGATTTTAAGAAAATGATGTGCTAGTTGAAATAATGTGATTTTTGAGCTTTATGTACTTTAAAACTTGTATATAGCCTTTGCATGTCTTGGTTTCTTAAAAAGTTCAAATAGGGTTTTGAATTTCTTTTGAAATTTTAGTGTATTGATTGATAAAAGGATTTTTATGATTGCTTTAAAAGTATTTGGACTTGTGTAGTTGATTGGATGCTTGAGAAATCAAAATTTGAGGGTTGCATGTTGAGGTTTTGGCTCAACTTTTGTACTAATAAAAAAGGGAATTGGATTTTGTGACTTGATCTTGGTGTAGACTAAGTTTAATTAGTAAGAAATGATATTGCATGTTGGTTTAAAAGAAGAATTAGTGATGCATGTCATTGTTTGGTTCTTTAGTTGTGATTTATGGTCATATCCGAATTAAAAAAAAATGGGTCTAAAAGAGATTGGTTTGATACTAAGTGAATGCATGCATGTTTAATTGGAAAATTTGATTAGGGTTTGAGTCACTAAGTGATGTTTTGATGTGTAATTCGAAAATTATGAATAAAATGAATGTTTGATTTAATTAAGAAATGAACTTGAATTGCATGTAAGCATATATGTATGATTTGGTTCGAATTTTGTTAATAAAAAAAAGGGTATTAGTTTAAATGTTGGATTATGCTAGAACTAAAGTTGCATGGTGTAATTTTTGAGAAATTTGATTGTATATATATGGTTATGGTTCGAATTTTTGATGATTAAAAGAAGGGAAAATGATTTTTTAAAGGTTTTTGAATGAGTTATGTGTTTATGTGAACTAAGTGAGTATTTGATTGATTTTGTGGTTCGTATTTGCAATAAGGCCGAATAGGCCATATGAACTTAAAGTCAAAACTTGGTTTTTAATAATCAAAAGAGTGATTGGATGTTTATATGTGAATATCTATGGATTTGTTTATTTGATTGTGGTATGTGGTTCGAATTATGGAATAAAAGAAAAGGGAACTGAGTTGATTGATTTTAAAAGCTATAAGTGATAGTTATGGTCGTAAAGATTTAGTTGTGAATGAATCGTGTACTCGTATGAGTTATACTAGTTTGAATTGAAAAATAGTCGAGATTAAAGCAAGTATAAGTTGATTATTGAGTATATAAAGGTATAAAGGCTATGAGAAAAGAATGTGATATGTGCATGTGTGTATAAACTATACTCGTATAGTTCGAGTCAAGAGTATAATCGAGCTATCGTATTGAGTAAACATTCTGGGAATGAGAGTTGAGAAACTAATTATGGTTTTTATTTTGGATTGTAGATTCAGAGCGTGAGGGCATTCAGGCTAGGAAAGGGAAAGATATACTAGGTGGTAGTAGTTCAACCTTCAGGAAAGCGAATTCAGGCAAGTAACTCTATTTACTTGTGTAAATGGTTATAGAGAGAATATTGTTCATGTCAAGTAGAGTATTGAACTGTTAAAATAATGAACCAGTGTTATTGATTTTGAGATTCCCTGTCATTGATCTTGTGAACTTGTTATTGATAAGCTTATTGATCCAACCCTTGGTAACTTTCTTTTCTTATTCACTTGTTATACCATGAACTGTTATAAACCCTATAAGTACCTTTACGAACCCCTTGTAAGGATGCTTCATTCC
The DNA here is from genome assembly GCF_009905375.1 of Apium graveolens. Taxonomy (NCBI): domain Eukaryota; kingdom Viridiplantae; phylum Streptophyta; class Magnoliopsida; order Apiales; family Apiaceae; genus Apium; species Apium graveolens. The sequence continues at coordinate 22,148,837 of NC_133649.1, read as the reverse complement.
TTTCTTACCTTATCCTCTATTGATCCTCGAAATGATTTTGATTTCCCTAACTTGAGTACCATGTTATCATTGATCAAGATCTTTAGAATTGAACTTTGCTTATTCCTGATTCATTCCCTTAACTTTGAATTCTTGAAATTGAACTTAAGAATGAGTTTGGACTTGAAAGAGTCCGAATGATTTTATATTCTTGGTAATGATAAAATGAATTTAGTAAACCTACCTTTGTCCGACTCAAGATTTTCCAAACAAATTCATGATGGATTGGATTGGGACGTAAGAGTTTAAAGTATATCTTTACTCAAAAGGAATTGAATATGAGACAAAGAAGATGGTTAGAGTTGATCAAAGATTATGATTCTGCGATAAACTATCATCCTGGAAAGGCAAATGTGGTAGCAGACGCTCTAAGTCGCAAAGAAAGATTGAATATATTGACGTCTTCGGAGGAATTGATTAAGGATTTTGAAAGGATGGAAATAGAAGTGCAGACTCCAGAATTTGGAGGTGAAGCAATATATGCGATGTCATTTCAACATGAAATTTTGGAAAAGATTCGATGCTGTCAGGAGCAAGTGATGAATCGCGAAAAGGATAAGTTATCAGGAGAAGAAATTAAAGCCCAAAAGGATGAGAAAGGAATATATCGTGTTAACTCACGTCTTTGGATACCTAATGTTGTGGAGCTAAAGCACGAGATTTTGCAAGAAGCGCATAACTCAAGATTTTCAATTCACCCTGGAAGTACGAAAATGTACCAGGATTTAAAAGAGATTTATTGGTGGCCAAACATGAAAAAGGAAATTACGGAATGGATAAGTAAGTGTTATACGTGTCAAAGAGTAAAAGCTGAACATCAAAGGCCAAGTGGATTGCTTCAACCACTGGACATACCAGAATGGAAATGGTGACATATCGTGATGGATTTCATGGTAGGATTACCTAAAACCAAGTCTAATCATGATGCGATTTGGGTAGTAATCGATCGATTGACAAAATCAGCACATTTCTTGCTGATAAATGAAAGGTTTTCGTTGGAAAAATTGGTCAAATTGTATCTGGATGAGATTGTGATGCGTCACGGAGTACCTGTATCTATCATGTCTGATAAAGATCCCAGGTTTAACTTGAGATTTTGGAGATAATTTCATGATCATTTGGGAACTAAGCTGAAAATGAGTACGGCATATCATCCGCAGACTGACAGACAAAGTGAAAGGACAATACAGACAATTAAGGATGTATTGCGAACTTGTGCAATAGATTTCAAAGGAAATTGGGACTATCATTTGCCGTTAATTGAGTTTTCCTACAACAACAGTTATCACGCGAATATTGGCATGCCACCTTATGAAGCGTTGTATGGAAGAAATGTAGATCCCCTACGTATTGGGACGAACTTGGTGAGCGCAAATTAATTGGCCCAGAGCTAGTTCAATAAACAAAAGAAAAGGTGGAATTGATTCGGAAAACATTAATTGCCGCTCAAGATCGACAAACGAAGTATGCAAATCGAGAACGAAAAGATATGCAATTCGAACCTGGAGACAAAGTCTTGTTAAAGATATCTCCTTGGAAAGGTTTAACCAGATTCGGAAAGAAAGGGAAGTTGAGTCCTAGGTATATTGGACCATTCGAAGTATTGCGACGAGTTGGAAAAGTGGCATATGAATTGGCGCTACCTCCGCAAATGCAAAATCTACACAATGTATTTCATGAATCTCTTCTAAAGAAGTATAATGCTTATGCGAGCCATGTGATCGAATTGGAACCAGTGGAAATTCAACCAGATTTGTCTTATGTAGAACAACTAGTTCGAATCTTAGACCGAAAAGAGAGGACACTTAGAAATAAAGTTGTACCTCTAGTTAGAGTATTGTGGATAAATCCATTAATAGAAGAATCAACTTGGGAATTAGAGATTGAAATGCAAGAAAAGTATCCCCATCTATTTGCTTAGACTAGATTTTAGGGACAGAATCCTTTAAGGAGGGTAGATTGTGACGACTGAGAATTTTGTGACGTAATTAAGTCAATAAAGTATGATTTATGTGAAGTGATTATAAAATATGTGATTAAGTGATGATTAATTGTCTTTATTGTATATTAGTATCTGGGAGTGTAGAGAGACGCGTTCCAATTTAAAGAGTCAGCTTAGGAGTTAAGTTGTGTTGTCGGGCCGTCGGGTAGAACGAAACCCGTCATAAAAAAGGATTAAAGTATTTAAAATGTGAAATATTTGTTATTATGTGAAATGAATGTTTAAGTGAAGTATTGCGTTCTAGTGACGTGTCGGTCGATTATGATATTGTAAAGCGTAATTGAAACGCTGAGCGTCGGGCCGTCAGGCAGAACGTGACCCGATACGCGAAAAGAGGAGTAATGATAAAAAGGAAATTTTTTATGATCAGACATGAGTTGTGATGTGTCAGTATATGTGCTTGTTTGTCTGTATGCGTGATTACGTCATCTGTTAATATTTTATGGATTTAAGGGAATTATTTGATTTAAATAAGGTTAATTTAACCTTCGCACATTTTTATAAAATTATCTGAGTAAGGTAAAGGCATGAGACTTGTTTTGTTATCTTCGAAATAGTCCTAGAGACTTTCTAAAAATGATAGACGGATTTATTTTGTGATCTTTGCATTTTAAATTGATTTTTATGTAATAAAATGCTATTATTAGCACAAACTTGTAAAAATCATAGAAAATCAACTGTACGCTCAAAAGTCTATTATGAGTAATGGTCGGAAAGCTAATTTCGAGACCTACGTCTTAAAATTGTCATTCATAAAAATTTCAACTTTCTGTGAGGGATATATTTAATATTCAATTTCTATTTTTTTGGAGTAAAAAGAGAGAGTAAATCGAATCAAGAGGGGAATTAGTAAATGACTAAATTACCCCTGCCCCCTATCATATATAAGCTCATGCCCCCCCTTTTCTTTCTTTCTTTTCCGCGGCTCTCTCTCTCTCTCTCTTTCGTTCTCACTCTCTCTCGATCACTCTCTCTCTTTTTCTCTCTCACTCTTGAAGTCTCTCTCTCTTTTTCCTCTCGGTACATCTCTCTTCTTCACTTGATTTTTATGGATCCTTTCATAGAACTTCATCCTTGTTCCACATATAAGCTTTGATTCACTCGCATGTGTGGTTTGGTACTTGCATGCGGATGTGTGTGTGTGTGTAGGTTCGATTTTGCCGAGTTCTTGTTTCATAGAATCAAGATGATGTGGATTTATGATGATTATGTCTTGCATGTGTTTGTTGTTGTGATTTTTAGAAGTAATCGGGGGTTTTGTGGTTGGACACCCTCGAATGAGGGCACCACCGTGAAGCCACCGCCACCGGTGATGAACTCCGGTGTACCGGTGGTGAGTGATGATATAATTACTGAACTCTAATACACCTAAAACTTATTTTCGATAGTTGCATGTGTTATTTCTTAAAAATTCTGAATGGTTCTTGTTTATTAAGTTGGTTTTATGATAAAAATAAGTTGTTGATTGATTGATTGTAAAGGTTCTTGAATAAATGGGTTGAGATGTAGTTAAGAACTCTAAATGATGCATGCATGTCTTGGTTGTTGGAAATTTCGGGTATTCTTGATTAATCTTGAGGGATTAAAGTCGATTTGTGTGTTTCATTTGAAAAAAATCCGAATGGATCTTATGGTAAAGGAAGATTAAGTGTATTTTGTGAATTTATGTGCTAATTGAATTAGTTACTAACAAGAATCGACATGGAAATTTGGATGCATGTTAAAATATAGCTTTGCATGTAAATGTCAAGTTCAAATAAGTTAAAAAGGGATGAGTGTTGGAGTAATCTCAAGTTTTATGCAATTTTGATGCTTGCATGTCAATAATTGATCCTTGAATTGTGTTTTATGGATATAACCGAATGAAATATAGGAATAAAAGGGATTGATTTGATTTTAAGTGAATGCATCTGTAATTTTTAGAGATTATGTGATCCATGTGAATGTTTGGGTTCGAAATTTGTTAATAAAAAAAAAGGATGTTAGCTTAAATGATGGATGATGCTAGAACTAAAGTTGCATGATATAATTCTTGAGAAATTTGATTGTATATATATGGTTAGGGTTTGAATTTTTGATGTTAAAGAGAGAAAAATGATTCTTTTTAAAGGTTTTTGATTGTGCTATATGTTTATGTGAGCTAAGGTGGAAATTGATTGATTTTATGGTGGATATTTGCAAGAAGGCCGAATAGGCCATATAAACTTAGAATTAAAACTTGATTTATAGTAATCAAAGAATAATTGGGTGTGTATATGTGAATACCTATGGATTTGACCGTTTGATTGTGATATGTGGTTCGAATTAAAAATTAAAAGAAAAGAGAATTAAGTTGATTGATTTTAAAAGCTATAAGTGATAGTTATGGTCGTAAAGATTTAGCTGTGAATGAATCGTGAACTCGTATGAGTTATAATTGTATAGTCGAGATTAAAGCGAGTATAAGTTGATTATTGAGTATATAAATATATAAAGGCTATGAGAAAAGAATGTGTTATGTATTATGTGCATGTGTGTATAAAATATACTCGTATAGTTCAGGTCAAGAGTATAGTCGAGCTATCGTATTGAGTGAACGTTCTGGAAATGAGAGTTGAGAATCTAATTAAGGTTTTGGTTTTGATTGTAGATTCGGAGCGTGAGGGCATTCAGGCTAGGAAAGGGAAAGGTTTACTAGGTGGCAGTAGTTCAACCTTCAGGAAAGCGAATTCAGGCAAGTAACTCTAATTACTTATGTAAATGGTTATAAAGAGGATATTGTTCATGCCATGTAGAGTATTGAACTGTTAAAGTAATGAACCCCTGTTATTGATTTGAGATACCCTGTCTTTGATCTTGTGAAATTGTTATTGATAAGCTTATTGATCCAACCCCTTTGGTAACTCTTTTTCATGTTCTACTTATTTGATATACCATGAACTGTTATAAACCCTATAAGTACCTTTACGAACCCCTTGTAATGATGCTTTATTCCTTTTTACCCTATTCCCTATTGATCCTTAAAACGGTTTTGGTTTACCTAACTTGAGTACCATATTACCATTGATCGAGATCCCTAGAATTGAACCTTGCTTATTCCTGATTCATTCCCTTAACTTTGAATTCTTGAAATTGAATTTAAGAAAAAGTTTCGACTTGAAAGAGTCTGAATGATTTCATATTCTTGGTAATGATAAAATGAATTTAGAAAACCTACCTTTTTCCGACTCAAGGTTTTCCAAACGAATTCCTGATGGATTGGATTGGGACGTAAGAGGCTAGTGGGACTAGTCCAGTCATAGTAAGAGGCTAGCGGGGCTAGTCCAGTTTAAGGCTGAAATTATGCCATTGGTACCTTAAAGACCGGATGGAGGTCGGTACGGGCTGATCACCCGTATTATTATTATGAAATAAAAGATAAAGTAGTTCAATCAAGGGTTCTATATTGATTTTAAAAAGGAATTGAAACTTCCTACTCAGTAATTGATTCTTTGAAAATGAAAGTGTTTTATATTGCTTTGAAATGAGTTGATTGTGATATTGTGAAGCTTTTAGCTCGTGAACCCTGATTTTTTAATCATGTTGATCATATAATTGATTCCTTATAATAAAAAGATTGTTGTTTTCCATTCGAAAGATCATTTGTGATCCTGTTATTGATTTGTGATGAATGTCGGCTTTCACCCTACCTTGAGCCTTGTTCCTTGAAAGCCCAAAAATCTTCTTCATAACCCTTTTTTTCAAAACCTAAAAATAGAAATCTTCCACCTAGGATTGATAAAGTGGAATGCCCTGAGATCAGTAAAGTATATTATGGATTTTTTTCGTAGAACTGCTGCTTAGTTACTTGCTGAGTTTTATACTCATATGTTTTGTTTTTAATCTAACCATGGCAGTTAAGCAAGAAGATGGTCAGGCTTAGGCGCACTGCTCGTAAGAGCGTACCTGATGGTCTTTATCGTGTTGAGGGCTTCCGGTTGCCAGAGCATGTAGTAAAGTTTTTGAGTGAGAAAGCGCTTAGCCAGAGAGTTGTATAGATACAATGGGTTATCTGTCGGTTCCAAGCCGAGATTGACTATGTATATTTGATTTTATTTTGGGGTTGTAAGTTATATTTTATGTTTGGTAGTTGTAATCTTGTCTCATACTTTATCATGTTTGATCCTATTAGTAGTTAATCGGGGTTTATGCTTATTTAATTAGTAGATTAGGGGTATGTGGGTCCTCATTTCCTAACCCCGAGATTGAGGGTGTCACACTGATCACCCGTATTATTATTATGAAATGAAAGATAATGTGGTCCAATCAAGGGTTCCATAATTATTTAAAAAGGAATTGAAATTTCCTACTCAGTAATTGATTCTTTGAAAATGAAAATAGCTTATATTTCTTTGAAAAAGTTGATTGTGATATTGTGAAGCTTATAGCTCGTGAACCCTGATTTTTGATTCTGTTGATCACATAGTTGATTCCTTATAATGAAAAGATTGTCGCTTTCCATTCGAAAGATCATTTGTGATCCTGTTAAGAATTTATGATGAATGTCGGCTTTCACCCTGCCTTGAGCCTTGTTCCTTGAAAGCCCAAAATTTTCTTCATAACCCCTTTCATAGCCTAAAAAGATAGAAATCTGCTACCTAGAATTGATAGCGTAGAATGCCCTGAGATCAGTAAAGTATATTGTGGATTTTATATTGTAGAACTGTTTTTTAGTTACTTGCTGAGTTTTATACTCATATGTTTTGTTTTAATCTAACCATGGCAGTTAAGCAAGAAGATGGTCAGGCTTAGGCGCACTGCTCGTAAGAGCGTACCTGGTGGTCCCTATTGTGTTGAGGGTTTCCGGTTGCCAGAGCAAGTAGTAAAGTTTTTGAGTGAGCAAGCGCTTAGCCAAAGAGTTGTAAAGATACAATGGGTTATCTATCGGTTCCAAGTCGGGATCGACTATGTATATTTGGTTTCATTTTTGGGGTTGTAAGCTATATTTTATGATTGGTAGTTGTAATCTTGTCTCATACTTTATCCTTTTTGATCCTGTTAGTAGCTAATCGGGGTTCATGCTTATTTTAATTAGTAGTTTAAAGCTGTGTGGGTCCTCATTTCCTAACCCCGAGATTAAGGGCATCACAAGTTGGTATCAGAGCTACAGGATCTAGTCCCTAAGACAAGTTAGCATTAAAAAGGGGTATTTTAGGTATATATCTATATGGCGAGAGAGTTTGACTCACATAGAGTTGAGTTAGACTATTAGGTATAGTCTAAGGAAAAGTGTGTATAAGCTAAAATGGTGGTTAGAGTTAGGGTGTGAGTTAGCTAGAAGCTTTATTTAACCCCAACGATGTTTCTTGGTTGTTGTTTTGTGTTTTCTCTCAGGATCCCAGTAGTGGTAGTGATTCTGATTCAAAGACTATTTTGACCGGTACCCCAGTGGACCCCATTCCACCCTCTCTAGAGGAGCATGTGTATGTTAGTTCAGATCCAGAGGAAGATCCTTTTGAGAGTAGTGAGATCCCTGTGCAGATTTCACCCTTGAGGCCAGATTCAGATACCCATGCCCCTGAGCCAGAGTCTGAGATGCCTAAAATTATGCCTGTCAGTATTGGTGGCAAGTTAGCCCAGGACCGAGACTTTGTTTACTCTCATATTCCTATCGTGTTGAGGGCTTCCGGTTGCCAGAGCAGGTAGTAAAGTTTTTGAGTGAGCAAGCGCTTAGCCAAAGAGTTGTAAAGATACAACGGGATATCTGTCGGTTCCAAGTCGGGATCGACTATGTATATTTGGTTTCATTTTTGGGGTTGTAAGCTATATTTTATGATTGGTAGTTATAATCTTGTCTCATACTTTATCCTTTTTGATCCTGTTAGTAGCTAATCGGGGTTTATGCTTATTTTAATTAGTAGTTTAAAGGTGTGTGGGTCCTCATTTCCTAACCCCGAGATTGAGGGCATCACAATGATCATATAAAAATAAAAATATGATTTTTGTGGGCTTTTGACACCCGAAGGGGCCCGGAAAAGCCATTTTTTGCAAAAAAGGTAAATTTGTAAAACGTCTAGATGTTCAGAATATCGATGTGGTATAGGCCATACTTGGAAAAATAGGGCCAATGATTTTGTTTGAAATATGGGCTTTTAAAACACTGTTTGAGCTGTACGGATTTTGATATAAAACATATAACTTTTAATAAAACATTTGATATATATTCAAAACACATTCTGATCAAAACAGACAACACGTAACACATAACAATTAGGGATTTACGACTCAACATACTTAATCAAATAATAATACACATAAATTATCTTTATTAAGATATAATACAAGCATAATTTCTCGGTCGTTACATGGGTATTATTGCATAAGTCTTTTATGGACCTCGCTCATTGCACGATCAAATAAGCATGTTTGTGTTTTTTATGTGTTATCAATAAAAGCATGAATCCTTGTATAACTCTGATAAAATTGTAGTGTTTTCAGTCAATTTGTGTTTATCATTTATTCTGTTTTATAACCTTATAATTGTCTTGACGAGAGGTGAGTTATGATTATTTATCTAGTTTCGAGAGTATATCTGTTAAGCAATTTCACACATGCACATTTTTGGCTTGTGAGTCAATTTGTGAGATTTGATTGAACTTTGTGCGAATAATTGCATTCTTTGAGATTTTGCTCATTAGTTGGTTAACTTATTCTAAGGGGATAGTTGCAATCATGTTAGTTGCATTCATGCATTTTTGTTTTGTCCTTTGAGTCTGTTTATGCTTGATGACATGCATTGATTCAAGTTTGGGGGTGTGATAAGTGAAATTTATATCCACTTAGAACGTTTCGTAAAGGCTCGAATTGGTAATTTGTACTCAAGTTATTTGTGTTTCTGATATATTTTTGTAGTGTTTTGCATTTCAGGGTATATTTGGAAGAAAGAATAGATTTACATTGTTTTTATGCTAAAAGGGTGTTAGGATGGAGCCTCGAGAGTTAGCACGAAAGATACCAGCAATTGAAATCAAGGAAACAAGAAAAATCAGAAATTTCAGAAGGTCAAGGCGGCCACGCTAGTCTTGGGAGCGGCCGTGCCCATTTGTCAGAGAGCGAGCGCGCCCGCGCTGGTATGCGGGGCGGCCGCGCTGGGTCGGGATTGTAGAATCCTGATTGCAATATAATAATGTTTTTTCAGACTCCAGATCATATTGGGATTATATATAAAGCCCTTTGAAGACATTTTTGATAACAACGAGAAGAAGGAGAGAGCAGTAAGAAGACCTATTAGCACAATACAATGAAGGAGACGAAGATCTTATTTTTACTTGTGATTCTTTGCTTAAGTTGTAATGTTGGATGCTTGTTTTCTTATTCGTTTGAACCTTACACTCTTGTTAATGTACTTTTAACTATTATTCAGTTTATAAAGATCTAGTTTTTATACTATGCTTTTATTGGAACCCATGGTGATGATGAGTTCGGTTATGAACTAATCATTATCGTGGAATTCCAACGGATTTACTTATGGATTCCTATAGTTAATTTGTTTCAATATCTTGGTGTGTGGTGATTGATTGATATCCTAGTACTGGTTGTGCTTATTCTTCTTATGTGTGTAGCTAACATATAAGATAGCGGGTTAATCTCTATTGAAGCGAAAGTGAATATAGAGGTTTAGAACTTGTTATGCTAGCATAGGTTCATGTATAATTGTTATGCATGATTCATGGGTAATTTTAACCATCTTAATTGCCATATGTAATCACGATAGATAACTGTTAGGGCTAGAACACACGCTAATATTCACGCAAGTATACGTGATCTCAAGTAATATAGAATTAATTCTAGTTCGTTCCCAAATGGACTGGTTTAGGTTAACTTTAATCAATGTATTTATGCAAAAATAGTATGGTTATTATCCAATTCTAAGACGAATAACAAATTGAGGTTGTTTATAACTAAGATTAACTAAGAAATTATACTTAAGAACATTAACTAAGAGATTAAAAGGGATTGATTACTATATGACATAAACACAGGATTTTAACTTCATTAAATACTTCATTCAATAGCCTTTTCGTTCTTAACCTTAGCATGTAATGGTGATGACACTAATCAGATAACACGAAACTGATAAACGCCAACTTTCGTTGTACGAATACCATACTACCAAATATCCACAAAAGAGATAAAAGCTGAATAGATACCAATTATATTGAGACCCTATATGTCTATAAAATTTGACAACATAACGGTTTAATGCACAAGTTATCTATCGTGATTACATAGGGCAAGTAACATGGTTAAAATTACCTACGAATAATGCAATACATGAACCTATGCTAGCATGGCAAGTTCTAAACCCTTAAATTCACTTTCGCTACATTAAAGATTAACACGCTACTTATAAGTTCGCGACACTCACAAGACAAATAAGCACAACCAATACTAGGATATCATACAATCATCACACACTAAAGCATCGAAACGAATTAACTAAAGAAATCCATAAATAAATCCGTTAGAACCCCACGATAATGATTAGCCCATTATCGGGCTCATCATCAACGTGGGTTCCGATGAAAGCATGGTATAATAAATGTAGTCTTTATACTGAATAAATAATAAACCAAGTATGAAACAAGAGTATAGGTTCACAAGCAAGAAAACTAGCATCCAAAGTTACAACTTAAAACAAAGAATCACAAAAATAAACTGAATCTTCTTCGCCTTGGTTGAATTGTGCTCTACGGTCATCTTACGCCTTCTCCTTAAGCTCTGATACTTCGTGTCTGGAAAATGACCTTAAATTATGTTTATATAGTATCCCATGCAGATTAGAAGTCTCCAGGATCAAAATCGGAGTAGAAACAAGATTCTTTGAATTTGACCTGGCCCGGCCACGCGCTTCACTACCGCGGGCGCGCTGCATTTCTGTACTCCTGGCGTGGCCGCGCGCTACTATAGCGCGGGCGCGCTGACTTTCTGGAAAAATTTCTGCTTTTCTTCTCTTTTTGCTGGATTGAGTTGGCCTTTTCAAGAGCTTTTATTCTAGACACCATCGTAACACCATATTAGCATCAAAATAATGCTAATTCACCTGAATTCCTGTTAAATGCCTGAAATGCAAAAACAATACAAAACACGTTAAAAACACCAACAACTTGAGTACAAAACACCAATTCAAAGCTTTATAGAGCGTTATAATGTGACATAAATGCCACTCAACAATAACTTGCGTATTAAACCGTTATATTTTCATATTCTATAGACATATGGGGTCTAAGCATAATTGGTGTCTACTTAGCTTCTATCTCTTTTATGGATGTCTAGTAGTAGGGTATTCGTGCAACGAAAGTTGGCTTTTACTAATTCCGTGTTATCTGATTAGTTGTCATCACCATTGCATGCTAAGGTTAAGAACAATGACTTTGAATGAAGTATTTAATGAAGTTAGAATCCCATGTTTGTCTAATATAGTTAATTCAATCACTTTTATTCTTAGTTAATTGCATGTTAGTTTAATCTTAGTTATAAACATCTCAAATTGTTACTTGTCTTAGCAGTGAACAATAACCATACATTGTTGCATAGGTGCATTGTAATAACCCCAAAATTTTGAACTTTTTGTAACCCTTATGAATAGTGTTTTAGCTGAATGAGAAAACTTTTCATGTCACACTATGTAGGGGTTCTGTTATGGATATTCTGAGATTTTATTAGTACTCTATATGGTATATAAGTGTATGTAAAGATCGTCAGAATCCAATTCCGAACACTTTGGTTTTTCCCGGAAATCCACTAGATACGGAAAGAATTGAGTAAAAGGTAACAGGATAAAAAGGATTTAAATTAAAGGATTATAAGAGAGGGTCATAAAAGGAATATAATATATTGAGAAAGGTTAAGGGAACCTAAGTAATAAGATCCCGGGTATGATCCCTCAAACGATAAACGAAAATGAAAGTTAAGCGAACCGTATAACAGATCAGCGGTCATTAGGCAAACAATTAGGAAGTTAATCAAAGGGATAAGAGAGGATGGTGTCATCCAACCAATAGAAAGAGGACAAAGGAGGGGTGATGACATCACAAAGTGATGCAAGCATGACATAAGAGGGAAGGAAATGTGGTGGAATATTAACCACACAAAATCAAGGGTAAATGGGTAATTGACCTAAAACAAAACAAAACTAATTCAACCAACCAAGCAAATATTCATTTTTATCAAAACAAAAACACAAAATTCTCCTTCATCCTCCCTTTGCTCTCGGCTTTTTCCATTTTCAAAGAAAACAATTTTCAAAATTCAAGTTCAAGGCTTCCTAAATTGGTAAGATAATTCCCTAGTATTCCTTATGCATAGTTATGGCTATTCTATGAGTTTAGGCCTCCAAATCATTCACAATCTTCTTCAAGAAATCAATGAAGAAGACAATGAATAGTGACTTCAAGAATTTTAACTTGATTTTCTTGTTTTTCCTTTAAGATCCAAGCATCCCCAAGTCATCTCAAGACTTCTTAAGGCTTCCTAGCTACTCACACCACTTCAAGGAAGGTATATCATCTCCAAACCCTAGCTTTACTTTGTTAAATAGGATGATTCTAGTTGTTATGGTGATATAGTAGCTTAATGCTTGTTGGTTTAGAATTTGGGTTGGAGTGGTAGTGAAATGGATGGTGAATCTTGTTGTTTTGGTTAAAAGAACTTAAGTATAGTTAAATTCAAGCTTAAGCATAAGTATAAATGTTAATATTGAATTGATTGGGGCTGTTAGGATGTGGTATGGATGGAGTTTGGATTGGGATGTGATTGTGGCTTGATTATGGGTTGAATTGGAAGGGTATAAAATTTCGCGTAAACATAGCCGTCGTAATGCCTGATTTACCGTAGACTATTTTTGTTCTTAACATCAGAACCCTTGAACTCACTTCTAGGTTTTGACCATTGCCATTTTTAGATAATTCATGTTACGAGCTTCGTTTTGATATGTGGTTCGTTTGATTCCGATGAACGGTTTAGGAGAAACGGCCGTTTTAAGTAACGACATTTCGCGAACGAACCCTTACCCCTCGCCTTACTTTGAAACATAGGTTAAAGACCTTAAAGGACTAATTGAAGTATGAAAAATTTATGTAAGGTGTAATAGGCAGTTGGTAAGACACCCGCGAAGGAATCGCCTTAAAACTCGTAATGGTTAAATTATTAAAAATGGTGGAGCCGAGGGTACTCGAGTGACTTAAGAGAATCAGTAAGCGCAAAGCGAGCGTTAGAGTCTAAGTTGGTTAATGTATAGATTTACAAGTGACTTTGGTTTAATTCCAACTTACTTGTTGTTTATAGGTTACCAGACTCGTCCCGAGCCATTCGTAACCCCCAATCGCTCAGGCAAGTTTTCTATCCGTTATACTGTTGTTGTGATGTATACACTTGTATATGCATTATATTGTAATAGATGCATGACTGTTATATTAGCAAATTCTTGCGATATATTGTAGCATGTGATATGGTACATATGTATGCCTGTTTCGTATTCTTGCCATATATATCTGTTGGTTCAGTTGATAATACCTATGCTAGAGAATAGCGGTAAATTGCATATACCCTTAGTATAGGGACCCAAAGGTGAAAACATTTTCTAAAACCGGGAGTCGAGGATCCCAAGTAGATTTTATATATATATATATATATATTTATATATATATATGGTTATAGTTTTCAAAACTATTAATCGAATAAGGTTTATTCGATAACTTTATTTTATTATTGAATATTATTTCGAATATTCATCCGAGGACTTAGACTCATTTATTTTATTATTGAATATTATTTCGAATATTCATCCGAGGACTTATGACTCCTTTATTTTATTATTGAATATTATTTCGAATATTCATCTGAGGACTTATGACTCCTTTATTTTATTATTGAATATTATTTCGAATATTCATTCGAGGGCTTATGACTCAGCTTAATTTATTTATTGAATATTATTTGAGTATTCATTTGAGGATCTATGACTCCGATTATTTGCTGAGATATATTCTTTATTTTATTAAAGAATAATGTTTCGATAATCAAACTTATTTTCGATTATTCAAATAAAGATAGTACTTTCATATAAGTATATCTTTGGTTATTTAATATCCATTTCAACTATAAGTTTTAAAACTTCTACTTCGATTATTTTTATAAGGATTATCTTTATGAGAATATTATTTAAATAATAATATTCAGATATTTTCTAATATATCGGGACTGATTTATTTTAATAAATCAGCAGTACTCCAAACATTCTTAAAAATATTTTCGAGTCTTCAAAATGATTTTTAAAGTTAGAGTGGACCCCAAAACTCATTTTTTTATATTTAAGATCTTCCTTTCAAAGGGGATTTAAATACTCGCTCAAAACCTAGGGGATCCAGCTCTGTGGTGCATTTTACATTCGCAACGTGGTTGCTGTTTTGAGAAAACAAATAAATTGATTACTTACCCAACGTTCGGGAAGTAAGCCCATCTAATTGAGTAGGCATAAGCGACAGGCCGGGGTACGGTCTATCAAAGTGTAAGTGGCTGGGTGGCAGTCCATCAACGCGTAAGAGGCCGGGTGGCGGTCCAGCACAAGGTCCTTATGTGGCCAGGGTGATGACCGGTGGGGGATTCATCCATCTACTAGTAGAAAAGGTTACTTATTGGTATTTTTGCCTGATCAGCAAGATATCAGGTTTATGCCAAGGTTTTCTCCTTTCCAAATTCATTGGATATTGCAACTCTGTTTATAATTTTCATAACAGAGGTTTTCAAGGAGTGTATGAAATGTATATATATTAGGTGTATATATATATCGGGACTTAATGAAGTATCTCGTAACTTCATTATTTATAATGATGTTCAAAGATTGAATCTATTCAAATCTTGTCTTTTAGTCTCATCTATGTGATGAACTTTTGAAACTAATTATAACTTGAACGGTGGTAGTTCAAGTAGTATTTGGAAAAGATATAAGTATATTGGAGTATCTTGTAACTTCATCTTTTAAACTTATATCCAGCAAATGATTATCTTATGCATGACAAAGATTTTCAGAAAAAACGTTGAGACAAGGTTAGATATATGAGATCACCTTGCAACGGTATTTTTATACAGTTATACACTGGAACTCTGTGTGTATTATGCATGGAAGAGGACTTTCAATATTTTGAAAAGTATATATATATATATATATATATATATACTGAATATTTTGCGACTTCATCGCATTAAGATATCAACTTGGTTCATTTCTTCTTAACCAAGACTTTCTTGAGTACTATGAGAATGCTCATATATTCTAAATTATTATACATATTATTTCGGTGGGCTTGCTGCTCACCCTTACTTTCTTCTTTCATCACACAACAACAGATAGAAAAGATGAACATGACCAAGTTCCCGATTCGCAAGCGATTAGGAAATGTTCTGCAGTTTCCTATAGGCGTTGATGTCGCTGTAGCTGAGGTAGGAACTACCAATAGGCTAGGCTTTCAACTTATGATGTACCAGACTTATGTATAATTATGAATTGTAATAATGGCAAAGAAATGTAAATTTATTCAGAAACCTTTTAAGGTGTATTGACATATAATTGTGGAATAAAACGACTTGTGATTATTTTTGGATATTCATCTCTGAGACTATAACTTGTGGTGTGTGTGTTTATTGTGGGGTCACAGTACAGAGTAGTTGATTGTGTATTAAGATTGGGTGTTATTAAGGGAAATGGAACTCATGACAACCCGGATCCCCGACCCCGGATTTGGGGGTGTTACAGAAGTGGTATCAGAGCTAAGCGTTATAAACCTCAGAGATGATGTGACGTTAAGATAATAACTAAGATAATAAGAACTCTTGCCAAGTTCATAGTCGGGCTACCTAACATAGTACTGACAGTTAAAACCCTTATGGGAACCCTTATAAATATCGTGATAGTAGCGTAGTTCGTTATCGTATATGGTAGCGGGACTCCGAACCCTGAGGTTGAGAAGTGACAGCGCGATGATGTTTTATTACTAATTGGAGATCGGATTGTGGATCTGATAAAGCGTCCTAACGCAGGACCGGATGATGTTCATATTGAGGATGTAATGGTTGAGGATGTTGTCCTAGATGGGATTGTTGCTGAGGAGGATCTAGTGGAAGATCCTAACAAGAATGAATAAAGGACCATTGAGGAATTGATGACTGGTTAGGGAAACTACCAGAGGTAGGATTGGCCGGTCACTACCGGAGGTTCGTTCAAGTTTGTAAAGATAGTAGCCCCTTTAACGCGGCTTACTCGTAAGACTGAGAAGTTTGAATGGACAGAGAAATACGAGAAAAGCTTTTAACAACTTAAGCAAAGGTTGGTGACGGCCCCTATGTTGGCATTGTCGGATGGAAAAAGGAGATTTTGTGATTTGTATTGACGCTTCGCATAAGGAATTAGGGTGCTTCTTATACAGCACAACAAGGTAATCGCGTACGCGTCAAGACAATTATGGGAATTTAAAATTCGATATCCCCACCCATGAGCTTGGGCTCATGGCAATAGTTTTGCCCTAAAGATTGGAGGCACTACTTGTATGGAGAAAAGTGTGAGATTTACACAAGCCATAAGTGTTCTAGTACATTTTCACGCAGAAAGAGCTCAACATGCGCCAAATGAGGTGGTTAGAGCTAATCAAGAATTATGATTGGGAGATTCTTTATCATTCAGGGAAAACCAATGTGGTGGCTGATGCCCTTAGTAAAAAGGAGAGACTCAAGATAATAATGTCTTTGGGAGAGTTTATAAGAGATTTTGAGAAAATGGAAATAGAAGTGAGGGTAACCGGAGTCGGTACCGAAAAGCTGTTTGAAATTGCAATACAGCCCGAATTATTGGAAAAGAACATATTGTGCCAGAAAAAGTGATGAATGAAGGCAGAGAGCCAACAAATAGAGAAGAGATTAATACCGAGAAAGATGATAAGGGAATAATGAGGTATTCCTACAGAATTTGGGTTCCAAACGTTCAAGAGCTTAAGGACGAGATCTTAGATGAAAGCCATAGTTCGAGGAATAAGATTTAGGGCAAACCCTGAATGTGATAGTCAGGGAGGTCGCCATCAAGAAAGAAAGAACCCATAACATAATAGAGTGGAAAACAAGGTTTTTAAGGTATAAGATAACCCCGATTATGGGAGAAGGTTGAAACATTTCATACTAAGGAAACAGAAAGTCGAGTAAGGAAAGGAGACCCGAGATGGTACTCCTATACGACAATTTATGGACCTGTCTAGACAGAACTTAGACTATTATCCCCAACCACCACCCTGAGGAAACAATGCGGTGAGAAATTCTTTCAGGACCTTTAAGTCGCTAAGCTCTCAGAGTTCCAAGGAACAAGCTGACCCAGTCGAGGCAAGAGCCTGGCTAAAGGAAATACAGGAATCATTTGAGATTCTAAATGATTGACAAATCACAAAAGACTATTTTTATCACTTACCCTCCTAAGAGAGAGGCCACCCGCTAGTGAAAGGCCAAGGAAGGCACGGAGCAAGAGATTATAATAAACTGATTTAAGTTCAGACAATTATTTTCGGGAAAGTACTTCCCAAGGTTATGGAGGTAGTGTAAAAGCCTTGGAGCTAGAACAAAAGCGGATAAGTATGATGAATTATGAATCTAAGTGGTAAAAGTTGTCAAGATTCGTTCTGAGGACACGAATCTAGAATGACGGGATGTTTGAAATCAATACTTATGTTGTGTTGGTTCATGAAATAAGGATAAGAGAAAGGAAAATAAAAAGAAACTGAAGTGGAAAGGAATATAAAGGCAATAGAGTTTGAGGTATGAGAAGAGAGTTAGGTATGAGGAAACCCTAAAGACTCGTAGCAATAGAAATAGAAAAGTATGCATTCGTCAGGATGAGGGTGATTCACCATGAGTTAAAATTGATGGTTGAGGGCATAAGAGATACATATATTTTATCCCCTGTAAGTTGGGAAGATTCGAGGAAACCTTGAGATAATTCGAAGGATAAATAATGAGACGCGGATAGACTGAGGAGACAAGAAAGTAAGAAATTAAGAAAATTGGATGAAGGAAGTGACCTTCAAGAATGTGAAGTGTAAGACCGGTGGCTTTATACCCAGAAAGGGAGACGCCAGGTATGAAAGATATCCCAACATTGAGGTGACTGTTGAGATAAAACAACAAAAGTAAATAAGGAATTATTAAGAAGAAGTTCACGTTGAACATGACCAATATCTTCCAGAACATCCTTGTTATCGTTACCAAATTAGGCAAAAAAAGCGGATAACCGTTGTTATCTTATGAAGGCCATATGGGTTGACCTCAGTTTGAATACAGATGTTATTGTGAAATTAGACATGTACTATCGAGGTGGGAATGATTGAATAAGACACCCTTATCAGGGATATATGACTTGATCTATCCATGGAAGGATGCATGTACCTTTTTAAAGGTAGGAATTAAGGATAGAACATCGGTAACTTAAAATGAATCCTGGGGGAATGCATAAAGGTTGGCATTTCACCCTTAATAGGGATAGTATGAGTTTTGATAGTATAGAATGAAGGATTAAGGTAACAACAACCTTTAAGGATCAGTGGAGAAATTTTTCAGAAGTATATAGACTATGATTCTGGTATTAATAAATGGTATCTTGATACGCCCTGTGCCTAGGGTGTACCTGATGAAGGATTTAAGGATAACCTTAGAAGTTTTACAAGGAGAAAGGTAATATTCAAAGTTCTCAAGAACATAAATTTTGATGAAGGAAATATGGCGTAATTATAATAATGCCAAGTGGGGCACGTGTTAAACCACGAGAAAGTATGGATCGAACCAGTAAAGGTCGAAATTAGTCAGGGCAATTAGGACCTAAGATAAAAGATGTTCTAAGTACGATCGAGAGTCAGTCGCGACAGTGATTAACCTCTAAAGACTGAGGCAATAACTTATGGAAAAATGGTGATTTTTTTTTACTCATCAGATTTTAAGGAAAACATCTTCACATAAGCTGTGATTGAAATGGGGTAGAAAATTAGTGAAAGTGGTTAAGATGACATTGATTGTAAGGAAATATTACTATCAGGAAAGGCCAAAGAGGTGGCCGACACTTTAAATGTAAGAGGACAATTACAGGCGCTCGTGCCAGAGGAATACAGTAATAATGGTTGAAGCCGTAAAGGTTGTATTATGGTTTGAAAGATTGACATTCCTTCTGATGATTGTGCAATACCCAACCATAATAGTAGTTGGTAAAGGTTTAATTCGTGTAATCGCCATGAGCAGGCTATCTATCTCAGAAGATACTATCTTGAGATAAGCCAGGACCATGTTTCAAAAAGGACTAGACGAATCTTTGAGTAAGTCTTCTATTTAAGGCATATGATTAAGAATGGTATTAACCTGCTATCGTTGCTTTGATTGAAACTCTTCTGCAATTTTATCTGCTTCATGTCATGTATGTATGTCAGGATCAGGAGTGTTCTTCATGAATCAGGAATGGTGATTATGTTACCTCCTTAGAAGGATTTGATACGACATGTATGGACTCCGTATGGTTAGATATTAAGATTTCATGAAATGTGAATGACGACGGTAGGTCAGTGGTGGACCATAGTAAGGCAGCAATGATTCTGCGAGTAACGAGCTGATTATAACCGTGAGAGTTGTATTGGAATGGATGTTGAGATTGAGTACCACTAAACGGGTCGTGGTAGTGTATAAGTTATCATTGATAGACTAATTAAGTAGAGTATCTACCTATTGAATAATTATTCTTTCTTATCGATAGAGAGTCATATTATTATACGAGGAAGGTTACAGTGCAAGCATAGAATTCAAGTAACGATGATGTCTAGAATGAGATCCCAGGTTCAATTTTCGATATCGAAGGAGTTTCAAAGGTGATTGTGTATAAGCTCGAGGAAGAGCATGGGTCCATAGAATGATGGACGGAATAGCAAAAATATTTAGGCATGTGAAATACGATGCTATAATACTTGATGTTGATATAAATACATATATGTTTTGTTCTCCTATGACAAACCTCTATAGTTCAGAGGTAGATTCCGAGCCAGATATTTTATGGCAATAATTTTTTTTTTTACGAATATACAATTCTCTTCAGTTCGTTCTTTTCTCTTCTTTTCATTTCATGTAAGCTGAGAAGAACAACCCTTCCAGAAGGGGAGGTATTGCCGAATGACTATCTATCTGTGTGATAGAAGCCTAGTAGGATACCATCTATTGTTTAATTACTTGTCAAGTACTAAAGGCTGGCCACCTTCTGTACTAACTATGCGATATAACAAGTGTTCATGATCATAGTGATCTCTCAACAAATTCCTTTACTTCTATATGATTGATCAAACTTTGGGAAATAGAAACAGCTGAAAAAGGAGTAATAAAGTTGTGGTAGTATTCGGAATGGAAACACATTCGTGATACTAAGGTTGACGTGGTTATTAAAAGGTTATAGAACGCTAACGAGCAAAAGTATAACTAGTATAATATTAGGAACGGGAGGTTGTAGCGATTATGAACTGGAAAAGAATGGGTATTGAGAAGCAAAAGCTCTAATGCTAAACGCTATAATGAGAGTCTGTGCAATAGACTTGAAATAATTTGGAATGATCAGTTATCACGGATTGAGTTTTCTTACGATGATAGATCATATGTCAGTATTGAGATATCGCCTTATGGGATCCTTGAGGGAAGATAATGTCGATCTCCCTTATGTTAGGATGAAGTTGTAGAGCGCAAAATGCTCGGACCAGCAGTGGTCCAAAGGACCAAGGATATGATAGATCTAATCAGAGGACGGCTGGTAGTAGCCCAAGATGGACATGATACATATGTTGATTTGACACGAAAGGACAAGGAATAGGAAGTAGGGGACCTAGTGCTGTAATAGGTATTCCCTCGGAAAGGATTGATGAGATTCGGAAAGAAAGGAAAGTTAAGTCCACAATGTGTCGGACCCTTGGATATACTAAAACATATTGGGAGGATAGCATACGAGCTAGCCCTACCCCCGAACCTGTAGCAAGTTCATAACGTGTTTCACGTATCAATGTTAAGAAAGTGTAATTCGGATGCCAGATAAATAGGGGCATATGAGCGCATAGACATGCAACCCGACGTAACCTATATGGAGCAACCAGGAAGGGTTATAGAGTGAAAAGGAACAAGTGCTTATGAGAAGGGTTATTAAACTAGGCAGAGTTTGGTGGTAGGACCACAATGTGGTAAAATTTACTCGAGAGTTAGAAAGTGCAATGCTAAAAGAGTATCCCTATTAATTTTCTATCTGATTCCGGGACGGAATCCTTTTAAGGAGGGGAGACTGTAATAACCCCAAAATTTTGAACTTTTTGTAACCCTTATGAATAGTGTTTTAGCTGAATGAGAAAACTTGTCATGCCACACTATGTAGGGGTTCTGTTATGGATATTCTGAGATTTTATTAGTACTCTATATGGTATATAAGTGTATGTAAAGATCGTCAGAATCCAATTCCGAACACTTTGGTTTTACCCGGAAATCCACTAGATACGGAAAGAATTGAGTAAAAGGTAACAGGATAAAAAGGATTTAAATTAAAGGATTATAAGAGAGGATCATAAAAGGAATATAATATATTGAGAAAGGTTAAGGGAACCTAAGTAATAAGATCCCGGGTATGATCCCTCAAACGATAAACAAAAACGAAAGTTAAGCGAACCGTATAACAGATCAGCGGTCATTAGGCAAACAATTAGGAAGTTAATCAAAGGGATAAGAGAGGATGGTGTCATCCAACCAATAGAAAGAGGACAAAGGAGGGGTGATGACATCACAAAGTGATGCAAGTATGACATAAGAGGGGAGGAAATGTAGTGGAATATTAACCACACAAAATCAAGGGTAAATGGGTAATTGACCTAAAACAAAACAAAACTAATTCAACCAACCAAGCAAATATTCATTTTCATCAAAACAAAAACACAAAATTCTCCTTCATCCTCCCTTTGCTCTCGGCTTTTTCCATTTTCAAAGAAAACAATTTTCAAAATTCAAGTTCAAGGCTTCCTAAATTGGTAAGATAATTCCCTAGTATTCCTTATGCATAGTTATGGCTATTCTATGAGTTTAGGCCTCCAAATCATTCACAATCTTCTTCAAGAAATCAATGAAGAAGACAATGAATAGTGACTTCAAGAATTTTAACTTGATTTTCTTGTTTTTCCTTTAAGATCCAAGCATCCCCAAGTCATCTCAAGACTTCTTAAGGCTTCCTAGCTACTCACACCACTTCAAGGAAGGTATATCATCTCCAAACCCTAGCTTTACTTTGTTAAATAGGATGATTCTAGTTGTTATGGTGATATAGTAGCTTAATGCTTGTTGGTTTAGAATTTGGGTTGGAGTGGTAGTGAAATGGATGGTGAATCTTGTTGTTTTGGTTAAAAGAACTTAAGTATAGTTAAATTCAAGCTTAAGCATAAGTATAAATGTTAATATTGAATTGATTGGGGCTGTTAGGATGTGGTATGGATGGATTTTGGATTGGGATGTGATTGTGGCTTGATTATGGGTTGAATTGGAAGGGTATAAAATTGGGAAATCGCGTAAACATAGCCGCCGTAATGCCCGATTTACGGTAGACTATTTTTGTTCTTAACATCAGAACCCTTGAACTCACTTCTAGGTTTTTACCATTGCCATTTTTAGATAGTTCATGTTACGAGCTTCGTTTTGATATGTGGTTCGTTTGATTCCGATGAACGGTTTAGGAGAAACGGCCATTTTAAGTAACGACGTTTTGCGAACGAACCCTTACCCCTCGCCTTACTTTGAAACATAGGTTAAAGACCTTAAAGACTAATTGAAGTATGAAACATTTATGTAAGGTGTAATAGGCAGTTGGTAAGACACCCGCGAAGAAATCGCCTTAAAACTCGTAATGGTTAAATTATTAAAAATGGTGGAGCCGAGGGTACTCGAGTGACTTAAGAGAATCAGTAAGCGCAAAGCGAGCGTTAGAGTCTAAGTTGGTTAATGTATAGATTTACAAGTGACTTTGGTTTAATTCTAACTTACTTGTTGTTTATAGGTTACCAGACTCGTCCCGAGCCATTCGTAACCCCCAGTCGCTCAGGCAAGTTTTCTATCGGTTATACTGTTGTTGTGATGTATACACTTGTATATGCATTATCTTGTAATATATGCATGACGGTTATATTAGCAAATTCTTGCGATATATTGTAGCATGTGATATGGTACATATGCATGCATGTTTCGTATTCTTGCCATATATATCTGTTGGTTCAGCTGATAATACCTATGCTAGAGAATAGTAGTAAATTGCATATACCCTTAGTATAGGGACCCAAAGGTGAAAACATTTTCTAAAACCGGGAGTCGAGGATCCCAAGTAGATTTTATATATATATATATTTATATATATATATATATGGTTATAGTTTTCAAAACTATTAATCGAATAAGGTTTATTCGATAACTTTATTTTATTATTGAATATTATTTCGAATATTCATCCGAGGACTTATGACTCATTTATTTTATTATTGAATATTATTTCGAATATTCATCCGAGGACTTATGACTCCTTTATTTTATTATTGAATATTATTTCGAATATTCATCCGAGAACTTATGACTCCTTTATTTTATTATTGAATATTATTTCGAATATTCATTCGAGGGCTTATGACTCAGCTTAATTTATTTATTGAATATTATTTGAATATTCATTTGAGGATCTATGACTCCGATTATTTGCTGAGATATATTCTTTATTTTATTAAAGAATAATGTTTCGATAATCAAACTTATTTTCGATTATTCAAATAAAGATAGTACTTTCATATAAGTATATCTTTGGTTATTTAATATCCATTTCAAGTATAAGTTTTAAAACTTCTACTTCGATTATTTTTATAAGGATTATCTTTATGAGAATATTATTTAAATAATAATATTCAGATATTTTCTAATATATCGGGACTGATTTATTTTAATAAATCAGCAGTACTTCAAACATTCTTAAAAATATTTTCAAGTCTTCAAAATGATTTTTAAAGTTAGAGTGGACCCCAAAACTCATTTTTTTATATTTAAGATCTTCCTTTCAAAGGGGATTTAAATACTCGCTCAAAACCTGGGGGATCCAGCTATGTGGTGCATTTTATATTCGCAACGTGGTTGCTGTTTTGAGAAAACAAATGAATTGATTACTTACCCAACGTTCAGGAAGTAAGCCCATCTAATTGAGTAGGCATAAGCGACAGGCCGGGGTACGGTCTATCAAAGTGTAAGTGGCTGGGTGGCAGTCCATCAACGCGTAAGAGGCCGGGTGGCGGTCCAGCACAAGGTCCTTATGTGGCCAGGGTGATGACCGGTGGGGGATTCATCCATCTACTAGTAGAAAAGGTTACTTATTGGTATCTTTGCCTGATCAACAAGATATCAGGTTTATGCCAAGGTTTTCTCCTTTCCAAATTCATTGGATATTGCAACTCTGTTTATAATTTTCATAACAGAGGTTTTCAAGGAGTGTATGAAATGTATATATATATAGGTGTATATATATCGGGACTTAATGAAGTATCTCGTAACTTCATTATTTATAATGATGTTCAAAGATTGAATCTATTCAAATCTTGTCTTTTAGTCTCATCTATGTGATGAACTTTTGAAACTAATTATAACTTGAACGGTGGTAGTTCAAGTAGTATTTGGAAAAGATATAAGTATATTGGAGTATCTTGTAACTTCATCTTTTAAACTTATATCCAGCAAATGATTATCTTATGCATGACAAAGATTTTCAGAAAAACGTTGAGACAAGGTTAGATATATGAGATCACCTTGCAACGGTATTTTTATACAGTTATACACTGGAACTCTGTGTGTATTATGCATGGAAGAGGACTTTCAATATTTTGAAAAGTATATATATATATATATATATATATATACTGAATATTTTGCGACTTCATCGCATTAAGATATCAACTTGGTTCATTTCTTCTTAACCAAGACTTTCTTGAGTACTGTGAGAATGCTCATATATTCTAAATTATTATACATATTATTTCGGTGGGCTTGCTGCTCACCCTTGCTTTCTTCTTTCATCACACAACAACAGATAGAAAAGATGAACAGGACCAAGCTCTCGATTCGCAAGCGATTAGGAAACGTTCCGCAGTTTCCTATAGGCGTTGATGTCGCTGTAGCTGAGGTGAGAACTACCAATAGGCCAGGCTTTCAACTTATGATGTACCAGACTTATGTATAATTATGAATTGTAATAATAGCAAAGAAATATAAATTTATTCAGAAACCTTTTAAGGTGTATTGACATATAATTGTGGAATAAAACAACTTGTGATTATTTTTGGATATTCATCTCTGAGACTATAACTTGTGGTGTGTGTGTTTATTGTGGGGTCACAGTACAGAGTAGTTGATTGTGTATTAAGATTGGGTGTTATTAAGGGAAATGGAACTTGTGACAACCCGGATCCCCAACCCCGGATTTGGGGGTGTTACATGCATATTCTGAACTTAACTTAAACCAGTCTCTGTGGGAACATGTAATATCCGGGATATATCGTGTAATTATTTTTGCTATTATATAATTATTATGTGTGTTCAGTATCTATTCAGTGAGCTAATTGTTAAGTGTTATCTGTACTTGAATATTCAAAAAAAAATATTAATTGAGTATTTTAATTTTTATATGTCCAAAATAAAATATAGATAATTGTCATATCTTCCTAATTATTTTTATGTTGGTTTATGGATTTATAAGAATCATATGAAATTTCTAAAATCTTTTTCCGGGTAATTAAAGTCTATTTTATAAAAACGGGAACCAACCGACGTCACCCGCTGTTACTTTTTTGGAACCCGAAACTCTTTCGAGAACTCCTTCCTAACCTAATTGTAATATTCCGAGCATATTCCATGTTTCGATTTTTTCGATCCGGCGTACGGTTTGTCTTGCGCGGGTCCCGGCGCAACATTTTCGATACAATATTCATTTCGATAAATCAATAAAACCCGTATTTTCGATAAATGGGAGCTTTTTATTAAACTATCACAATTATCACCTCGTAATACGTGTAACCAGGCGCTGAGACCAAGACCGCAGTACAAATTGTACTGATTTGGATAATTATCCCGAAAACCGATACCGTTTGGATCAGTTTTTACAAATAAACGTATCGTTTTATATCCGGAATGATCCAACGGGATACAAATTTTCCGTAATTATAAATAGCCTTTTACCGTATTTTATTTCGTATCAAAATCATTTGCAGATAGTTAATTTTATAATTTTCAGAGAAAAGCCCTAATTTCCTAAAACTGTTCTAAGAATCAAACAGCAAAACGAAGGCGTTACCGATCTCTGTTTTCAAAGCTTGAGTAACCAAAACGAAGGATTTGAAGTGTTCTATCAGATTCTGAGCTTTGTTTCACTGCAGAAATCAAGGTTATTTTTCTAAAAATTTATTTATTTTCGAATTTATTTTATTAAAAATATGAAATTTTGTTCGGATGATTGTTTGTATGATTTGATGATTGCATGTTGTAGAGCTTGTTTTCCTGATGATTTTCATATGTCATACGTCTGATTTGGAGTTCAATAACATGTTCAAATTTGAGTTTGATTTTCGAATTTCAAAATTAGGGTTTATAACCCGTATGAATGTTCTTAATTGAAATTTGGGGGTTTCTTATTCTGTGATAGATTGATGTTGTGTTATAGTGGGTTGTATTCTCTGTAAAATTTGCAATCTAGTCGTATAAGTTTCATGAACCAACGAGGTCTGTAGAGAAGGGAGTTGTGTTTTGAAGTTTTCCGATGTTTGCCGGAAACTGGAAAACTTCACGGCCAAATTCCGGCCAACTCAGGGATTGTTAGGATGAATTGATTGCATGGTTGTGTTCCTGATGTTGTGTAGATGTGATCTGGAGGTGTTGGTGGGGTGAGGACGCCGGGAACGTGTTCTCCGGCGAACCCGACTGTTTTCCGGCGAAGGGCTGGAAAATTACAGTTTAGTACCCCAACTTTTGAAAACGATGCAGTTAGGTCCCTGAAGTTTCCAGACTTTGCAAATTTAGGATTCCTGTTTATAAAATATTTAAAAATCATATTTCCTATTTATTTTTATTATAAAAATTCATTTTTAAATTCTGAAAATTCTAAAAATTATTATTTTAATTCTGAAAATTATTTTTAATTCACAAATAAATCTAAATTAATTAGTTAATTAATTTTAGTTAATTTATAATTGATTAATTGGTCAATTAATTCAAAAATTAATTGATTAATTGATTTAATTAATTATTAATTATTTAATTAATTATTTAATTAGATTTAATTATTTAAAAATGATTTAAAAAAATTCTGAAAAATAGTTTCGAGCTTTAAAATATTATTCTAAATTATTTCCAAGGCTCGATAATTATTCTAAAATTATTTCGGAGCCAGAATGGGTCAACCGAACACTGTTTATTAACCCGAAATTGATCCAACGACCCGTTTTAATTCCGAAAAATGTTTTAAAAATCATTTTAAATACCAGAAAGCCTATTTATGACCCGAGACTTCTTTATAAATAATATATCATTGATTACGTGATGTATTATGTACTATATGTGACTTGTTAATTGACTATCGGTCTATATATTCGGTGTTTACTTGATTATTGCATAATTTTCAATCCGTTAATCGAATTTGGGTAAAATGAAGGGTAGATA
Source organism: Apium graveolens (assembly GCF_009905375.1). Classification (NCBI taxonomy): domain Eukaryota; kingdom Viridiplantae; phylum Streptophyta; class Magnoliopsida; order Apiales; family Apiaceae; genus Apium; species Apium graveolens. The sequence goes on along the minus strand of NC_133649.1, from coordinate 22,121,029 downwards.
GAAGTATGTGTTGAATAGAATTCCATGAGTAAATTATTGATAGATGCTTATGATATGTGAGCAGAAGAGGCAAGACGTAAGAAAGGGAAACATGTAGTTGAGGAGTGAAACGGTTGTGATTGGAAGCGAGTGCAGTGTAGTAAGCTAATACCAGGCAAGTGTTCTGAACTTTCTCGAGATATTGTAGTACTTGATAATCCTGTGATATTGCAAGTGCTTTGAAGCACAGAAACCTAAATCCTGATTTCAGTTATTATTCTTGAGCCATGAATCATACTCTTTCTAATCCATTGATTATTGTATACCCAAACAAGAACCACAAATCTACGATACTACTCCACAAATACATACAAACTAAATACCAAACACTGAAATGAACTATTATATACTCAACCCATGGTATCTTAGACTTTGAAAGACCAAATCCTTGAAACCTTGAAACGTTGATTCCTTTGTTATCCAATTCTTTCATTACCCCGCATCCAAGCTTTTAAATTGCCTTATTGATCCTTCCAAGGATTGAAACCCTTTCATTGTTAAACATTTATTGTTGTTAATGATTTCGGTTATTGTTTATTATTGCATATTCTGTTATTATGTTAGAATTGGATTTTTTTTATAAAATTGTGGACCAGATTCGTGGTCAGACCATATAATGGTCAAGTTAGGCCAATATGTGCCTTGGATCCAGTAGTTAGAGCAATGCTGTGTGCCTTGCTCGGGGTTAGTGCGTGACTGATCAGCAGCCTAACCTTGGTTTTTAAATTAAAAGTATAATATCCAATTCTAAATCAGAATCCATTGTTCACTTGATATCATAACCATATTCATCTGATGATCATTATTCTCAGTTTTGTCATTGTGACTTGCTGAGCTAGTTAGCTCATTTGTGCGATGTTGTTTATATTCTTTCCAGTTAAAAAGGAACCAATTGGTAAAGAGGATCCCCAGTCCAGCGCGAGAGCTAGGGGTTCAGGTTGAGAAAGTGGAGCTAGTAGGTTTCTTTTGGAATAATTTAAGTTTGTAAAAGTTTGTAATAATGTTTAATGCTCAGTTTGAATTTGAAATAGTTGGGATTTGAACGGTTTGTAATATATTAGTGTGTTTGGCTTGTGTGCATACTTTAACCTGTTACGGTCCGTGGTGGTTGGTAAGTAGGGTCACTGCATATATTATTATTATCTTTATTATTGTTATAAGTAGGTTATAATTAAGGTGTGTGTGTGGACCCAAACTTCTGACCCGGGTTTGGAGGGCGCCACAGGTTTGGTATCAGAGCTACAGGTTATAAGTCACTGACACAAGCCTAGGTTGATGGGAATGGGTAGAGGGATAGGATTAGAAGTAAGGTATAGGATGATAGAACGTCGAGAGGTTGAGTGTTATGGTATAACCGGTATTAGTATAGTTTGCGTCGTGGTACGAGATTCTTATATTACGATATGATTTCAGATAGCAGAGATGGCCAACTCTTTTATTCCCATATCAGCTGATCACTCATAGCCTTCAGTTGGAGCACCAGCATCGGATCCACATCCTGTTATTCCACCAGCATTGGCTATTCTACCTCCACCGGTGTTGTAGCCCGTACCATTGCAGGCCATTCCACCTCCAGGCATGAGGCCACCTGTCAGAGGACCCCCACCAGCTGATTCAGATTCCACTGGGCATTCAGTAGCGAGTGCCCCATTCCAGTCTACATTGCCCCTAGTTCCTTATTACCGTTATGAGGCTCTTCTATTGGAGCGTGATTCCTTGTTGGCTCAGATTAGAGAGTTACAGCATATCATTAGGACTATAGATGTTGATCGTGGTGTGAGGGAGCTTCGAGAGGAGATTCATGTGACACTGAGGGTTCTTGAGGCTAGGCTACATGGAGCTACACTACCTGGCAGAGGCCCTGATGCACTGCTGGGCTGGGCTACTGAGGTGATGGAGGACTTTGAGAGGCTGGCAGGACCAGAGTTTCCTTGGAGTTGAGTTAGAGATTCTGAGATGGAGATGCTGAGCAGTGTTGTTATGATTATGTAGTATGGACAGTAGTGTGTAGTGTATATCAGTAGAATTTTGAGTTGTATCTATAGACTAGCGATGCTGACTAGTGAGTAGGTCATTGTACCCTTTTTGCTTCTACTTTCGAAGCGTCTTTACGCTTGTACTACCTAAAACTTTTGATCTATATATCAGTACCTTTTCCTTTCCAACACTGTCATTTACTTTATTGCACCTGTTTTACTTTACCTTATTTATTGTACCAGTGTACCCTGTGATACCATGTACCCAGTTTTCCATAGCTGTTTATATTATGTAAAGAAGCATGCAATTTACTTAGTTGCAACTGTTTTCAAAAAGAGATATTCCTGTTTTACAAAACTTTTCTTTTATACAAAAATTTGATTCAAAAGCTAAATAAATTGATTGATTCTTTACAGAAAATGCCTCCCAGAAGAAATACCCGTCCCAACACCCAGAATGAAGAAACTAATAACAACAACAATAACAACCAAGATGATATAAACCAGAATGTGAACCCAGGACCCATGGACCCAGCAATAACCCAGATTCTTCAAATCTTGGCCCAACAAACAGTTCACCTGGCACAACAACAGCAAAGACAGACCAATCCCCAGGTAACTTTCAAAACTTTTCAGGCAGTAAACCCACTAGAATTCAAGGGTTCCTTAGAGCCAATTGAAGCAAATGTGTGGTTAAAGGAAATAGAGAAGGCATTTGCCTTGGTAAAAGTGAAAGATGAGCAGAAGGTTGAATTTGCAAGTTACTATCTGAAGAATGAGGCCACCTATTGGTAGGAGATGGTGAAGACATTGGAAAGCACAGATGTTATTACTTGGGAAAGGTTTAAGGAATTGTTTTTAGAAAAGTATTTTCCTCAATTTGTTCAGGATCAAATGGAGCTGAAGTTTTTAGAATTAAAGCAAGGAAACATGTCGATAACAGATTATGAGGGGAAGTTTGAGGAATTGTCAAGGTATGTACCGTCGTATGTTGATACTGATAGAAAGAAAGCTAAGAGATTCCAGCAAGGCTTGAAGCCATGGATCAGAGGGAAGGTAGCTATTTTTGAATTGGATACCTGTAAGAACCCTGATTTTTGTAATATTTTAAAACTTCTGTGAATAGTAACTTGAGCTAATTAAGTAATACGTATGGGGATCATCATTAAATGAATAGTGGAATTTTGAGAATCCGAGATCGTATTCTTGTTTATCGAGGAAAATAAGTGAATGTAAAAGCCGACGGAATTCGAAGATTCACAATTATACTATGTGTTTTCGTATCCGTAAAGAATGGCGTAGAACCGGGAATACTACGTGAAATAAATAATATATCAAGGTATTTCTATGATCAAGAGAAGGAATGGAATTGGTTATAGGATTATAAGCGATAAAAGAAATCGCTACGAAACAAGTCGTTATACGTGAAAACTATCGGAATGGAACGACGATTGCATTTACGATAAATAAACGAATGAGAAATTAAATCTCATGCAAGTTGGTCATGCATAACCAAGTCCTAACTAGTAGTTAGGAGTGTAACTAGATGATTAGAAGCTAACTAGAATAGTTAGTGGAATAGTGTTGAATAGTGATGGGAGACAACAAGTACACAAGCCATACTTCTCCCTTTTCTCACTTCATCACACAATCAAACCAACTCATACCTTTGCCAAATTATTGTCAAATCTGCTGCATACATCCCATATATTCATTATACACTCCCACACTTTAGCCACAAAAGAAAACAACCACTTTTCCCTCACTTAAAGCTCTCCCATTTTTCATTCCAGCAGTTCGGATTTTCTGAGCAAGGGAGAAAGAAAAATTCATAACTCAAAATATACTCATTCAAATATCATGAAATTTTTACCATAGCTTTTCTATATCATGGGTAAGCTTCGTACCAAATTTCAGCCTCAACTTATTGTTTTTCAATTTTATAAAAATGTTTGAATGAGGTGCTGAAAGGTAACTCCGAAATTTTAACTTGTTTCTTTGTTTTATTTCTTAAGGATCTAGCCCTTCTAAGTGTTTTCTAAGAAAACCAAGCCTCAATCATCCTAGCACTAACCTTCCTAGTATCCAATAAGGTATAACTTTCAACCTTTTAAGGTTTTATGGTTGAATTTAAGAGTTATGTTTGTTGTAGTGTTAAGATCCAAAGGATTGTGTTTGTTTGAGTTTGTATTGATTATGTTCTTGCTAAAGACTTGAGATGTTGAGTTGTAATCCATGTATGTGGTACTATATAGAGCATATAAGGTTCATGTGGGTGGATCTTGAGAAGTACTTGTGTTTATGATGGTTATAGGTAGTGATTGTGTTAAGATCAAGTAGTAGAAATTGAGTTTGGGCGTTCTTGCACTTGATCTGTTTTCTGCAGGACATTCGGCCATGAAAATTGTTAAAATTTGAAAACCACTGGCCATGAGCAGATAGATCTTGTTTTTTAGTTTCTATACATGTGTAGATCATCATGAGGAGATTTACGGTTTAGGAGTTATGGTCGTTTTAGTGTAAAATATTTCTGCGATTAGCCAACTGCACTTAAGTCCACTTGCATGGTGATTTTGAAGGACTTAAAATAATTTCGAGATTCTGGAAAAATTATGAAAAATGAATATGATAGTAGAGAAGACTGTACAAAAAGAATTTTGAGAAAATATTAATTTTTAGATTTTATAAAAATATTTTGGTAAAGCGAGCGCAAGCGAGAAACGCATAAAAACCTAGTTTTGACGCGCGTTTTCTCACGTTCGAGCTTAAAACTCGAAATGGACTTTCTAAAGCGAACGATCGATTTCAAAACTCGACCATGTTATAAAGTGAGAATATAAGTGTTGAGAATGTGACGATCGGAGATTCATTATACTTGAGTAGTTGCGAAAGTTGCTTAATAAAAGCGAGACGTTAATCGCGTACTAACTTAGACCGTTGGTTCTTGTTTATAGATCGCCAACCAAACACCAGATACCATACCACTTCGATTACTCGAGGCAAGTTTTCGAAACCCTATCTCATACTATCCATGCTATATATATACTGTTGTGATATTGATGCCATGATTTACAGTTCAAATATATATATGCTTGTCTATGATATCAATGCATACGAATTATGCGATTGTTTACGAAAACAAATTTCGTTTTACACGAGTATGAGAAGTTGAAACGTATTTCAAATATAATATATGATAATGGGAGTTGAAGATATTTTAATAACGATTTAATTCCGGAGAGAGCCGGACGCGAAAGATTTCTATTTCGATAAACAAAGTACGTTCGCGTAATATATATATCAAGCGAACGATTGAGATTTTGACTTAAACTTCGAGAAATATTGGTTTATTCATTTAAGGGACACCCTTACTTGATTGATTATTTTATAAAGCGATATTTAAGGGATTATTAAATATCCAGAAAGTATTTAAAAATATACTGAATAGTTTATAAATAATTTCACGTTATTTAATAAAGATTTAACTATTCAAAGAGCAATTATAGGATACCAAATCATGTTTTGATTATTTGATTAAGGTGTCTCCATTCGTTGGACCTTATTCACAAAATATTTTGTATTTAAGGTTTTTATTAATTCATTGAACCTTAATTAGAAATACTTTGTACTTGAGATTTTATCAATTCATTAAATCCCTCTTATATAATTATGAGACCTTAGATATTTAATATCTTCGGACTTCTAAAAACTTATTTAAAAATAGACATAATTCCCAAAGGTACTTTCTAAATTATTCAAAACTCTTGAAAGAGATTAATCATTTGAAACGTATCAAAACCTTAGGGAACTTAGTCTTGAAGCATAAGAGTTTTGCTTCCTCGTTCAATAAAGAACAAGTGAGTAATATACGTGTCACCCTACTACAGATAGGGATTTGAAAATGATTTTAAATTCAAAAATCCGACAACTCCCAAAGATCAATTGAGTTAAAAGTGATGAATAAATCATCTTATTTAAAGGTCAACTTTTAACGACCTATTCCTTCGAAAAAAGATTTTGAGCAAAAGATATAATTGTTTTGGGACTGGAATGTGGCCTGCCCGGTACGGAGTGGTATCAGGCAGTGACCAGGCGCGGAGTGGCGCATTATGCAAGCGCGGAGTGGCGCATTGTACGGTTATATGGTCTATGTGACCATTGACTTTCGGACTTGCACGGCAATGGGCAACCACCGTGTAGTGTCTTGATGAGCCCAAAGGCGGCTAGGTTTGTATTCCTTCTACTAGTAGAGAAAATTTCGTATTCGACTGATCACCGATACGTGGTTTATTCCAGTATAGTCCCTTTCTTCCATTTTGGAAAAACTGTTGTGAAATATACAACAGAGAGCCGATAAGGCTGAGTTTAAAACAAGGATATTGATGAATATATATCAAATCCATTTGAGAAATCTGCCCATAAGGCTGAGTTTTAAATTGGGATGTTGATGAATATATATCACACCCATTTGAGAATCTTGGTTCGAGTAACATCTTAAGATTTTGAAATAAAATGAGTACGAGTATAAAATGATTTTGAGAAAGAGATGGATACAAGTATTCAGTGGATATATTATTGTAGTTGATTTTGAGAATATTATAAATTTGACAAGCATATAAACTTTCAGAACGCTTTGGAGATACAAAGTATAATTATTGGTTTTATTTATCCTTACATACTTAATTATGGGGATTTATACCTTGCTGAGCTATAATGCTCACCCTTGCTTTTATATATCATATCACAACAGACTACCAGCATGGATCAGACCAGGACTGCTGTCCGTAGGCGGGTAAGGAAAGCTCGTGAGTTCTGTAGGCTTTTTGTGCGCTAGCCCCGTCAGGTAGATAAGTGGAGATGATTTATTTGCTACTGTTTCCAAGCGTATAACCTGTGTGTATGTGAGTTTGAATAAAAGGTCGAGTAATATTGTGAAAAGAGAATTATTTAATTAATAAGTGATCGTAACGACCCGAATTCACAACCTTGGATTTGGGGGTGTTACAATACCTATGCAGGGGTTGTACAGAAAGCTATGATCGCAGAGACAGAGAGTGAGATGTTCCAGAAAGAAAAGGAAAGCAAGAAAAGGAAAGTTGAGGGAAGTGAGGGTCAGTCACAAACAGGAAAGTTTCCAAATTTTAAGAAGGGCAAGTTTCAGCCAGGGAGAAATTTTAATTTCAGGAGACAAAATGCAGGAGACGGAGGCCAGGGCAATCGTCCAGCTAATGTGAATCAACCGAATCCGTTGAGATTAACTTTTCCGGATTATCAAGTTTGTGGAAAGAAGCATAGAGGAGTTTGTAATAAGTTGAATGTGGTATGTTTTAAATGCAACCAGAAAGGGCACTACTCGAGGGAGTGCCGAAATCAGCCAGCAAGAGAGCCCACAAATAAGGATCAGCCTATCCGGAATCCAGCAGTGAAAGTTCCAGTCATTGGATTTACATGCTTTAAATGTGGGAAGCCAGGACATATGGCCAGGGATTGCAAGACACCAACCCCAGTCAGTAATACATTAAGGATTATGGGATCTACCCCAACAGTGAATGAGACTCCGAGGGCTAGAGTTTTTGACATGTCGGTGAATGATGCGATCCAGGATATGGATGTCGTGGCAGGTACACTTAATGTGAATTCTTTATGTGCCAAAGTGTTAATAGATTCGGGAGCAACTCGATCGTTTGTTTCACAAGATTTTGTTAGTAAGTTAAATTGTCCAGTTGGGTATTTAAATGAAATAATAACTGTGGAATTAGCAAATCAAGAACGTGTAACTGTTAACCAAGTTTGTGGGAATTGTGAGATTGAGATTTCTGGTAGTAAATTTTGTGTAGATTTGATACCGTTTAAGTTAGGAGAATTTGATGTTATATTAGGGATGGATTGGTTATCTGAGCATGATGCTCAGATAGATTGTCAAAATAAGAAAGTAATGGTGAAAATGCCAGATGAAAGAATAGTAACGTTCAAGGGACAAAAGCAGGTAAAGAAGTTCTTAACGATGATTCAAGCCAAGAAGTTACTACGACAAGGATGTGAGCATTTCGTAGCATATGTGATCGACAGAAGTCAGGAGTCAGCAAAACTTGAAAATATTCCAGTTGTGATGGAATTTCCAGACGTATTTCCCGACGAGTTACCAGGACTTCCTCCAGATAGAGAAATTGAGTTTGCAATCGACTTAGCACCTGGAACCGAACCAGTATCCAAGGCCCCGTATAGAATGGCGCCCGTTGAGATGAAACAATTAGCAAAACAATTGCAAGAGTTGTTAGAGAAAGGAGTAATTAGACTCAGCGTATCCCTGTGGGGTGCACCGGTATTATTTGTTAAGAAGAAGGATGGAAGCATGAGACTGTGCATCGACTATAGGGAGCTGAACAAGTTGACGATTAAGAATAAGTATCTGTTACCCAGAATTGATGATTTGTTTGACCAATTGAAGGGAGCCAAGTATTTCTCCAAAATCGATTTAAGATCGGGATATCATCAACTGAAGATCAAACCAGAAGATATACCAAAGACAGCTTTCAGAACAAGGTATGGACATTATGAATTTTTAGTGATGTCTTTTGGATTGACCAACGCCCCAGCAGCGTTTATGGACCTGATGAACAGAATTTTCAAGGAATATTTGGACAAGTTCGTTATAGTATTTATAGACGATATTTTGATCTATTCAAAGACGGAGGAGGATCATACGGAACATTTAAGGACAACTTTAGAGATTTTATGGAAAAAGAATTTATATGCTAAATTATCGAAGTGTGAGTTTTGGCTACAGGAAGTTCAGTTCTTAGGACACATAGTCAGTAACGAAGGGATCAAAGTGGACCCGGTAAAGATCGAGGCAATTACGAATTGGGAAAGACCGAGAACATCCACTGAGGTAAGAAGTTTATTGAGATTGGCAGGATATTATCGACGATTCGTTCAGAATTTCTCAAGAATTGCAACACCATTGACAAAGCTTACACGAAAGAATGAAAAGTTTATATGGAATGACAAGTGCGAAGAAAGTTTTCAGGAATTGAAGCTGAGATTAATCACAACACCTGTTTTGTCACTTCCAGACGATCAAGGGAATTTCGTAATTTATAGCGATACTTCTTACAAAGGATTAGGATGTGTTCTTATGTAGCACGACAAGGTGATTGCGTATGCGTCAAGGCAATTGAAACCACACGAACAGAAGTACCCTACTCATGATTTGGAGTTAGCAGCTATAGTTTTCGCTTTGAAGATTTGGAGACATTATTTGTATGGAGAAAAGTGTGAGATTTTCACGGATCACAAAAGTTTGAAATATATATTTACCCAGAAGGAACTTAATATGAGACAAAGGAGATGGTTAGAATTGATCAAGAATTATGATTGCTCGATTAATTATCATCCCGGTAAGGCGAACGTTGTAGCAGATGCGTTAAGTCGGAAGGAAAAGTTAAATGTATTATCCGTACCTGAAGAGATATATAAAGAATTTCAAAAATTGGAATTGGAGATTAGAATTTGCAAGCCTGAGGAAGCAAAAGTGTACGGTATGATTTTCCAACCGGAGTTATTGGAGAAAATAAAGAAATGCCAGAAAGAGGTAATGGATCAAGATATAAATAGTTTGGTATATGAGGAATTATGCACGCAACAAGATGATCAAGGTATTCTTAGGTTTTCCTCAAGAATTTGGATTCCACCAGTGACGAAGCTGAAAAATGAAATTTTACAAGAGGCACATAGTTCAAGATATTCCATCCATCCAGGGAGTACCAAAATGTACAGAGATTTAAAGAAAAATTATTGGTGGCCAGATATTAAGAGGGAAATTGCGGAATGGGTTAGCAAATGCTATACCTGTCAGAAAGTTAAAGCAGAGCATCAGAGACCAAGCGGATTGCTACAGCCATTGGAGATTCTAGAGTGGAAGTGGGAACATATTGCCATGGATTTCATAGTTGGATTACCAAGGACAAGGGCTAATCATGATGCCATTTGGGTTATAGTAGATAGACTTACCAAGTCAGCTCATTTTCTGCCTATAAATGAAAGATTTTCGCTCGACAAGTTAGTTCATATGTACTTGAAAGAAATTGTAGTTCGTCATGGAGTTCCAGTGTCTATTGTATCTGATCGAGATCCAAGATTTAATTCAAGATTTTGGAAGAGTTTTCAAGAATGTTTGGGAACAAGACTGAATATGAGTACAGCTTATCACCCCCAAACGGATGGCCAAAGTGAAAGAACGATTCAGACAATCGAGGACATGCTACGTGTTTGTGCTATTGATTTCAAAGGAAGTTGGGACGAGCATTTACCCCTGGTAGAGTTTGCTTATAACAACAGTTATCACGCCAGCATTGGGATGCCACCTTATGAAGCCCTTTATGGACGCAAGTGTAAATCTCCAGTATATTGGGATGAAGTAGGAGAACGCAAAATACTCGGACCTGAATTGGTGCAGCAGACAAAGGAAGTTGTTAAAATTATCCAGAAAAGATTAATAGCCGCAGAAGATCGTCAAAGGAAATATGCAGACCAGTCAAGAAAAGACATGGAATTTGAAGAAGGAAACTTGGTATTATTGAAAGTATCACCGTGGAAAGGACTAACGAGGTTTGGGAAGAAAGGGAAGCTAAACCCAAGATATGTCGGACCTTTTGAAATCCTAAAGCGTATTGGCAAAGTAGCTTACGAATTGGCGTTACCTCCGCACATGGAGCACATTCATAATGTTTTTCACATATCAATGCTTAAGAAATATAATCCAGACTCCAGGCATATAATAGAATATGAGCCAATAGAACTTCAAGCAGATTTATCTTATGTAGAGAGTCCGATAGAGATTCTAGAGGAAAGAGAGAAAGTATTGAGAAATAAAGTGGTAAAGTTAGTAAGAGTATTGTGGAGAAACCCAAAGGTTGAAGAGTCAACCTGGGAGTTAGAAAGTGATTTAAGAGAAAAGTACCCTCATTTGTTTTCTTAGAGATTCTGATGACAGAATCCTTTTAAGGGGGGAAGGATGTAATATCCGGGATATATCGTGTAATTATTTTTGCTATTATATAATTATTATGTGTGTTCAGTATCTATTCTGTGAGCTAATTGTTAAGTGTTATCTGTACTTGAATATTCAAAAAAAAAATATTAATTGAGTATTTTAATTTTTATATGTCCAAAATAAAATATAGATAATTGCCATATCTTCCTAATTATTTTTATGTTGGTTTATGGATTTATAAGAATCATATGAAATTTCTAAAATCTTTTTCCGGGTAATTAAAGTCTATTTTATAAAAACGGGAACCAACCGACGTCACCCGTTGTTACGTTTTTGGAACCCGAAACTCTTTCGAGAACTCCTTCCTAACCTAATTGTAATATTTCGAGCATATTCCATGTTTCGACTTTTTCGATCCGGCGTACGGTTTGTCCTGCGCGGGTCTCGGCGTAACATTTTCGATACAATATTCGTTTCGATAAATCAATAAAACCCGTATTTTCGATAAACGGGAGCTTTTTATTAAACTATCACAATTATCACCTCGTAATACGTGTAACCAGGCGCTGAGACCAAGACCGCAGTACAAATTGTACTGATTTGGATAATTATCCCGAAAACCGATACCGTTTGGATCAGTTTTTACAAATAAACGTACCGTTTTATATCCGGAATGATCCAACGGGATACAAATTTTCCGTAATTATAAATAGCCTTTTACCGTATTTTATTTCGTATCAAAATCATTTGCAGATAGTTAATTTTATAATTTTCAGAGAAAAGCCCTAATTTCCTAAAACTGTTCTAAGAATCAAACAGCAAAACGAAGGCGTTACCGATCTCTGTTTTCAAAGCTTGAGTAACCAAAACGAAGGATTTGAAGTGTTCTATCAGATTCTGAGCTTTGTTTCACTGCAGAAATCAAGGTTATTTTTCTAAAAATTTATTTATTTTCGAATTTATTTTATTAAAAATATGAAATTTTGTTCGGATGATTGTTTGTATGATTTGATGATAGCATGTTGTAGAGCTTGTTTTCCAGATGATTTTCATATGTCATACGTCTGATTTGGAGTTCAATAACATGTTCAAATTTGAGTTTGATTTTCGAATTTCAAAATTAGGGTTTATAACCCGTATGAATGTTCTTAATTGAAATTTGGGGGTTTCTTATTCTGTGATAGATTGATGTTGTGTTATAGTGGGTTGTATTCTCTGTGAAATTTGCAATCTAGTCGTATAAGTTTCATGAACCAACGAGGTCTGTAGAGAAGGGAGTTGTGTTTTGAAGTTTTCCGATGTTTGCCGGAAACTGGAAAACTTCACGGCCAAATTCCGGCCAACTCAGGGATTGTTAGGATGAATTGATTGCATGGTTGTGTTCCTGATGTTGTGTAGATGTGATCCGGAGGTGTTGGTGGGGTGAGGACGCCGGGAACGTGTTCTCCGGCGAACCCGACTGTTTTCCGGCAAAGGGCTGGAAAATTACAGTTTAGTACCCCAACTTTTGAAAACGATGCAGTTAGGTCCCTGAAGTTTCCAGACTTTGCAAATTTAGGATTCCTGTTTATAAAATGTTTAAAAATCATATTTCCTATTTAGTTTTATTATAAAAATTCATTTTTAAATTCTGAAAATTCTATAAATTATTATTTTAATTCTGAAAATTATTTTTAATTCACAAATAAATCTAAATTAATTAGTTAATTAATTTCAGTTAATTTATAATTGATTAATTGGTCAATTAATTCGAAAATTAATTGATTAATTGATTTTATTAATTATTTAATTAGATTTAATTATTTAAAAATGATTTAAAAAAATTCTGAAAAATAGTTTCGAGCTTTAAAATATTATTCTAAATTATTTCCAAGGCTCGATAATTATTCTAAAATTATTTCGGAGCCAGAATGGGCCAACCGAACCCTGTTTATTAACCCAAAATTGATCCAACGACCCGTTTTAATTCCGAAAATGTTTTAAAAATCATTTTAAATACCAGAAAGCCTATTTATGACCCGAGACTTCTTTATAAATAATATATCATTGATTACGTGATGTATTATGTACTATATGTGACTTGTTAATTGACTATCGGTCTATATATTCGGTGTTTACTTGATTATTGCATAACTTTCAATCCGTTAATCGGATTTGGGTAAAACGAAGGGTAGATAGAAGTATGTGTTGAATAGAATTCTATGAGTAAATTATTGATAGATGCTTATGATATGTGAGCATAAGAGGCAAGACGTAAGAAAGGGAAACAGGTAGTTGAGGAGTAAAACGGTTGTGATTCGAAGCGAGTGCAGTGTAGTAAGCTAATACCAGGCAAGTGTTCTGAACTTTCTCGAGATATTGTAGTACCTGATAATCCTGTGATATTGCAAGTGCTTTGAAGCACAGAAACCTAAATCCTGATTTCAGTTATTATTCTTGAGCCATGAATCATACTCTTTCTAATCCATTGATTATTGTATACCCAAACAAGAACCACAAATCTACGATACTACTCCACAAATACATACAAACTAAATACCAAACACTGAAATGAACTATTATATACTCAACCCATGGTATCTTATACTTTGAAAGACCAAATCCTTGAAACCTTGAAATGTTGATTCCTTTGTTATCCAATTCTTTCATTACCCAGCATCGAAGCTTTTAAATTGCCTTATTGATTCTTACAAGGATTGAAACCCTTTCATTGTTAAACATTTATTGTTGTTAATGATTTCGGTTATTGTTTATTATTGCATATTCTGTTATTATGTTAGAATTGGATTGTTTTTATAAAATTGTGGACCAGATTCGTGGTCAGACCATATAATGGTCAAGTTAGGCCAATATGTGCCTTGGATCCAGTAGTTAGAGCAATGTTGTGTGCCTTGCTCGGGGTTAGTGCGTGACTGATCAGCAGCCTAACCTTGGTTTTTAAATTAAAAGTATAATATCCAATTCTAAATCAGAATCCATTGTTCACTTGATATCATAACCATATTCATCTGATGATCATTATTCTCAGTTTTGTCATTGTGACTTGTTGAGCTAGTTAGCTCATTTGTGCGATGTTGTTTATATTCTTTCCAGTTAAAAAGGAACCAATTGGTAAAGAGGATCCCCAGTCCAGCGCGAGAGCTAGGGGTTCAGGTTGAGAAAGCGGAGCTAGTAGGTTTCTTTTGGAATAATTTAAGTTTGTAAAAGTTTGTAATAATGTTTAATACTCAGTTTGAATTTGAAATAGTTGGGATTTGAACGGTTTGTAATATATTAGTGTGTTTGGCTTGTGTGCATACTTTAACCTGTTGCGGTCCGTGGTGGTTGGTAAGTAGGGTCACTGCATATATTATTATTATCTTTATTATTATTATAAGCAGGTTATAATTAAGGTGTGTGTGTGGACCCCAAACTTCTGACTCGGGTTTGGAGGGCGCCACAGAATAAACTTGACGTATATCTTATACTACTTGTGATCGCGTACGCTTGCGTGTATTTTCGTGTTTGATTTATAGCGAACAACAAACATATCTAAATGTGCTTGTATTCTCTCAAGATAGAATTTGGGTTCTTGTTATCTAAAGAACCCAGAATTTGTAACAAGACAAACTTAATTAATACAAAAGACTTATACAATAATACCCATATAGCGAGCGTTAGGTTAGTCGATCCCGGACTATAAAAAGCCTCAGGTCACTAGGCACAAAGTCCCCTAAGAACTTAATAACTGGAGTATTAAAGAGCCCACTCGTGATCATATATATATATATATATATATATATTTCCATAAATTCTGAATGAGTGCGTTTTGCTCCATCTCGTTCAACCCTAGACTACTCATTTTGCTACTAGCCATTTGACACCTAGCCACAATAACTAGCAATGAAATCCAATTTTCTCCAATTTTTAAATATCCATGTTATTTTATCATTAAGAGAATATCCTAAATTCTAAATATAAACAAGCAATTAAACCTCGACATAAAAAACCATGACCATGATCTAGCCCTCAAGCAACCCAATAAGACTTAGTGAAATACAATTGTCTCTAGCATGCAAATCAACTCGATACGACTTAACATCACTAAGCACGACATCACTACACTAGCATCAATATCACAAATCAATCGGCAAAATCATCTAAGGGATCATGTTATTATGCAAATGCATGAACTATATGCAACAAACTATCATACCAAAAAAAACTACAAAAAATAAAAAAATTACTACATGGCAAATATACAACTATATGAACTAAACTATCATAAATATGCAAACTATATGAGACTCACACAAAACACATAATCCTTAACTACTACTCCCAAACTTAAAATATTCATTATCTTCAGTGAAGGTAATAACAAGGAATCAGGCATACCTAATCAGAATCAGGGTCATCACCCTCAAGGGATGGAGTGTCAGGAGTGTCTGGAGGTGGATATACAGAATCCTCACCGAATACTGGCCACTGGATGTCAACTCCTGTGGCTCTGAATGTAGTCCCCAACGCCTGGGTGAGGTCCTGTGCAAAGCGACTATGGATGTCATGCATCGCATCCATCCTCCTCACAAGCACCTATATTGCGCTGAACTCCTCCCAGCACTGCCCTGTGCTTCCTCCTACTGCTGCTGTTGCTGCGATCCCGAAGGACCGGTCTCTCCCAACTCCGCTCTCCAAGCTGCCTTGCTCGCCTGCGCTGTACCATCAACATATGCCTGAGGAGCTGGCCTTCCACCTGGAAGATGGTCATAAGAATATCCAAGCCCCTTAGGATCGGGCTTCCCACCATTTCACTATGTCATATTTAACAACATCGAACTATCAATCGGGGCACTCGGGCCAATGAACTCCAACCACCACACACAACTTCTTCATAATGGACGCATAGGGTATCGAACCCGTAGTACTCCCTCGCAAGGACATCAGAATACCCTGATGAATTACCATCCCAAGATCCACATAGTCTCCCTGTAGAATTCCCACAACAAACATGCACGCTCCACAGTAACATCATGCACGTGAGAAGATGGTATGATGTTAGCATAAATAAAAGAATTTTATGCACGTGCAAACATGTTCATACACGATGCAAGGAAAGTGGTATACTCGTCCGTGCCCTTCTTGAACTTCCAACGAGTCTCAGGCACACACAGGGTAGCAACAATCAAATCCAAGGTAAACTCCTCCGGAGTCTTATCGTTCCAGTTCTCCTGATCTGGCCTCCTCTCGGGCTGCTCAATCACGCTACGAATAGCCTCAGCACTGTACTCCACCGTCATCCCCCTAACCACCGTGAAACCGTTCTTCTCCGCCTTAGCATTCGCTTAGAACTCACACACCACACTCATGGGCACAGTAGCGGGTGTCTCGCAAAATAAAACCTAAACCATCTCCAAGATCATCTCCAACAACTTACCATCTTTCCACGATGGCAGAAAACCACGCTCCTTGGCTATAGGCTTCAAAAGCAGCCTCACATACTCCGCTTCAGCCTCAGGAGTTGAAAGTCTAGGCCTCACACCACCCGCACTCGAAGAATCAGTGGTGTTGCTGCTCACTTGCATTCGCTGTCTTTTTGGTGCCATTGAGATTGAAAAAGCTTGAGAGAATAGAAGTTTCTAAGAGAGATTTATGTGTTTGAGAGTTTGAGAAGTGATGGAGAAGTTTGTGTATAAGTTTGTGTATATATAGGAGTTTAAGAATAGAATTGGTTATGGAAAATGAGTGGAAATTGATTATGGGAATAATGCGAATAATGGGTTTGATTTGAAGAGGGAAATATGGGATATGGGTGAGTAAAAATCGGGTTTGAATTGATTTTGGAATAAAGTCCCCGATTTTTTCTTTATTATGACTTATATTTTTTTCGCAAACAGTGACTCAGCGCGGCCACCCCACCTGGCAGCGCGGGCGCGCGGTGCTTCTGGAAAAGTAGTGCGGCCACCCCGCATGCCAGCGCGGGCGCACCGTGCTACTGACTTTTCAGCGCGACCGCCCCGCTTCTCAGCGCGGGCGCGCCATGCTACTGACTTTTCAGCGTGGGCGCACCGTGCTACTGTAGTTGGAACTGAATTTTTCTGATTTTTTTGATTTTTTTTATGTTTTTCTCCTTTCTTTCTTCTTCCTCTATCTACTAATGTATAACAAACTTGGGTTGCCTCCCAAGAAGCGCTTGCTTTACGTCGTTAGCTTGACGTAGAATCTTGAGATCAAGTAGACAATAGAACGACACTAACCACCTCTTGGTTTGCCGTATCCCTAGAGTAGTGCTTCAACCTCTGACCATTCACTTTGAACGCTTAGCCTGGATCATTCTCAAAAATCTCCACAGCTCCATGCGGAAACACAGTTTTGATTATGAAAGGCCCGGACCA
The DNA here is from genome assembly GCF_009905375.1 of Apium graveolens. Classification (NCBI taxonomy): domain Eukaryota; kingdom Viridiplantae; phylum Streptophyta; class Magnoliopsida; order Apiales; family Apiaceae; genus Apium; species Apium graveolens. The sequence continues at coordinate 22,103,645 of NC_133649.1, read as the reverse complement.
TCTCGACTTGAATTTTCCTGGAAAAAAATGGAGACGAGAGTTGAACAAAAGAACTTGCTGCCCCAGCACAAATGATTTAAGTACCAGACCCCTATCGTGCCACCTCTTGACTTTCTCCTTATATATTTTGTTATTTTCATATGCTTGAAGCCGAAATTCGTCGAGTTCATTCAATTGAAGCATTCTTTTCTTACCAGCTGCATCCAAATCAAGGTTCGACTTCTTCAAAGCCCAATACGCTTTATGCTCGAGCTCCACAGGAAAATCACACCCCTTATCATAAACCAACTGAAACGACGACATTCCTAACGGAGTCTTGTATGTTGTTCTATACGCCCAAACAACTTCATCAAGCTTCAAAGACCAATCCTTCCTTGATGGACACACTAATTTCTTTAGAATACGCTTGATCTCTCTATTAGACACCTCAACTTGACCATTAGTCTGAGTATGTAGGTTGTAGCAATGCGATGATTCACATTATACCTTTACATCATAGCAGTGAACTTGCGATTGTAAAAATACGATCCCTCGTCACTGATTATGACTCTTGGAGTCCCAAATCATGTGAATATCTACTTATGAAGAAAATTAAGCACTACCTTCGCATCATTTGTCGGTAAAGCCTTGACTTCAACCCATTTTGACACATAATCGACCGCCAACAAGATATACTGATTATTGCAAGATGAGACAAATGGCCCCATGAAGTCAATTCCCGAAACATCGAAGACCTCAACCTCAAAAAGCACATTAAGAGGCATCTCATCCCTTTTTGACATATTACCCACACGCTGGCATCGATCACACTTCAAAACAAAGTGATGCGCATCCTTAAACAATGTAAGCCAGAAGAATCCCGCTTGAAGGACACGGGCTGCTGTCTTCACTCCACTATAGTGGCCTCCATAAGCAGTCAAATGACAGTCTCGCAAGATCCCCCCCTGTTTCGCTGTACGGAATACATCTCCTGATGATTTGGTCAGCTCCTTTTCTAAACATATATGGTTCATCCCACATGTACCACTTCACCTCATGAAAAAAATTCTTCCTTTGAGCATAAGACAAAACTGGAGGTGTGATATTACTCACAAGGTAGTTCACAATATATGCAAACCATGGTTCTTCTTCTTGTACCCCAAACAACTGCTCATCGGGAAAAGACTCATTTATCAATGTCTTATCTTGTGAAGTTGCACTTGGATCTTCCAAAGGAGAAAGATGATCAGTGACTTGATTCTCAATACCTTTTCTGTCCTTGATCTCTAATTCAAATTCCTGAAGCAAAAGAACCCATATAATCTATCTAGGCTTCGAGTCCTTCTTCAAGACGAGATACCGAATTGCAGTGTGATTAGTGAAAACTGTCACCTTCGTCCCAAGCAAATAAGATCGAAACTTCTCAAAACCGTAGAAAATGGCCAAAAGTTCTTTCTCAGTAGTAGTATAATTCAGTTGAGTACCATTGAGGGTCTTACTAGCATAGTAGACCACATAAAATATGTTGTTCTTTCTCTGCCCAAGAACTGCTCCAACTGGATAGTCACTTGCATCGCACATCATCTCAAAAGGTTCATTTCAATCAGGTGCAGTTATGACAGGTGCCGTGATCAAACTCTTCTTCAAGAACTCAAAAGCAGCTAGGCACTCGTAATCAAACTTGAACGGGACATCCTTCTCTAGAAGATTGCACAAAGGTTTAGAAATTTTAGAGAAGTCCTTGATGAACCGCCTATAGAAACTCGCATGACTAAGAAAGCTGTGAACTCCCTTGACATAAATTGGCGGATGAAGATTTTCAATGACCCCCACCTTGGCTTTGTCCATCTCAAGACCCTTACTAGAGAACTTGTGACCAAGAATAATGCCATGTCACACCATAAAGTGACATTTCTCCCAGTTGAGAACCATATTGGTCTCAACACACCTTTTAAGAACTGCGCCGAGATTTTGAAAGCACTCATTAAATGAATCGCCAAATATAAAGAAGTCGTCTATGAACACCCCCACATTCTGACCAATCATGTCAGAGAAGATAGCCATCATGCATCTCTGAAATGTGGTCGGTGCTCCACAGAAACCAAAAGAAACTCTTCTAAAGGCGAAAGTACCAAATGGACAAGTGAAAGTAGTCTTTTCCTGATCTTCTGGGGCAATGAAAATATGATTATAGCCCGAATAGGCATCCAGAAGACAATATTAGTCGTGCCCAGCCAATCTGTCAAGCATCTGATCAAGTAATTATTAATTATTACTCGTGACTGTTCGAGTAGGAATGAGCTCATTCTTCTCATTAGCTACAACCTTGATACCTCCTTTCTTCGGCACACACTGAACTGCACTTGTAATATCTGGGATATATCGTGTAATTATTAATTATTATGTATGTTCAGTATTTATTCTGTGAATTATTTGTTAATTGTTAAATGTATTTGGATGTTTAAAAATAATATTAATTGAGTATTTTAATTTTATATGTCCAAAATAAAATATAGATAATTGTCATATCTTCCTATTTATTTTTATGTTGATTTATGATTTTATAGGAAATATATGGATTTTATAAAATCTTTTTTCGAGTATTTAAAAACTATTTTATACAATCGGGAACCAACCAATGTCATCCGTTTTTACGTTTTCATAACCCGAAACTCTTCCGAAAACTCCTTCATAACCTAATTGCAATATTCCGAGCATTTTCCATGTTTCGATTTTTTTGATCCAACGTATGGTTTGTCCTGCGTGGGTCCCGGTGCAACATTTTCGATACATTATTCGTTTCGGTAAATCAATAAAACTCATGTTTTTTATAAACGCGATCTTTTTATTAAACTATCACAATTATCACCTCGTAATACGTGTAACCAGGCGCTGAGACCAAGACCGCAGTACAAATTGTACTAGTTTGGATTATTATCTCGAAAACCGGTATCGTTTGGATCAGTTTTTATAAATAAATTTATCATTTTATATCCGGAATGATCCAACGGGATACTAATTTTCCGTAATTATAAATAGCCTTTACCGAATTTTATTTCGTACCGAAAATCATTTGCAAATAGTAATTCTATAATTTTACATAGAAAATCTATATATTCATATAAACTTTCAAGAATCAAACAAGCTTTTGGAGGTGTTATTGAATTCAGTTTGGAAAGCTTGAGTAACCAAAACAAAGGTCTTGACGAGCACTATCAGAATTTGTGATCCATACACCTGCAGAAATCAAGGTTATTTTTCTATAATTTTATTTATTTTCGAATTATTTTAATTAAAAATATGAATTTTTGTTCGGATGATTGTTTGGATGATTTGATGATTGCATGTTGTAGAGCTTGTTTTCCTGGTGATTTTTTATATGTCATATGACTGATTTGGAGTTCAATAACATGTTCAAAATTGAGTTTGATTTTCGAATTTTGAAATTAGGGTTTATAACCCGTATGAATGTTCTTAATTGAAATTTAGGGCTTTTTTATCTAGGGGTTATTAGCTGTTGAATTATAGTGGGTTGTGTTCCTTATGAAATTTGCAATCAGTTGGTATATAGTTCGTTAATAGAGGATTCGTGAATCGAAGGGAGTTGTGTTTTGAAACTTTCGTCGAGTTCGCCGGAAACCGGCGAACTTCTTGGCCATTTTCCGGCCTATTCAGGGGTTATCTGTGTGATTGAATGGTATGGTTAGATTCCTGGTAAATTGTAGATTAAATCTGGAGCTTGTGAAGGTGTGAGGATTCCGGGAACGTCGTCTCCGGCGAGACAGGACGTTTTCCGGCGACGGGGGTGCAAAATTGCACTTTAGCCCCAGTTGTTTTGAAAACGATAAAGTTCAGTCCCTGAACTTTCCAGAACTTGCAAATTTAGGATTCCTGTTTTAAAAATGTTTAAAAATCATATTTTCTATTTATTTTAATTATAAAAATTTGTTTCTAATTTATGAAAATTCAAAAAATTATTATTTTAATTCCAAAAATTATTTTTAATTTAAAAATAATTCTGAATTAATTAGTTAATTAATTTCAGTTAATATTTAATTGATTAATAGATCAATTAATACAAAAATTATTTGATTAATTGATTTAATTAATTATTAATTGATTTTAATTAATTATTTAATTATATTTAATTATTTAAAAATGATTTAAAAATTCCGAAAAATAGTTTCGAGCTTTAAAATATTATTTTAAATTGTTTTCAAGGCTCGATAATTATTATAAAATTGTTTTGAAGCCAGATTTGTCCAACCGAACCATGGTTATTACTCTGAAATTGATCCAACGGCCCGTTTTAATTCCGAAAAATATTTTAAAAATCATTTTAAATACCCGAAAGCCTGCTTATGACCCGAGACTCCTTTATAAATGATATGTCATTGATTATTTGACGTGTTATGTGTTATATGTGACTTGTTGTTTGACTGTCGATCTATATGTTCGATGTTTACTTGTTTATAGCGTAACTTTCAATCTGTTAATCGAATTTGGGTGAAACGAAGGGTAGATAGAAGTGTATGTCGAATAAAATCGTATGAGTTGAATATTGATAGATGCTTATGATATCTGAGCAGAAGAGGCAAGGCGTGGGAAAGGGAAACAGATAGTCGAGGAGTAAGACGATTGTGATTGGAAGTTAGTACAGTATAGCAAGCTAGTACCAGGCAAGTGTTCTGAACTTTCTCGAGATATATTGTAGTTAATCGATAATCCTGTTCTATATTGCAAGTGCTTTGAAGCACTGAATCCTAAACCCTGATTCCAGTTATTGATCTTGAGACGTAAACCTTATTCTTTCTAAACCATTGATTGTTGTACACCCAAATACGAACCACAAATATACAATACTACTCCACAAATACATACAAACTAAATACCAAACACTGAACCGAATCACTTACATATTCAAACCATTGTACCTTATGCTTTGAAAGACCAAATCCTTGTAACCTTGAAACGTTGATTCATTTGTTATCCGATTCTTTCATTACTTAACAGCTAAGCTTGGAAATTTCCATATTGATCCTTGTGAAGATTGAAACCATTTCATTATCGAACATCCAATGTTGTTTATGATTATGTTTATTGTTTTACATTGTTTATTCTGTTATTATATTAGAATTGGATTGTTTTTATAAAATTGTGGACCAGATTCGTGGTCAGACCATATTAATGGTCAAGTTAGGCCAATGTGTGCCTTGGATCCAGTAGTTAGAGCAGTGTTGTGTGCTTTGCTCGGGGTTAGTGCGTGACTGATCAGCAGCCTAACCTTGTTTTTTTTTAAATAAAAATATAATATCCAATTCTAAATCATAATTCATTGTTCACTTGATATCATAACCCTTTTTACTTGATGATCATTATTCTCAATTTTATCATTGTGACTTGCTGAGCTAGTTAGCTCATTTGTGCGATGTTGTTTATGTTCTTTTCCAGTTAAGAAGGAACCAGTTGGTAGCGAGGATCCCCAGTCCAGCGCGAGAGCTAGGGGTTCAGGTTGATCGAGTTAAGCTAGTAGGCATCTTTTGAGATAATTTAAGTTTGTGAAAGTTTGTAATCATGTTTAATACTTAGTTCTGAGTTTGAATAGTTGGGATTTGAATGGTTTGTAATATAAGTGTGTGTCTGGCTTGTGTACATACTTTAACCTGTTGCGGTCCGTGGTAGTTGGTAAGTAGGGTCACTGCATATTATTATTATCTTTATTATTGTTATAAGCAGGTTATAAATATGGTGTGTGTGTGTGGACCCCAAACTTCTGACCCGAGTTTGGAGGGCGCCACAGGACTTACCCAAGAACTGTCAGAAATGGGATAGATGATCCCTGCATCCATCCACTTGAGAATTTCCTTCTTCACCACTTCTTTCATGTTTGGATTAAGCCGTCTTTGTTGCTCAAAAGTAGGCTTGCTACCTTCTTATAGCATAATTTTATGCATGTAATAAGAAATGATGATTCCCTTGATATCTGTTATAGTCCATCCAATTGCCGACTTGAAGTCTCTCAAAATTCTTAAGAGTTTTTCCTCATCACTACCTGAAAGGTCAGATGCAATAATCACAGGCAAAGTAGATGCATCACCTAAAAAGCATACCTTAAGTGTTTAGGCAATGGTTTAAACTCAAGTGTAGGAGCTTCCTCAATAGATGACTTGAGGAATTTTGGAGATTTGTTCAGAGCCTTCATTCCAAGAGATTCAAAAGGCATATCCATCTTACGCTTCCAGGGAGAAGCATTCAGATATTGCAACTGCTCATCACCTTCATCATTTTCACTATCTGAATTCCCCGACAAGGCCTTTTCTAAGGCATTAGACCTTAGCAATTGATCAAGTTATGAAGTAACCACATAATCGACCAATTCCACCTTTAAGCACTCCTCATTTTCCGTAGGGAATATCATGGTATTGAACGCATTAAAAGTTACATCCTGATCCAGCACTTGCATGGTGAGCTCACCCTTCAGCACATCTATCAAGGTTCGGCCAGTAGCCAAGAAAGGTCTTTCCAAGATTATGGGAATCTTCTTATCCTCCTCGAAATTAAGAATTACAAAATCAGCAGGAAAGATGAGTTTATCCACCTTGACCAAGACATCCTCCACAATGCCTCGTGGATATGTAATAGAACGATCGACCAACTGCAAGGTCATATAAGTCGGCTTTGGATCAGGTAAGTCCAACTTCTTGAAGATTGACAAAGGCATCAGATTGATGCTAGCTCCCAAGTCACATAAGCATTTGTCAAATGATACTTTTCCAATGGTGCAAGGAATAGTGAAGCTTCGGGGATCTTTAAGCTTCGGTGGCAACTTCTGTTGCAACACAAAATTACATTTCTCCGTGAGAGCAACGGTCTTTAAGTCATCAAGCTTCACTTTCCGAGAAAGTATAACTTTCATAAACTTCGCATAACTAGGCATCTTTTCAGGAGCTTCAGTGAAAGGTATGTTGATATGAAGTTTCTTGAACACCTCCAGAAACTTCTCAAACTGCTTATCCAGCTTTTTCTTCTGCAGCCTCTTAGGAAAGAGAGGTGGAGGATAGATCTGTTTCTCCCCTGTATTACTCTCAGGAGGAGTGTGTTCAAACGTAGTCTTCCTTGGTTCCCCTTCTGCTTCCTTCTGCACTTCTTTTTTAGCTACAATTTCTTCATCCAAAACTTGAGAGTGTTCGGGATTTACAACCTTCTCAGACCTCAATGTAATTGCCTTTACCTGCTCCTTAGCTTCCCTTTTTCCTGGTACTTCAGTGTCACTAGAGAGTGTACCAGGTTGACGATTCAGCAAGGGATTGACAATTTATCCAATTTGATTTTCCAAGGTCTTGATAGAAACCGCTTGGCTTCTGCACATGAGCCTCAACTCCTCCAATTCAGATTTTTCATTAAACTGTTGTAGCTGGAGTTGTTGTCTTGGTGTATATTACGGTTGATGAAAACCAGGAGGGTTATACTGCTTTACCGGATACTGCTGATAAGGCTGTTGAATCGCATTCTGAGAATTGCTCCAACTGAAGTTAGGATGATTGCGTTGTTAGAATGATAGGTGGCTGGCACAGGTTGATGAGACCTCTGAAAGTTGCTCATGAACTGAGCTGATTCACTAGAAATAGCACACTGCTCCATCTCATGGGCACCAGTAAAAAGCTCACAGACACTAGTGATCTGATTAACTTCATATTAGCCAAAGAATTTACCTTCATCGTCAAAGTCTTAAGCTGAGCAGCTATAGCAGTAGCTGTATATAACTCCAGAATTTCTGCTACCTTGCCCTGAGATAGTCTCTGAGTATGATTTTGGTATTCATTAGCAGCCACCAGTTCAATCAATTCATAAGCTTCATCATAACTTTTAGCCCACAAGGCTCCTCCAGATGCTGCATCAAGCATGGGTCTAGAAGTAGCACCTAAACCATTATAGAAATAGTTATTGATCATTCAGTTAGGCATCCCATGATGATGATACTTTCTAAGCATCTCTTTGTAACGATCCCAAGCCTCACATAAAGATTCTCAAGATTGCTGAGCAAATTGAGTAAGTGCGTTTCTGATTGCAGCAGTCTTCGCTATAGGAAAGAATTTAGTTAAGAATTTTTGAGCAAGATCCTCCCATTTGGTGATAGACCCTAGTGGTAGAGAATGTAACCAGCACTTCGCTTTATCCCGCAGAGAGAATGGGAAGAGCCTCAACTTAATAGCATCTTCAGAGACTCCATTGAACTTGAAAGTGTCGCAGATCTCGATGAAATCTCTAATGTGCATGTTGGGGCCTTCTTTCGGAGAACTCCCAAACTGAACTGAGTTCTGTATCATCTAAATCGTGCTTGACTTGATCTCAAAGGTGTTAGCCGAGATGGCTGGTCGAACAATGCTAGACTGAATATCATTAATCTTCGGTTGAGAGTAATCCATCAAAGCCTTCAGATTCGCTTCTGGTTCTCCCATTACAATAAGAACCTCTTCTTCCTTCTCAACTAGGATTTCTTCTTCAACTTTCTCCTCGACTACAACTTCTTCCTCAGCTTGATCTAGTGTTATCTCACGAGACCGAGAACGCGTATGCGTACAGGCTCGCTAGAGTACCTGAAACACGATAAGGAATTTAGTAAGTAACAATGTCCGAGTCACTGAACTTTAACGACCCATGATGACAAACACATAAACTAAAAATTAACACTGAAGTCCCCGGCAGCGGCGCCAAAAACTTGTTAGGGCTAGAACACGCGTTAATATTCACACAAGTATACGTGATCGCAAGTAATATATAATTAATTCTAGTTCATTCCCATATGAACTGGTTTAGGTTGACTTTAATCAATATATTGATGCAACAATAGTATGGCTATTATCAAATGCTAAGACGAATAACAAATTGAGGTTGTTTATAACTAAGATTAACTAAGAGATTATACTTAAGAACATTAACTAAGAGATTAAAAGGGATTGATTACTATATGACACAAACACGGGATTCTAACTTCATTAAATACTTCATTCAATAGCCTTTTCATTCTTAACCTTAGCATGTAATGGTGATGACACTAATCAGATAACACGAAACTGGTAAACGCCAACTTTTGTTGTACGAATACCATACTACCGTACATCCACAAAAGAGATAGAAGCTTAATAGACACCAATTATATTGGGACACTATATGTCTATAGAATTTGACAACATAATGGTTTAATGCACACGTTATCTATCGTGATTACATAGGGCAAGTAAGATGGTTAAAATTACCTACGAATAATACATAACTAATACATGAACCTATGCTAGCATGGAAAGTTCTAAACCCTTAAATTCACTTTCACTTCATTAAAAATTAACACGCTACCTTATAAGTTCGTGACGCTCATAAGACGAATAAGCACAACCAATACTAGGATATCATACAATCACCACACACTAAAGCATCGAAACGAATTAACTAAAGAAATCCATAAATAAATCCGTTAGAATCCCATGATAACGATTATCCCATAATCGGACTCATCATCAACGTGGGTTCGGATGAAAGCATGGTATAATAAACGTAGTCTTTATACTAAATAAATAATAAACCAAGTACGAAATAAGAGTATAGGTTCACAAGCAAGAAAACTAGCATCCAAAGTTACAACTTAAAACAAAGAATCACAAGAATAAACTAGATCCTCTTCGCCTTGGTTGAATTGTGCTCTACGGTCTTCTTATGCCTTCTCCTTAAGCTCTGATACGTCTTGTCTTGAAAAACGACCTTAAGTTATGTTTATATAGCATCTCATGCATATTAGATTTCTTCTGGATCAAAATCAGAGTAGAAACGAGATTCTTTGAATTGGACCCGGCGCAACCACGCGCTTCACCAGCGCGGGCGCGCTGCATTTCTGTACTCCTGGCGCGGGTGCGCGCTAATACAGCGCGGGCGCGCTGACTCTCTGGAAAAATTTCTGCTTTTCTTCTCTTCTTGCTGGATTGAGTTGGCCTTTTCACGAGCTTTTATTATAGACACCATCCTAACACCATATTAGCATCAAAACAATGCCAATTCACATGAATTCCTGTTAAATGCCTGAAATACAAAAACACTACAAACACGTTAAAAACACCAATAACTTGAGTACAAAACATCAATTCAAAGCTTTACAGAGCGTTATAAAGTGACATAAATGCCACTCAACAATAACTTGTGCATTAAACCGTTATGTTTTTAAATTCTATAGACATATGGGGTCTAGGCATAATTGGTGTCTACTTAGCTTCTATCTCTTTTGTAGATGTCTAGTAGTAGGGTATTCGTGCAACGAAAGTTGGCTTTTACTAGTTCCCTGTTATCTGATTAGTTGTCATCACCATGCATGCTAAGGTTAAGAACAATGACTTTGAATGAAGTATTTAATGAAGTTAGAATCTCATGTTTGTCTAATATAGTTAATTAAATCACTTTTATTCTTAGTTAATTGTATGTTAGTTTAATCTTAGTTATAAACATCTCAAATTGTTGCATAGGTGCATAATATGCACTTAACTTAAACAAGTCTCTGTGGGAACGAACTTGACTTATATCTTATACTACTTGTGATCGCGTACGCTTGCGTGTATTTTCGCGTTTGATTTACAGCGAACAACAAACATATCTAAATTTGCTTGTATTCTCTCAAGATAGAAGTTGGATTCTTATTATCTAAAGAACCCAGAATTTGTAGCAAGACAAACTTAATTAATACAAATTAAGTGAGTTTTGAAAATACTGTGTTTGTTGTTTATTTTTGTAAACACAATATCTCTGTAAAATCTAAACTGATTTGTTCACCTAAAATTCAAATAAGGTTTAAAAGGCTAAAATTCCAAGACATACATTCACCCCCCGCTATGTTGCACTCAATATTTAGCATCCTTCCTTTAGATATTGACTAAATTTCGTTGGTCAATTAAGATTTTTCAACTTCTTGAATTTTGAGATTTTTGACTCGTTGATATAATGATGAAATTGAGGATATCGAAAATTTCGGGAGGTTAAAGGGAAGAGGTTTATCTCTAGGTTTCTATGGCGGAGGTTGATCAGAATGGTGGCCGGAAACCATGGCCTTTTTTTCAGTCGGCGGTGACAGAACTATCATTCGGGCCATCCTCCGTAATCAAAATATACATGAATATCTTCAGTTTGACTTCTCAACACTTCCGATACTCTCAATTTCATCAATCCATCAACAAATAAAAAACTCTTAAATTCAATAAGTTGAAAAACCCTAATTGATTAACGGTCGTTAGACAAAATTAGACGAAAGGATGCAAATAAATGTTTTAAATTTGGGGATCGTGATATTTTAAAAAAATATATCAGGTTCTTAGATAATAAAAGACGAATAGTTGAGGGACTTCTAGATTAAAATTTTCATTAAAAAATTTATTATGTTGAATATGTATGCAAAATGATATGCTGTAAAAATATCTTCTGTTGTGTTTTTAAACGTAAATAAAAGTTCAGAATAAAAAAATGGACAACCATTCCCCCTCTTCTTGTTGGAGAATTTTGCACGGACAGACACGATTATTGAATACTTTCTTTAGTGTAAGAAAAAGAATTTTAGGGATTGACTCCTGAATCACCTCCATGAGTATCTCCGTAAATATAAGAATAATTCATTCCGGTTTTGAAAATTTTTATGAAACACAAGAACTATGAGAACAAAACAATCGAAAATGAGTGTATCTCATCCGAACCAATATTAATTTAATACTCATTCAACCCACTATAATACTCTTGTATATTCGGCTCGTGGTCAATAGAGCAAGTGCAGCGGGGGCCTATTTGAGGTCTCGGGACACGCGAAGTGACATGTCCCCTCCAAATGTGGCACTGGACAGCGTTGCACTAAATCATAGTAAATGGCATGGTGTCTCTTCCCCAGGACGGGACACTTGATTTTTCTATTATTATTTTCCTCCACTTTTCACAAAAGCTGTACCCACCTGCTACTCAAATTATAATCAGAATTCATAACTGAATATAAACGTTGTAATGTTAACGTTAATAAATATTAACATTGTAATATAAACGGTAACTTTTTTGCTCCTATAAATACAAATCCCCAAGTCACTATTATTTACACTCTTTGATTCTAAAAAAATTTACGGGTCATAACATATTTTTTAATTAAGGGTCATATTTTTTATTTTAGTGACATTTTTAAAAAAAATAATCACTTTAATTTTATTATTAAAATTTTTGTACTAATAAATTAAAATTAAAATCAAATAATAAAAATAATTATTAGATACATAATATAATAATAATAATATAAGGGGTCCTACACAAATGTGGAAAGTAGGCTTAACATTAAGGCTCTGTTTGGGATTGTTGTTAAAAATTGTTGTGCGGTTAGAAAAAGTGCTGCTGAAAAAAGTGCAGTTGTAAAAATCAGATGATTGTTTGGTAATTTTTTTAATACGTATATGTTTTGATGCAAAAAATTAAAAATAAAGATGTTTTTGGTAATGTTTGATGGTGAAATTAACATTTGTTTCCCGCAACAGCTGAAAGACAACTTTTTCTAAAAGTATGGGGAGACTTGCTTTCTCTAACAGCAACTTTTAGGCCAAAAACACTTTTCCGAAAAGCAGCTTTTAAATTTTACCAAACAGTTTTTAACTGCTTTTCAGCGAAAACCTGCTGTTATTGTCTGCAATGATAATACCAAACACACCCTAAATATGTTGGGATCACTTTTTTATGAGGTCATTTCGGGTGACGTGGTGGGGAATGTGAAGTGTCCCGGGGGAGTTGACCCGAGGGCTGTGGATGCTCTTAGAGCATGTGCAATGGAGGGGTCAGTTCCCCTGCCCCTCCTAACACTTTATTTCCACATAGTCCAAATGTGGTTTTATGAAAAAAGTGACCCCAATCCATACAATGCTAGAGTTCATTTCCCACATTTTTCAGGACCCCTTATATTATTATTATAATATAATATACTTTTAATAAAATAATTTTATAATTTAATTTTAAAATAAATTAGTAATATTTAAATTGTAATAATTATATTAAAATGATTAAACAATAAAAAAATATTATTAAAATAAAAAACATGTTCTTTAATTAAAATGCATCATATTATTAAAAAAATGAAATAAAAAACAACACAAACGAAAACATTAAATTTAAACGTTACAATATATAAAAAAATTAACGATTACTATGGAACTGCGAGATATACTCAACCAAATCATTTTGTAGTTGACGATGTGCCCGTCTATCACGCATTTGCATACTATTTTGAATATACGTTTCATACGGGATTGAATGTTCTTCACCTAAATTTGGTTGTGATAACCCATTTGTTGCATCGTCATAATTTGGTAATGGACCAAATTGAGTGGCATATGTGTCCCTTTCGTCTTCAACAATCATATTATAAATTATGATGCATGCTCTCATAATTCTCCCAAGATCTTCTTTGTCCCAAAATCATATTTTGAGGATTTGAAGATGGGGGATTATTTGGATTCATCTTTTGCTAATATAATTTTTTTGAGAATGAAGGAGTGTAAATAATAGGAGTTTGGGGATTGGTATTTATAGAAAATAAAATTATAACCAATATATATACATTGATATTACAACGTTTATATTTGTTAACGGCTAAATCCTCAATGTTCATATTCACATTATTTGCTGAGATGCTGCAGTTTTTTGCAAAATCAAGTTAAAAAAAAATGAAATTGTCTCAGTCCACCAAGAAAGTACCGGACCAGTTTGCTAAAAATGCTGCAATGCAAGAGAGGGCCATTTCCGTCAAGACAAGTCATTTCACTTGTTCCAATATTCCAAGTGACCCCATGCTGCCGATGGTCTTAGGTCCAATTTAACGGGCCTCCACCACGTGTACCTCTAATCTTATTAAATGTGGGAAGAAAATTCTAAATTTGATATATTTAATATTTCTATCACAATCTTTTTTAAATTGATCTTTGTCTTATTCTCTCTTTTTTTAACAAAATTTTTTGACGAACAATGTTACTACATTTCTGAAGGTCAAGGGAAGACCCTAATCAATCATCAGTATCGGTAGAGAGGTAAAGAGATGGAATTTGCAGTTGGGAAGTGATGGCTCTCCTCTCTCTCTTATCATATGACAAGAATCACATGCCCATGCAGACCGTTCCAATGTTGCAGGCCCACCCTGTATCATCCCACATGTATGTGTTATGTAGACATTTTGACTACGACTCCACTAATATTTTTCCAAAACATTTTCCTCTTTCATTAATCAAGCTGATTTATAATAAACAGAATTAGTTTTTATGTTACAATTGTGTGTTATTTTCAAAAATATCCGATGTCAATTTTTTTTTGTAAAAATACTTTTTTAAAAAAATATATTTTTTATCTACAAAAATATTATTTTTCAATGTTTTTTATGCAAACATACGGTTTTCTGTAATTTGATTCAATTAAATGCAACATCCGACAAATTTATACAATTTCATACAACCTCAAACCTAAAATGCAACTAAAAAAATTTGATTCAACTAATTGTATATTTGTTTAATTTTGGTTGAATCGTATTTTTGTAAATATTTTCAAAAGATGGTAAAATCGTAAAAAAAAACAAAAAAATAATATTTTGATAATTTTAAAAGATTTTTTTTAGTACATTTTCTTGTGGGATGGTATTTTATTAAGTAAATTTATTTAAATATAATTTTTTCCCCGTATTTATATTACATGAGTCTCATAATCTATAATTTTCATTTTGAATTTACTTTGTGAAATTATATTATTTTCTTTCTGAGTTCACATTTGTATCTAGGAGCCAAGAGATAGCCTATAGGTGAGACCGTCACCCCAAATTTCAGTATAATCATATAATTAATATTAAAATTAAAAGAAAAAAAATATATAAATATCATTATTTTATATAAAATTATTGTTATTTTAAATTTTCGTCCCCTCAAAAATATAATTCTTTTATAAAAGTAGTACTAACTTTAATGATATTAATTCAAGTTTATTAATACATTAAAATTGTTAAAAATAATTTTTATTAATTTATAATATATAATAAATTATAAAAATATATTAGTTACCAAAAAAAAACTGCTAATTTGAGTTTCTAGCTCCATGGCTGTTTATATCGATAAGTAACCAATAAATTAGCCGCGGGTGCAATAAATTCCACTTTACATTCTTGTTAGTTATTTCCAAAATAATATTCCGGAAAAGACTAAAAAGTGCTGGCATGCACCAGCACATAGTTAAACTTGCATATAATAACAAGTTAATTGTGTAGTCTTATTTCTAAATAGTCAATTAAATAGACAGGAGTATATGATATTACAACATGTCGATTTTCTTAACTAGTTATTTTGGTAAGTAGTGCAAATCAGCGAATGTAACAAACTGTTACATGTTTCTATGTATAGAATTTAGATGCATTATTATTACTTTTTATTGCTAACTCTCACTTTCAACAACATTTAATACTAACATTATACCATTTCCATTACAGTCTCATCTGGGCTGTCTTTGGTTTTTTGTTCTGTAATAACAACTACTCTTGATTCTTCCACAGATTTGCCTTGCACTCATGAGTTGTATCTATATTTTTAGGCAATTCAAAGGTAACATTCTTTATTTACATATACCCACATGTATTTTCCTTATATCATTGGTTAAAGTCTTCATTAATTTCTGTTTCATTTGGGTTTCTTTATATACTGAAAGGATTGAATTTGCTTTATTCCAAATGGCCTTTTGAATTTGTGAAATCTTGAATAGTATTGATTTCTTGGTTAATAAAGGCCCAACCTTTATAAGTTTTGATGATGGTTGAAGAATATGATGTTCTTGGATTTGTTTCTGAGGTCTTTGATATTGAAGATTCTGTATTTATTTGATGTGGAAATTAACAAGATTTGTCTTAGGTTGTAGTGGAAGAGTTTGTATTAACATTAGTTAAGGAGCCATAGATTCAAGTTTGTCAAGGAATTGACTCTTACACGGTTTTTGTTTTTAAGTAGGGTAGTTGAGAGAAAAGAAGATAATGGCTGCAAGGCTTTTACATTCCCTTACTGAGGAAAATCCGGATTTGTCGAAGCAGATTGGATGTATGACTGGAATCTTCCAGCTCTTTGATCGCCAGCATTTAGCGACTGGTAGGCGTATCACAGGTCACCCGAGAAGACTTCCCCCTGGTAATTTATAGTTAACCTGTGCTTATTGCTTTGTTTGATTATATATTGATGCCAATTCTAGTTCCAAGCTTTTGTCGAAACATACGAATACGTTAATTTGCTGTGCAGCTGCATTTTGAATAATGATTGTGCCCACACAAGAAATTGATCCAATTAATTCATTAATCTTATGCTGTTAGTGTCTAAAGTTTATCTCTTTAAGAGAATTTTCATGATTAAATAATGGTAATGCATTCAGGCAATGTTCGAGCTTCTAATGTATCACTAGTTTCTGTGAGGAAACCACACAGTCAAGTACCTCTATTAGTTAATGTATATAGGATTCAGGTCACTCTGTTCTGGATTCTACAATTTGCACTAGATAGCTGGTAAAAGCAACTACTTCCAACTTAATTGTAAATTAATTCTATATCAGAGATCTTTAAAAGCCTTCTTTATAAAGTTATAGTTGCAAAATGTACATCGTTTCTTGGTCACTTTGTTCTCTTCTATTACTTTGTAAACTGCAATCGTATCTTATCATTAAATGTAAAAGTTGATCCCACCCGCAGGTGATTCTGACTACAACTATAGCACTACTGGTACAGATATAAATAACAAATACTACAGACGTCCAGCAGTGGTAAGCACTTTACTAGCGCTTATATGTCACTTACGTTTTTTCTTTTTGAGTTAGTTCCTAGAATATATTTTATTATTAAAACTAATTTGTGCAAATTATACCACGATTTTTAACTTTAAAAGGATCCTGAATTGAAGTGAAAGTTGTTTTTCAGTTGGCCAAAAAAATAAGGGTTTTTTGTTTTCATAGTTAAAGATGGTCATATTTTGTTGCATATCCCTGCTTAAGTTCTATCATCATAATTGCCTTGTGTTGGCTTTGTTTATCTTCCACATCGATCTGTCCTCAAAATTATTCTTAACAATTTGGAGTGAAAGTAGTCCTATCGATAATACTCTAAAGAATTCACCTCTTTGTTGCTGGTACTGTCATTGCAGATAAGAGTCTGATAACATGCTTTCTTTGGCAGGAAAAGCAGTCAAACAAAAATAACTTTGAGGAAAGAAGATTATCCACAGAAACGTCTAGACCTTCATTTTCCTCTTCGTCCCGTTCGTCTTCTTTCTCTTCTCTTGACTTTAACAGAACAGCTCAACCAGAACCCTTGTCCTTTGACCATATGATTTTTTCTGAAGTTCCTTCTAAGGGACAACCAATACGCCAATCAAGTGCATCTCCACATTCTGAGCATCAAAGCCAAAACCTTCGTGATGTAGTCAGGGACTCCATGTACAGAGAACTGCGTGAACTATCAGTTAAAACTGTCAAAAAAGAGGCAACAAATGATTCTTTAGTGAAGCGGAGGGACTCACCGAGACCGCTTCATTTGTCCAAAATCAATGATGGAATTTACCGACATGGCCGCGATGAAAGATATAATATGACTGTCGATTTGGAAGAGTCTCTTAAAGTTCTTTCTGAAGTTCAAGATGCACGACCTTGGTATTTGGATGAACCTAGTAAACTCTCAAGGTCATCATCCTACCAATTAAGAGATAGATCTTCATATTTAGTTCCAAAGGATGCTCCACGCTATTCATATGATGAAAGGGAAAGAAGTCACTTATCTTATGATTCACAGGAAAGTATGAACCAAACCTTGAAGCTGAAAGAACTACCAAGACTATCATTGGACAGCAGAGAGAGTTCGATGCGGAGTTTTAACTCTGACACACAATCTAGCTTTATGTCAAAAAGTAAGCAGGAAAGTGGAAATTATACTGAGCAGGTTCTTCCAGGCCAGCACCAAACATTCGAATCTCAGCAACGACCTCCCAGCGTCATAGCAAAGTTGATGGGATTGGAATCATTGCCAAACTCTGAATCCAATATAGAAAATAAGATTGGAACTAATTCTGTCAATGAATCTGAAGCCTCTTCAAGCTCCTTCAAAGCAAATGAAGCATACAGATCGATACAACCATTTGATATTTCTAGGAATTCTTGGAAGGAACCAACATCACCGCGCTGGAGAAATCCTGATCCAGTTAAGAAACCTATATCAAGAGTTTCTATTGAACCAGCACCATGGCGTCTTCTTGACGGGACTCGAGGGTCTCGGAAGGTGGTTCCCAGAAATATGAAAGGTCTGGAGAAAGCACCCAGCCCCTTTCCTTCTGTTTACAGTGAGATAGAAAACAGATTGAAAGATCTTGAATTTAAACAATCTGGAAAGGATCTCAGAGCTCTTAAACAGATACTTCAAGCAATGCAAATGAAGGGGCTGGCAGACTCCAGCAAAGGAGGACATCAAGACCATGAACAAATGTACATGAACCCCAATCAGAATACAAGAGAGATGAATCAAAAACAGAAACAAAATGATCATGTCTCTAGTCATACTTCCCAGAGATCTATTTCTTCAAGGACATCTGAATCTCCAATTGTCATCATGAAACCTGCAAAACTTGTAGAAAAATCTGGTAGCCGTGTTTCATCAGTAGTCCTACCTGACCGCTTGTCTATCAGATCTAGACGACAGGGGGGTGACTATTCTGATAAAAATATTGGTTCAGTTACCAGCAGGATGGCTAATGATCATATTCTTAAGACTAATCGCAGAGACCACACTGAGACATCTACTGACATGAAAGGTAATGTCAGACCTCCAAAAACACAAATATCAATGAGACACCAGCAGGGGCCCACAGAAAGCACAACTGGTTCTGTAAAGAACTCAGGATCAATCAGCCCAAGATTACAGCAAAAGAAACTCGAAATGGAGAAGCGATCCCGCCCTCCTATATCTCCATCCGATTCCAGTAAATTAAAGAAGCAACAATCAAACAAGCAGCAGCTAGAGTCAAGTTCACCTGGTGGGAGACGTCGAGCCAAATCCTTAATTTTGCAGCAAAGTGATTATCAAGTCAGTGAAACCAGTACTGGAGTGAGGAATTCAACTTACAGAGAGTATGGTAAACCTTTGGTTTCTGATGAAGTCAACAGTTCACTAAAGCCTGGTGAAATTAATGGCAACCAGAGTCCGTTAATGCAGACATCAAAGTACTCTAAAAGCCTTGTAGCGAAGGTAGGTTCTTCCACCCAATAATATCTTATTTGGATATTCAGTCTACTTTGAGGATTAGGGGACTGACATTTTATGTATATTGTTTCAGAGATCAAGTGTGATGAGAAACGAAGATGATTCAGTGGCAGAACTTGGTACAACTTCCCCTGAATATCCCAGTCCTGTTTCGGTCCTCGATGGTGCAGTATATATTGATAATGAACCATCACATTTGAATCAGATCTTAGAGACCATCAAAGGTAAGAATTTTCTCATCATATTGTAAATCTAAATACTGAGAAATACACTATAATTTACATTTTGGTCGACGATTATAAGCGATTTCCTTGTGGTGTTGAATTCTCGAAGCTTGATTGGTGACCATTTCTTGAAGCTATATGATTGCATAATATTGTAGGACTTGAATATAATTTAATTTGTACTTGCACGAGGGTGCTGATGAGTAGTATAGTAATAATGTAGTATGTAGGCATTGACCATGCCTGTAATTGTACAAAACTAAAGCGTTTTTTAGGCTTTTAAAATTTTAGTCTAGAAAGCTATGAATTGGGTTTAGATATAACATTAGTTATGAATTTGAACAAAAACTTGTGTATGATTTCTTATTTGCGACTCGCTTTTGTTTAATATTTAACCTCACTTGTTGCATTGTACTTGCAGATAATTCCTCATCGAATTTAAGTAACAATATAGCAAAAGAGCAGTGGCATTCAGTTGATAGTAATGTAACTAGCGCCCTGGAATCTAGTCTTGCACCTCAGGTTAATCGAAAGAAACTACAAAGCATTGATCACTTGGTACAGAAACTTAGAAGACTAAACTCAGGCCATGATGAAGCCCGAACTGATTACATCGCGTCTCTTTGTGAGAATACAAATCCTGATGACAGATACATATCAGAGATATTTTTGGCTTCTGGTCTGCTCCTTAGGGATCTTGGCTCAAACTTGACAACCTTCCAGTTTCACCAATCAGGCCAACCGATTAACCCCGAGTTATTCTTGGTTTTGGAACAAACCAAAGCTAGTACTCGACTCAAGGAAGACTTTAGAGCAGAAAAGGTCATCCAATTGAAGTCCGACAATGAAAAAAGTCACAGAAAACTCGTTTTCGATGCTGTTAATGAAGTTCTGACCAGAAAGTTAACTTTCATCAGACAGTCTAAAGAACCGTGGTTACGGCCTCTGACAGTAACAAGGAAGACTCTGAATGCCCAAAAGCTCCTTAGAGAATCATGTTTTGAGATTGAGCAGCTTCTAGCCAAGAAGCCGGCTTGCAGCTTGGAGGGTGAGGATGATGGGTTAAAAAGCATCTTGTCAGAAGATGTACTACATCGATCGGAAAGTTTTGCAGATTTTCGAGGAGAAATATCAGGGTTGGTATTGGATATTGAGAGATCGCTCTTTAAAGACTTAATTGGAGAGATTGTGACCGGTGAGGCCGCTAACTTGCGAGCAAAAACCACCGGTAGGCTTTGTAGGCAACTGTTTGTGAATTAGTTGGTAAAGTTTGTAAGTTGCCATAATCAAAGGCAATTACTTTAAACTACGTGTACTCTGTTTGGCACTGCTAGAGACTGATCTCCATCTTTTCTTTTTCTGGAGTGAGAGGTTGATTGTTTTTCCTTTAAAAATTGTCCGAGTGTGATGCAAGTGCAAATTTCTATAACTTTATTTAGAACATTTTTTCTTTCTATTTTTTGTATGTGCTTAAGACCAGCCAATTATATTAGCCCTTTCATAATTATTTCCAGATACTAAAAGCTTGGTTGTGTGTACTCTTATTCTAGCTTCATAACCGTGCATTTGCACGGGATGATTGATGAATAACTTTTTCTTGAACATTTAGTTCTGTTTTTATTTAACAATTGTTTTTCGTTTTCCTTCACTCAATCGAATAATATGTTATGTATTTTGTTGATTTCTGCTACCACTTGTGATTTTAACTCCTTTACAACAATTATATATATAT
Organism: Apium graveolens; assembly: GCF_009905375.1. NCBI lineage: Eukaryota > Viridiplantae > Streptophyta > Magnoliopsida > Apiales > Apiaceae > Apium > Apium graveolens. The sequence continues at coordinate 22,082,410 of NC_133649.1, read as the reverse complement.
GATATAATACATATTTCCAAACAATTTACCACTGCCATTAAAATGAGTCCCGCATGTAGAACGACTCGTTCAAACTGGTTGACTTTCTATAGGCTGAAGAGCTCATAAAGGTACCAAAATACCAACTATGGCTAAATAATCTTATGTTGTAGCAAACAGCCAAACATGAACCACTGCCAAGCTTAGATGACCAACAGAAAGTAGAATACTACAACCAAATATGTATCAATCCGTTATTGTTTTAATTAACCGTTTGAAAGCGGAATCGACAAAACAAAGTGGTGAAAAATAAACATAAGAGCTCATCTTTTAAGCAACCTAAAGTTTTAGGTAAGAGAGAACAAGTCAATTTATACTAAAAGAAATCATAGTACATGAATGACAGGAAAAGGTCCCAACAAAATACTACATAGGGAATTTATAGTCTCGAGTCTGGTTCCGTCATGCTCAAATGGCCATAAGATCACCAAAATTCCTCATGAAAACAATGGAACCTGCAAACAACGCAACAGCACGAAGAAATTTCTGCACAAAAGAATAGAGAATTAAGATACAGTTTTTTTGCTAAAAAGATTAAGATACGGTTATAAGTGAAAGCAGGAAACTGACTAGTTACATTGTCTAGCAAAAGTGGCTTAGCCATTTTGATCAAGGCCTAAAATTAATATGACAACAATAATAAAGAAAAAGGAGAAACACACACCAAGTTGAAGTGATGAGTTGCGAATACAACAGAACTAACACTTTTAGTTAATTGTTTACTATTCAGAAGTGATGGAAACCAACTTAAGTCACCATCAACTAACACGGTAGCATTGGAAAATAACCTGAAAATATAATTTAGAACACCATAGCTCAATATTTATAATATCCAACAAAAAATTTGCCAAAATCATATGCATGTACGGTACTTGAGCTTTTGTCACATTTGAATGGGCGAAATGATTGTATTTTCAGAAAACACCAAATCAAAAATCAGTCTGGGATTATTCTTTTTGAGTACAGCTTGCAGTTTGGAATTTATTTTAGAGATTACATAACATAGCTGCCACATAAAATTACATGGAACTATGCAAAACAGGAACAAAACCGGGGGATTACTGATAGAGAAACACTATCAAAATCACACGATAATTACAAACACAACTGCCATGAAAGATTATCTAACTGAAAAGATTCATCCCAGTTCAATCCTATCCAAATATCTTTCATGTTTTCAAAAAGCACCAATCATGACACCCCCGTCGTTCTAAGCAATAAACAATTGTTCATTCAACCGTCATTTTTTCTCAATGTCAAGTATAACTAATAACACAGTTTAATTAAAAACAAACCCCATTTCGAAAGACAGTAAATCAACGAGGAAACATAAATATCCATAAGAATCTAAATACATATCCGCATTCTTCATCATCGCGCCACAGTGAATTGCGAATATTAAAACTCAAACAAGCACAATCCCAAAATCTCGATACCAAAAAAAAAGTTATACTAATATTCTTCACTCAATTAGCTTCTAAATGAACAAAAATATTATCAATCACAATCAAATTTTTTTCTGTGCTCAAAATAAAATTAATTATCAAATCGCAACATGTCAAATCAATAAAAAAATAAAAATAAATACTTACAAAAAAATTACTAAACTGGAGAAAAAGGAGAGAGTTGAACCTTGTCTTTAAGATCGGAGTTCCAGAAAGCTTTGATCTTTTCGATGGATACGATACTCTCAGCCATTGCAGATAGTGATCAAGTAGCTAGGGTTTATGATATTTGGGGGTTTAATGGATGTGTGTAAAAGTTGTATGTTTCGTGGGTCGAATATTATATAAACCGATGAGTTATGGGCCAAACCAACTTTATACTGGGCCTTACTATTTTCCACTCTTGTGCTTCTTCTGCCCCTAATATTATTTGATTTTTTATAAGCAAATAAATTAAATTTGAGGTATTTGTAAAAATATGTTTTTCTTAAATTTTTTTGTAAAAATATTCTTTTTTAAAATTTATTTTACAGTATTACGATTTTTTAATTTTTTTTATCAAAAATATGATTTTATTACCCGCGACAATCAAATATAATCTCAAAGGCAATCCGATTTATGCTCAAATACGAGTATAAAAGAATTCAGTAATTTTTGAGAAAAATTGCATATGTGATTTATTTTTAGTTGTTCATATTTTTATATTTATTTTTGAAAGAAAGTAAAATTTAAAAAAATATAAAATTATTGGTAATTTCTCATTTAATTTTAACTAAATATTATGTATTTATTATTATTATATTATTATTATGGGGTTGATAAAAATTCGAATATCGAAATTAATATACTTATTTACTTACTTACTTAATATTTATTTATTTTATTAATATTAATAAATTTTAAAGATAAAATCTCATTAAAATACAATAAACATTTGTCTGTATTATTCAGTTTGAAGTTTGTATTTACATTGATGCCACTTAGCTATAACTGTTGAGCAGTCGGAGCTGGCCAGAAATTTGTTTCCCGGCGCCGATCTCCCTTCAATCTTCCAGGTATGTTTGTTCAATTTCAACCCCCTTTCTTATACATACATCTCTTTTCCCCTATGTATAATATTGTCCACAACTTTGAGCCCTAGGATCTTTTTATTTCTACTGTCTTATCTGTGTGTCTTCTCATTACACTGCCTAGGCCTAATTGTTATTTTATAATTGTTAAATAAAAAATAAAAACTAAGTTATTTTTAAAATGCAGCTGCTTAGTTCATGTATGTACCTTAATCCTTACCATTTATCTATTTGTTGTATTAGACCTATCAGTTGATAAAGCATTGTTAATATTTCCCCCAATTTATTTTTTTATCACTCTCGTTTTCGAATTTCAGTGCTCGGTTCATCTAATCACCTGTTATATACACTTACACCTGACCTCGATCATTTCGTAGTTTGTGCATACTAATCAAATGTGTGCGCCTTATATTAGATAATAGGTGTAATTTTTGGTTGGCTCTGCTGTTACGTGCAATTGTCAACAATTATAACACTATGTTTTGTGTAATGTGTTATGTTTGGTTGTTATAGAATGCTTCTTCAGTGATTAGAAGGAAGCTGGAAAAATTTGAGTGTTAGGCTAGTCAGCAGAGGATGAAAAGCCAGAGCAGTTACATGCCGCCTACGTATATTCCATTGGACCGGTCTGATCCGGTAGTAGAGATCACTCCAGCCAATAATGAGGATCCTCCTCGAGATCACATGAGCAATGGACCAGCACAGTGGTCTTCCGGAATCTGTGCTTGTTGCGATGATATGCCGAGCTGTACGCTACTTTCTGTCTTGTGACCTTGATTTATCAGAAGAAAATATTTTGGTTGAAAGCTGCATTTTGAGTGGTTAATAGAGTTAGACGAACAAACATCTTTTCATATAGTGTCTGCAACATTTTTGGTACTTACTGATGATGAGATTGTTTAATTCTTTTGACTTCATTAACTTTAAGAAGTATCTTCATGATTTGGGGGGGGGGGGTTGCAGAGATATTAATAAATTTGTAGAACAGGATCAGTGCAACACGCGCAATTATGTTATAAGTCTAGTTGTTTGGTTGTCATGCTTAATTGGTGCTTGACTGCTTGGTATGTTAGGAATTTATTCTGCAAATTAGGCTCACAGTTCTCCGAAAGATGTCTTTATCTTTGTAGTTCATAAATATGCAAGTCCAGATTATAGAAGCTATATTCTATTATTTGATCTACTGTGCCTTTATTTATTTCCATATTACTTTGTCTATGGTGGACTAGCTTTTAGTTACTTGGTTAGAGTTTGATGAAAATTCTAGTGCTTCAAGATTGCGATGGATTTAAATTAGGAACAGATATAATGAGTCTGGATGAATGACAGTAGACATAGTAACATGTTCTCATATGAAATCGAATGAAACATACCCAGTCCGTGCCACTCAAAAGTAGGATAGTGAGGTACCTTATTCTCGTATGATTTTATGCAAGTGAACCTTTGTATCGCTAATTGCACATAAGTGAAGATTTAGGGAGAAGCTTGACATATATGCACAATTGCTTATATGTCTAGTGGAAGGCAAGAATTCACATACACTTCCAACTACAACGAAAGTGCATTTTCACTGGACATAGTAAACCTGACAAAGCCGCACTTGCTGTTACGGTAGTAAACTTTGATAAGACAAAGGTACAGTATTCTTGCAATATGTCTAGGAAGCATAATTATTGTATGAAGATATAGACAGAGGCTATATCATAGTATAACCTAGAATATAATTGTATACTTAAACTAGCAGCCATATGGAAACTCTTTTAGAAACCAGGACTTGAAGCATTTATGAGTGGCTTTTAAGAAATGAATAAGAAATATAAGAAATAATTTGATGGTTTCATGAGGGACTTGGTAGGACAGTGAATTTACTCGAGCAAGATTTTGGACATAATTTAAATAATAAAAGGATCTGATGATATGCATCCTAATTTAAGTTTATTATAACAAGGACAGGAGATGTCTCTTTTGCATACCATATCTAACAAAGATTGTTTGGTCAAATTTCTATTTTCTGGTCCCAAATGTTAGCGTCACTACCTGCACTCTAATTATCTTCTCTATTTAAGTTGAAATACTTTTGCATGATTGAAAGTAATTAAGTGTTAACATGGAACTGAAATTATTGCTAATCATTTTGTCATTTCTTACTAGGTTGTGTAGGTCTTATCTGCCCTTGCTTTCTATTTGGAAAGAATGCTGAGTTTTTGGGATCTGGAACTGTTACGGGATCATGCATGACCCATCTTATTTTGTGGTCACTTGTCAACTCTGTTTTCTGCCTCTTAACTGAGGGAGTTCTATTGGGTTTGCCTGGCTGTTTCATTGCATTTTATGCTTGTGGGTATCGCAGGGAGCTGCGAACGAGGTACAATTTGCAGGTATGCTTTTTTCTATCCTTTTTGTGTGAATGCTTTGTGCCAGGTCAAACGCGGAACATAGGGTGATGCTGTTCCGTCCCTGTGGATTTTTAAATTCTTTGTTTTTTTTGTATATTCATTTATTATCTAATAATAAAATTACATGTCATATTTAGTGGTAATTTGTTATTAAATAACAGTTCGTTGTTTATATTAACAATTAGTTACATTTACATGTGAACATCCAAGTACGTTGACTTGATGAAAGTGAGTTTTGTATTTAAATCTATTTTGTTGTTAATATTGATTATAGTATAAAGACATTCAAACCCCCATGGTGCACCTAAATATAATTTTAATAATTTTTTAAGTAAAAAAAATTAATATTTCGGTACTGACTATTAACATAAACTACTACAATATTTTTAAGTTTTCATTATCAACGTTTTATTGTCATTTCAATTATAATAAAAATACAAATATATTTAGATAGATCTTACCAAATTTTAAAAGTTGAAATTGACGTGCTCTAAAAATTTTACCAATGACAACACTAAATACCTAAATATTTTATATATTTTTATTAGTGATTTTTTCCAACGGCATTTATAATTAATATTTAGGTTGTGTTTAGTTGGGATGAATAAAATGGGAAGCGTAGGATTGGAATGGAATTTGATTATTAAGTGGGTGATTGTAAAATATGCATTCCTTCATCCATTCCAATCCTAATTCCTAACAACTCGTCACATTTCCCATCATAGAAATTATGCACCGGCTATAGTACTTTCACGTCACCTCCATTGTACCAAGATTCCAAGTTAAGTACTTGATTACATGAATATCAGTATTTAACCTCTTTAGCCTATGTTTAATATCCCAACTTAGTTTCCTTCACAGTTGGAGTATTTGAATCCTATAAAGGCTTATAAACAATCTCTGCCTCCACTTATTTAATTTTAACAGCAGCTTAATTCATCGCTATTTGTAAGGAAATATTAGAAGTAGATGATCATCACTATCTGACATGATGTTGAAAATTCGCCAAAGGAAATTAAAGGATAGTCTTTGTAGTAATTGTTCTGCGATGAACCTGGATTCTGAAATGATAGTAATGTAAACATGAACTCGAGTAATCCTTTAAGTAAAATTGTGCGACACTGCAAAACTTCACTTTTTAGACTCATGCGAGTACTATGATTTCGATGTGTGGACAAGAAAACATACTAATGTGATTCTTTTTTTTTCTTCTGGATATTACTTGTATACTATACCTTACCTGCCAAGCTGCGGGAAACTTAAATTTCAATAACCATTTTTTTACATATATTTAGCATGACTATTTGCACTGGATCTACAGTGGTAAATGTAATTGTGCATTTCTTATAAATTTTAGTCATGAGAATCCAATAGTATTTAACTTTGAACCCCAAAAGAAAATGTTTCATGTTGGTGTATCTTTTGACTCGTTTTGGTCAGCTTTTTGCACTTGTGTCGGCATCATCTGTTGTCAATATGTTTGGGATTAACTCATCTCTATGGTTTGAAGTAGCTTTCTGGTCATTGTTAGTTAATACGACCTGTTTTTCTTTTTTCTGTTGCAGGAAGCACCATGCGGAGACTTTGTAACTCACTTTTTCTGCCATTTGTGTGCATTGTGTCAAGAATACAGAGAAATTCGAGAAAGAACTGGCAGTTCTTACTCCCCTGATCTAACTCTGGTGGAAGTCACAGCTCCGACAGTCCAGACAATGGAACCGGCTTCTACAAATTAGTGCTCATACAGATATATCATTCTCTTACTAGCAGATCGTAGCATATTTATATGAAAAAATGTAATGGATATAAAGACTAGACGGGCTCTTCCTTAGGCAGCACGCAAGCAGTTAGAGACATCTGAAATTCGACTTGGTTTATATAAATATTTGGAAATATTATATATTGTAACAGTAAAGCATCCAAGTACTTATCATATTACTGAAGTTTATCATCTATGCATATCTCATCCAGCAATAAAACTGTATTAACAGTGAGGATTTATATTTAATATCATAATAAATTGTAAATAATATTAAATTTCCTCTATTGAATTAAATTTATTAAAATATATGTATTGCTGAAAAGTATCCCCTTTATACGCAAATGCTAGTCACTTTAAAAATGAAATTTGTTTCGGAAAATATATATATATATATATCAATCTTTCTCTTGAAAAGAAAATTGAGGATAACTTTTTTAAAACTATTTCCATATTTACAATTTTCAAAATTTGACTGTTTTAAATCCTAGGCCTAGAACCAACAATAAATAAAAATATAGACATGCGCTAATTATTTAACAAATAAACGACATATATGATTCCGTTATTTTTCCCAGGAACCAACAATAAAAAGAATATAAACCTGCATTAATTATTTGACTAATAAACAACATAACGCAAGAAATGAATGTATTAACCCAAAAATTTAATCTGAAACATGAAGATCATCAAAAACTGAAAACAAGGCAGAGAAAGTTAGGGCACCAATTTCTCTTTTCCTTTTTCTCTTTCACCTACATTGTGTATGCATGTTGGTGTAAAATCTACCCATGCTGGTGTAAAACAGAGCAAAAAATCTTAATAGCAGAGGATTGATTATTGCATCAGGTACTTCTGTAGACATAGTCAAGATTTATGGGCAATTGTTTTATTTTCATGGAATTACATTGGATTGGTCCAATGGGTATTGCATGATTATGAAATATTACATTACATTTTGCAAATACATGTTAGAGATAATAAAATACATTTCTTGATAAAGAGAGATGGATAGTGATAAAGGTGTGATCTTTTGTGTCAAGACATGTTTTAGACATCCATTCCTTATGGGGATGTTGTTTATCTTGATGTTCCTGTACAATTATTTTCCATTTATGTTTTCTTTTTTGGTTTGGGCTTCTCCTGTTTTTATATCCACTGCTGTTGTTCTTGGAACTATATTAACTTATGGGAAACCAAATGTACCTGTTATTCATAAAGAAGATAAATTTAGTGATGATGATGTGTTTTTTAGACGCGGGGTTCGAAGAGATGGTAATATAGTTGAGAAAGATAAGAGCTTTGATAATGTAGAGAGATTCTTGGAGAGTAGAAGAGATGTAGTTGAGAAAGATAAGAGCTGTGATAATGTAGAGAGATTCTTGGAGAGTAGAAGATATATAGTTGAGAAGTCGATTGATTCAAGTGCTATAAGTAATAATGATGTCGGTAGAGATGATACGTTGTCTCATAAGAATGCAGAATTAGCTGATGAGAAGTCTAGAGGGTTTCAAATTGACAAGCAGGGAAGTGATGTAGAGAGAAAGTCACCTTATTCGGTGTCTGAAAAGAATGATAAATTGACTGAACTGAATGAAGGTGAGAGTGGAAGCCTCGAAATTCAACAATCGTGTGAGAAGAGCCTTGATCAACCGCAGAATAAGTCCTCTGAGAAAGTTGATGAGAAAGAAGGGGATGAAGGAGAGGAAGATGATGACAGAACTGCATCCGACAGAACTGAGAGTGTCTCTCCTGGGTCTGACAGAACTCTGTCTGACAGGACTGTGTCTGACTTAACTGAGAGTGTCTCTCCTGGCACTTCAATGACAGATATCAGTCCTGTTGAGGAGCTCCACCGACTTTTAGATGAAGATGCTCCTCGGCCTACTCATATGTCTCCTGAAGTATCTGATGTCGCTTCAGAAATTTCCTCGAATACAATTAGTGAAAGCAGTTATGACTTGGACACAGATATAGAAACCCATGGCGAAGACTTGGAAGTTACAGACCATGAAGATGATATATATGCAGATCATGATGATGATGTCAAATCTGCTGTTAGCTGGACTGATGATGATCATAAAAATGTCATTAATCTGGGGAGTTCTGACTTGGAAAGAAACCAACGTCTAGAGAATCTGATTGCAACTAGAAGTTTACGGAAAAGCATGAAGACTATGGCAGAAAGGAACTTAATAGACTTGGACGGTATAGACCGTCCTCACAATGTTGCACACATATCAACAGCAAGACGCAATCCCTTCGATCTTCCTGATGATCTTAACTTTAACGTGCCTGACTCTGCACCATCTATAATGGCACCAAGGAGAAGTCCGTTTGACCTTTCTTATGACCCAGGTGAAGAAAGAAATTATCTGATAGGTGATGATTATGAACATGTTGTCACACTTCAACCAAAAGTTCCCCCCTTCTTGCGAAGGACTGAAACTTTCACTGCTGGTCCATCATCACTTGGGACTTCTAGACATGATCACAATTTCAGACCAAATTACGCCCATCAGAGAAAATTAAGCACGGTTAGTGAATCCAAAGCGAGTTCTGAACCTGAAACAGAGTCACTTGGCTCAGTTGAAGAGTTGGAAGATAAGATACCTGTTGAAGAAGATGATTCTCGAGAACCTGTGGTGACCACTATTGCCGAGCATCCTTCTGAAGAGGTTGGGCATGGAAGTGAGTCCTCCGAAGATGATGACATAGTCGAGTCAACTGAAGCCGAGAATAAAGATGCCACACCTGATGATATTAATCTTAATTTGAGAGATGTTGACAATTCTCTAGAAAAAGTTTCAAGATTGTCTGAGACAGCTGTTGCAGAGACCCATATGGAAGGTGATACAAGTGAAGCTAATGAAGTTGTAACACCGGATGGCAGTAGCTCAACATCACTGTATGAAGAACATGAAATTGTATTTAATGAGAAAGAAGGTGAACAATTGTCACATTTTAAGCCAACTATGGAGAGCTCAGATGCCGAAAGCACCAGTCGATCGGTGGATGACAATCACCATAAGGAGCCTGTTTATGATTCCAGCCCCACTGCACGTCTTTCTTCCTCCTCTATAGGTTTTGATCATCAGGTGGAGATTGTCGAAACCAACTCGCCTCCAGTGTCAGTTGAGCATACTATTTCCGCTGCTAACAATGAATCTGATGTCAGCAATCAGATTACTGAGAAAGATACTCCTGCTACGGAAACAAGTGAGAAGTTGGTTTCTACACATCATCAATCTCCTTCTAAAAACCACAGTGCCATACACTCAGATAAAGAGCTGTCTGTGTTAGATCAGTCTGTGGCTGAATGCTCTCCAGTTAAACATAAAGAACTGCAGGTACATAATAAACTTGTATACATTATTTTATTCATTTTATGTGGTTAATTTTCTCTGGAGCCATCATGCAAGCGGACCAGTCAGTTCCCATTGCTACTTGTGTAGGGCACTTAAACTATTCAACTCATAAATCAAAGTGTGTTGGTAGTATATTAGCTCTGTTCATAACTATATTGCTCACTGCAATTTTTGAGCTACCTGTACTACTCACAGCACTGCCGACACTATTTAACACAGCAATTACTGTACTGGACTAACTATTTCTAGATTACTACAGCAACACAACAATTTAAAGGTACTCCATGCAAATTAAAAAGAACATTTTCTCTAAATAAGTTTCCTCTGTTATAGCCTAATAATATACTAGAGCTTAGATCTTCATTTTTCATAGCGTTTCCACATACTGTAGGATTGAAGCCACTTCCATGTAGACCATGTAAATACTTGCACTAACTAAAAATTTCCTTTGATCCTTAAAATCCTACATAGGAAAATACTTCAGTTCTTTGTTCAGATTTAATTTGTCTAATTTGCAATAGTGGTCCACTTATTCGGTTCCAATTGTTATTCTTTTGATGTTGAGCTGGATTGCTTTCTCAATTTTGTGAGTTGCAGTTACTTATTTGGTTGACATTTCCAGTCTCTAGAATTAGACTTTTTACTTGAGAGCAAGCTTTTTAGTATTTTTACTATTTTAAAATGCTATTAGAATTGCTAATATATTAAAATAATCAAGCTACTAACTGAAAATTTCTTTCACTTCTTAAAATTGTACATAGGAAAAATCTTCAGTCTTTTATATAAATTTAATGATTTGAAATAGAGGCCTGCTTACACATTTTCAAATGTTATTCTTCCAATCTTGAGTTTGATTGTTTTTTAATTTCAAAGAGTTGCAGTTACTCATCTGGTTGGCATTTTTATAATTTTATTTTTAGACTCGAGAGCAAAGCAAATAACTCCGCAACATTTCAAAATGCTATTAGAGCGGATATAAGAATCAAGAAAGTTATCATAGCAGGCAAACTTCTCATTAACAAAAGTAATAACCAAGAAGGCAGATTACCTGCAGGCAAATGGTTCATTGTTTATTCTAAATCTTTTTGTCTCCTTGATGCAGACCTGTATTTATTTGCTCCCTTATGTATTGATTACCTTGTGCCTCTTCTGTTTAATCCTTAAATAAGATATACTACCCTTATGTTAACAAAGTGTTATGAATAAGGGAATGGAAGCATATCAATAGAAAAAGAGATTCCCTTGTGCCGCCTCTTATGTTGAATTTTAAACGAAACTACCCATAGGTTATAGAAGTCAAAGTGTCATGAATAAGGAAATGGAAGGACAAAAACAGAAGAAGACACAAGTTTTCATTTCTGCTTTTGTCTATGGCTTATGGTTATTGTTTGTGTATGACTTGCAGTATGGAGTAGGTGTATTGAATATACATTTGATAATCACTTATCCTCTATGTGGTTTTCTTTGGTAACTTGTACCTCTAGACTGCTGTTGCCTAAAAAATCGTCTGTACTCATACTTATGGTGACTAATACGCTAATTTATGCAAGCGATATGCTACAGTTTATGCTTAAGCCTATAATAACAGATTTTATAAACTGAAAGGAAAGAACTTTATTTTAGCAAATAGAAAAAGGTTGGAACTTTTTGAGTTGTTTCTAGACGTAAATCTGGCCTCCTTACAGAGTTTGCTTTGTACTATGTAGTACTTTCATATCCCTAAAATTATATTCCATAAAATTAACACTATCAACTACTAAATATAAAGCTATTCAATGAAGTTTTGCTTGGTTTTACGCATGCAAGATAATATGCTTACTACTTTATAATCTATTTACTACTTCTGTAACCAGATAACAAGTGCTGTTATCTGGTTACAGAAGGAACTGAAGGAGTTGCAAAGATCAACTAAATTAAAATGAAAAGTTTTTTAGTCACGGAATAAAGTTTAAGGATGGAATTGTTTTCAGATTTTATAGTTGCAGAGTATCTTGTAGAAACTGAGCATGTCTGATTTTTTATTAATTTCTTATAATGATATAAATCTAAAGCAGGGTTGTGGCTATTTGTGGTTAAGTCTACTATTATACACTTGTATTCACAGTTTGTTGTTTAGATAGTAGTTGGTTCTTTCTGGTTAAAGATCATTTAGTTTATACCTTATGGTGTTACTTTTTATTACAGGATCCTGCCAAATGTGTGAATGTCTCTGAAGCACAAGAGGTTGCTAAAGAAATTCAAGATAAAAGCGAACCTACAACCTCCGAAGCCGCATCCACGCAGTCGCAGTCTGAGATTTTAAAAACAGAAGCAACTCCAGATCGGCCAGATTCAGAAAATAACATATCACGTGATGGAAATTCTGATACTACATCAACTAGTGAAAAACCGCTCCTTGAGAAAACTGGCTCCGAACCTGCTGATTCAGAAGAAGTGCCAAGTCAAAATGCTGGGGAGACGATTTCTGACATGTCCATTGGGTCTGAAACTGTCAAAGATAAAGAGTCCTCTTATAAGGAAGATGAACATACGGGCGATGGATCACGTGAGTCAGAGATATCCCCCCAAAAAGATAACATATCACATATCGGAAATTCTGATACAATATTAATTAGTGAAAAACCCCTCCTCGAAAAAACTGGCTCCGGACCTGCTGGTTCAGAAGAAATGCCAAGTCGAAATGCAGGAGACAAAACTTCTGACATGCCTGTTGAATCGGAAACTGTCAAAAATAAAGAGCCCCATTACGAGGAAGATGAACATACGGACCATGGATCTGGTCAGTCGGAGATATCTCCCCAAGGTCGGCCAGGTCAGCAGGCTGAAGTTGGGTTGCTAGTTGCCGAAGCACAATCTCTTGAAGATGTCAAATCAGCCTTAAAACAAGTTGATGGAGTGGAATTTAAGAAACCCCCTGATCTGTCACCAGAAGAAACAAAAGATAGTTATTCTGCACATGAATTGCTACATAGAAATTCAGTTTCTGATGCCTCGGAGTTATCAAGGTCAGTTCAAGACAGTAATTCAGAACAACATCATGAAGACACATTTGATAAAAGGAGCCTTCCTGATTCCAATATTGATGAACCAAGACAATCACCACAACCAAAATCATGGTGGAGTCGCTTTAGTAATGAATGATGGCGAAACAACTGAATGAAAGTTAAAGAATCGGGATATTTAAACTAGAACTGGGGTTCCATTAAAGGGAATTTTCTTTTTGGCTGAGCTCCAAGTCATAGCAGCCCCCACCCCTGTGATTCAGACGGTGAGTGAGAATGGAACATAAAAAGAAATCATTGTTCAGCCACTTGGATCTTTTGGCCTTTGGTAAAAAGGGACACAATTTCGGGCTCCTTATGTTTCTATCAGGGTTTGGCTGTTGTACAGACTGGTAATCTTTTTGCCAGACTGACTATACTTGAGATATATCCCCTCTAAGATGAGTATTGGTTTGATATTTTGGACTTGAAACTTTCATCCTATTTGCTCCTTATTTGGCAGCTCCGTTGAATAGCAGTGACCCTTCCAATCTGTATATAATACTTCTTACTGTAAACAGATGTAGACAATGATCTTCATTTTAAAAAAAAAATGTAGATCTTTCTTCCATATCCCGTTGCATATCTCGTCAAACTGCTGGGCTTTTCCAGTGGCATGCATACCTCGATGGTTATATGGACTTTTAGGAAATCAGCAAGAGTCAGGTTTATTGTATGCAAGCTTGGCTTGGAAAGCACCTTGCGGAGAATGCAAGGCAACGTGTGAGCCAAATAACCAATTAATCAGTGTTCTTTTAAAGAATGGTAAAGCTTCATCTTAATTATGTCATAATATCTTCATTATTTGAAAAAAAAAATCTCACTTCTACCATACAGCTGGTCATAGCACAACATATACAGTTGGTTTGAATTTACATGGTCATGGCGAAGGGATTGGGAATTAACTTGTTCAATATGGTATGCCTGAATCATCCTCAACCTTGTAAACCTTAGATCGTGTAAATATTAAATATAAAGAAATCAGATATGGTTTTATCTCCGACTGTGCCTTGTGCAGTAGACTCCCTACGGGCTCATGAGGTCCATGTCATCTCACATGGAAGAGGGGTGGGGTTAGAATTGCTTTTGCTATGTTAGAATATATATAAAATATCTATTCTTTTTTGGGTAATGTAATAGGTAGAAATCTTTGATTGTTCACCACAGACGCAAGCATAGATAACATTTTACAAGGCAACAGCGATAGTCAAAGAGAAACTTCACCAGCCTATAATCTTTGATTGTTCACCACAGACGGCAGAGATAACATTTTACAAGGCAACATCGATAGACAGAGAAACTTCACCAGCCTATATTCCTTTGTTTCACAACTGTTGTTGCATCTTCAAATTCTTTGGTGCCACATCTGTCCACTTCTAGTCATTCTATTTAATCTCTGGATAAAGTTGGGTGTTCACCAAAAAACAACCCTGGTAACATCAGCATGCTGGCAGTGAAGTTGTAACTAGTAGAGGAAATCTAAATATTAATCGGGACCAATGATTCTTTCTGTTCAAATTTGTTGTTAAAGAAAAAACAGTCGCTGCTTCTACTTCTTTGACACTGTCCCCGGGGAAGTACCAACCTGGTAAAAAACAGGGAGAATATGAACTTTTAAGCCATGTATATAGTCAGTAATGTTTTTGCTAACTTCGCTTAATGGCATAAATATTTTCAACTGATAATTACTTAAAAAATAATCAGAAAGCATTATATCTAAACTGTAGACATAATTTTATTTTGAGTAAATAAAACCAAACATACCAAGTATATTCCGCTCGTAGAGCAGGGTCTATACAAAGAATATAATAGCAACAATTATAGATGAAACCTTCAACTATATGGTAAGAGATCTTTCGATACGAACTTGATGCAATTTGCAACCTCAAGGCAAAAGCCTACTAGTTTTTGTAGCACTTATTATGGATAAATTAAGTTTACAGGTGCGATTACGGAACAAGGAAAAATAATTGAGAAACCTTATCTATGACTATAACCAGTTTACATTCAGTTGGAAATTTTGCAAGGAAGGCTTTCAGATGAGATAAATGCTGACATATAAAATAGTATGTGTCACCTCTTCAGTTGGAATTTGCAAAGAAGGATTTAGGATGAGATTTATGCTAGGCTGCTAGCCTATGAAATAGTATGTGTGATGTCCCTTACTTTAGTCTCCAAATCAATACATGTATAAAGAGAGAGAGGGAGGGTATGGAAACAGGGTGCTAGACACAATTTCTGTCTACTATATATCTAAATATATCAAACAAGGCAGACCTAAATCGAAAATTTTAACTTAATAGATGTACATGCATTGGAAGTACTGCTTAGAAGAAGTTTACATAGGTCAGAAATTGCTCATTGATCTGGGTCATGGATTCCAACATCGCATCAATTGTGTCTCTGGTAAGCTGAAACTTCACCTCAGTCTCCCCCAGAGGTGATTTGGTATAGTCTTGCAACTGCAAGGAAGAAGAAAAAGAAAAAATCTGATTGCAAAGATTTAGGAAAACGAAGAAAGCACACCGTAACTATGCAAATGAGGTCGACATTGATTACAGTATATTAAGTCATCTCGATTTGTGTACCTTAAGACTAATTACTGCCACTTTGTTTCTTCGTGCTTTGCTCTGATTGTCCAAAGTCCAAGTCATCGACTTCAGTCGATGCGGGGTTCCCTAATGGTGTAAAATAATATCATCAAAAAGCTATAGAAGAGCCGGATACTTAATTTATAATACATTTCAAAATTATTTTGAGTCTTTGACCAAAATCTAAGTAATAAGCTAATAATTGTTCAAGTAAACTAACAAAGTAATGTCCGATCAGTTTACCACTGATTCTAGGATCATATCACCTGCATGTACGAAGCTTTCTAACAGTGAAAATTAGAGACAAGGGCAACAAATTTTGTTAGCATGTTTAAGCTTCATCATCCGTCCCCTTCTATTTTAATTTCACAGATATTGTATCTATAATCATCATTTTGGGACACACAAATATGTCAAATTGACACGAATTACTCTGGAGTCTGGACTCTGGATTAAAAAAAATTATTAGGTCATTACTTTTTGAAAGTTCACAGAGGATCTTGCTAATTTGTAATCTGATGACAAATTGAATTGAGTTTGTAAAAGTAAAGATTAAATAGGAGAACATACGTGAGTTATATCATACAAATTTTTCTCCATTATATCTAGAATTTTAAAACCTAACTGGTCTGGTCCACAAACCAAAAGCTCTAACATTTAAGCAATGATATATGACTACCAAAAGCCATGCACTTGGACTATTTGTTTTTGTGTGAAAGCACACATACCGCTAACATAAAGGATTTGAGCTTAAATGTTTACTACTCAGTCTTAATTTATGCTAGTTGACTGCAGCACAAATAAAAATGACAAATATAAGATAGGCACGAAAAATAAGGTACACTCACGTACACCATGCCAAAAAGTTCATGCAAAATATCCAGAAACTATTAATATTTAAGCCCAAAGGGAGGGACGTTGAAAGATGTCGCACACAAACCTAATTATAATAAAGTAAAAATACACAAAGCAGAACATGAGGTAGCAATAAACTATGTTCAAGAAGATGAAAATTAATGCAATTGTATTACTACATACCAGATTATCAGTACCAACACCTCGTTCAAGAGGCGTGGAAACCAAAGGCGACAGATTAATATCAGTTGTAACTGGAAAAGAAGCCCCAAGATTGTTGCAACTATTATGAGCAGCGGGAAGTTCGAGAGGCCTAGATGAACAAGTGAAAGGCTGTGGCATGCCAGCTATGGTGTGGGGAGGAAATTTGGTTCTTGGCGATTGCGTCTGACAAAGTTACGCATGCACATTTCACATAAATAGATAAAAAAAATAAGGAATATATAATTAGAAGTAGGCGAAATCATTGATAAAAAAATACTGGTCTGCTTTCTTAAAATTAATTAATTAGCCAAAGAAACAACTGATCTGCTTGTTTAAAATTATCAAACTAGCTAGCATGGAAATGTAAACCACTGGAACTACCTCGAATCATGTACAACATGTACGAGTTTCAGAAACCATATACTTGTGCAGAAATATAATATATGTGTGTTATAACGTTTTCCAGACTTCTTGCATAATTGATAAAAACAAGTTATTATTAACAAGCGAAGCAACAACTTCCATCTAAAAATGCAAATAGTAGAATTACTATTTTTTTTTTGTTAAATCAAATACTAGAATCAGGTGCCCTCTAATAACAATTCCAGTAATTTAGATCAGCGTTAACATTAAATGCAAGGAAGACTTCTCCGTTAAGCTGTTATAGTGTATTGGTCGTGGTACTTCATGTAAAAGCTGCATTATGTTGTTATGATTAGATTTTCTCAGAGAATGATATTAAAATTTGATATTTAATCCATAGTTGACTCTGATTTCTCTCTTCTCCTTAGAGATATGGGTGTAAAAATCAACCCAACTGTTAATAAGCATGCAGACTGTAGCATCCACATTTATACATGTAAAAACGTTGTTCTCTTTTTCCTGTTGTGGTTAGCTCACAAAATTGCTTACATGCTTGGGACAAAAAAGTAAAGTATCCTGTCGTGCAATTAATTTACATTAGCACATGTATGTATCCTTCACAAAGTGCTTATAATTTCAACTTTTGCACATGTTTAGAAGTAATTAAAAAGGTTACCTGGGTTACAGATATATCCTCCTGCCACTGGTTCTGATATCTTTGAAATATCACAACAAGAGACCTTTGCAACTCAAGTGGCAGATCAGGTGGAAACAGCTTTAAGATATCATCAACAGAAAAGTTCTCCTGTGCGCATTTTCTGATAAGTGACCGGAGGCATGCTAAAACCTATTGTCAGAAGAAAATAATATAGATTTGTTGAAAGTTGACAGTGAAACTTAAAGATTTCGAAACAAACACCTACTTGCAACTAATGACGGATGAAAAGAAACACTTGGACCATGTTTAATGAAAAATTGACACAAACTGTAATTAAAAAGTAAGTGTGTTTAGCCACGTATCATCTACATTTCAAAAAGAAAATTCATCATTTTAGAATATTAGATAAACATCATGTGACAATAAACCATATCCTCCTACTTTTAAATAAATTTTCAAAGAAGTTGACAGTGAAACTCAAGAATTTCAAAAACAAACACCTCCTTGCATTTAAAGACGGATAAAAAGAAACACTCGGACCATATTTAATTTAATGAAAGATTGATAAAAACTGTAATTAAAAAGTAAGTGCATTTAGCCACATATCATCTACATTTCAAATCATTTTTCATCATTTTAATATAGGATGAATTTTAGGTGATCATAAACTCTACCCTCCTACTTCTAAAATAATACTAGCTTAAATCCCGTGCAGTTCCATTAATATTTAAAATTTATATATCCAATTATATAATAACTTTAATATACTTATATAAATATATAATAACTATAGATTTTTAAAAAATAATAATAAAAGAATTAGGAAGAAGCTGTGTGAATAAGTTTTGGTTGTAATTTAGCAGGATAAGAAGACTATTTTAGCAATTTAGTAGTTTAGCATGTGTATAACACTATTTATTTTTATTTTAAATAACCAAAATAAGGAAATAATTGTTGAACCAAAATATACCCCATTCCGGTTATTATAGTTTAGTATAGATAAAAATTTGCTTTGGAAGAAACTAATGAGTTGCTCAAGCGACATACATAGGTATAATATATCATATATACGGATGGAAAAATATAAACATCCAAGGAAACTTTAAATAACATCAAAATTTGATTTGGAAGCAGACTAATGAGTTGCTAAAGTGACATAGGTATAATATATCATTTTAACAGTCAAACAACAAATCAAATCAAATATACTATCGAATGCAAAAATATACTGACGGAAAAATAAAGACATCCAAGGAAACTGAGGATATGATTCAACAAAACGTAGTACAATCACACACACATACTATTACTGTATCATGATGTATTTACTACTTAAATGTAGATATTATAATTTCACAAGTACTTGTAATTGCCACATTACAATACAATTTCACAAGTACTTGTAAATTCTCGTAGAACAAAATTTTATGTATATGTTAAGCTACACATTAAAATTAATAAATACATAGTTGTGCTTACTGGGTTGAGATTAGGGAGATTAAGAAGAGACTGGAAATGGGATTTGTGGGTCAAGGAGAGGCCCGTTTTGCGACTAGTCCAAAGGGTTGTGATAAGTTGTTCCAGTTGGGTTTCAGAATTCATTAAGGCTGATAGTTTGTGGAGTTGGTGGTATAGCTGCTGCTGCTGCTGCTCCTCTCGTTCTTCCTCCATCCCCCCTGTTTCTAAACAGCTCATGCGAAGGTATGAATTAAGCCCTCGCTCCGGGGTTTAATGTAAATTTGTTAAAACAAAATTGTTACAAAATATCTTTCACGTTCACTTTAATATAAAATAATTTAATTGATCTCAAGACGGTTCATTTACATTTAGCGATTAAGAATTTGATACGTGTCATTTTATAATTAATTTTATATTTTTCTAATTAGTTTACCTTCTCTCATTAATCTTGCTCCCAAATAAAGTGCGTTCGATTTTCGGGTTGGAGGCGTTTTTACATTCCAATTCAATTATAGCAATTTAACTTTTTTTAACCCAACTCATAAAATATAATTTCGTAACCTAACTCTACCTGTCATGCATCGGTTTGAGTCGTGTTAGGTTAATTTGAACGGACTGAATGATTTTATAAAAAAAATTTGAAGACTATATATTGTCGCTCATTTCAAAATTTTAAATAAACTAAAATAAGTATAACTTAAAATAATACAATTATTCAAATTTGATCAACTTTAAAATTTTAGTAAAGCGTCATATCGTGAATCATATGTACATGCACGAAATAATGTATAATTGCATATAGTATATAGATTATATTTAAATTATCGAACAAGACACTTACATTAAATCGGGTTGGGTTTTGTTGACCAAAAAAAGATAAAATATGTATCCAACCAATTTAATTTGAATTTTTCTTAATCCAGCCAAGTTTCAGGTTTTTTTATAGGTTTAAACGAGTGAAAAGAGTTGAGCTGTGAGTGAATCATTAGAGAACTGTAGAGTTGAAACTTGTTATTATAGAGATTGAAGTTGGAGATTTGATGATGTTGATGATTGTGACTGAGAGCTTGAAGATACTGAAGTGCCGAATGTAGCTTGCACAGATTCCTTGATTCCTTCCATCAACAGAGCTGGAGGCTCATATCTGCTTTGATGAAGTTGATTCAACTTGAGTCTGGTGTCATTTGTATTTGCAATGTGTTGTTGAACCACTTCATGCAGATCCACAAAAGATTGCCTTACTTTTTGATATTTGCATCCACTGTAGTTAGATCAAATCTTGCCATCTATTCTGCAAAGGTCTTGAATTTTGATTTGATCTCAACTTGTGAAAGGATAATCTCATCCATCTTCTCCCTCACCATCTTTATGAATTTATCTTGATGACCAGTTAAAGTCACGTGCATTGCTTTACCAAAAAGGTGAAAAACCTTGATTTGAGCCTTGCAGACTTCATTGAATGCATCATACACTTCCTTTGGAGTGAGGATCTTGGCATTACTCCCTAATATGATGTCATATTCCTCTCTGAACCTTGACAAGACCTCATCTATCTCCAAGATGAAGTCCTTAGACAGCCAAACATCCATATTGCCATCTTGCTCAGCTTCATTCATTATCTTCTACTTTTGCTTTTCAACATCTTCATTATAAGTGAGCATAATTGTCTGATAGCCTTGATTTGTCATATCTGTAGTGAGCAGATGTTGTGTGATGTTTGCAAGGCCTGAGAGTTGATCAACCAGAAGGTCATCCACTGTGTTTGGTTGGAATTGAGCATTTTATAACCATTGTTGGATTGGGTGAGAGTGTTGTTGTGTAGGGTTGGATGTTGAATGAATATATGTACGTTGTGAAGTGGAGGGTAGATCTCCAATAGAACCACATGTGACAAATGCCACAGTTTGACTCACAGGTTGAACCGTGGTTATGAAAGTTTGTTGTTCTCCACTTGTGGTGGGAACCTTCATTGGAATTGGAGGGGATTTAACTAGGTTACTATTATGTACTCTAGTCTCAAACCCTTGGTCATTTTGCAGTGAGCTTGCACTTGAATGTGCTAAACTTGCCTCCCCAATAGCATGATCATTGACAATTGAACTCCTGAATTCAATTGTGAGTGCAATCCCAGCTAGAATTTTGAGGGGGGTTGTTCCTGTAAGAGGAACCTCCAATTGAATTAGAGAGGATTTAGATAGTTCCCCCTCAGGAGTACTACCCTCAAACCTTACAACCTGTGAAGGCTGATTTGTACATGAAGGTGCATTGGAAACTATCACAGGGTCTTCAGTAAAAACTGATGAAACCCCTGTGTTTGTGTTTGTGTCATCAAGGTCTACCCCAACATGTAACCACTCACCAACTAAATGTGGTTCCTGGGTGGTGAGCACATTTTCTTGAACCATGTCACTTGATGTTGGCAACTCTTGAGAATCAGATTCAAGAGTTTGATTAAATGAAGAAGAAATTTGAGAAATTAGATATTGAATCTCATAATTAAGTGTTGGTAGCTCCCCTTGAGTAGATGAGGGAGCTTCAAAAGATGTGCTATATTTGTGTGTGTCATCCTTATTTCTTCTTTCATACACTTGAATTTGTTCAAGTGTTGGTGCAGACTCTTTACAAGGTGCGCTAGGGAGAGTGCTCTTTTCAATAGAGACGCCTTGTTGAGAGGATGCCTCTAGAGTCTGTTTAAGTCTCTGTTTTACAACTGCATCCTGTTGGGAGGGTGCAGAGGTGGCTTGAGTGGTCAACTCAGTTTGCTTTGCCTTCTTTGTTTTCTTGACCAAGGGTGACTCTTATTATGTTTGGTCCTCACAACTCTCATTTATTACTGTTAAAGGTGCATGGTTTCTCTTCTTTTTACGCACTTCACCCATTTGAGAGGATGAAGTGGTTGGTTTCCTAGCTTCTAGTGGTACAGAAAGAAGTGTTTCAACTTGGGAAGGCCCCTGTTGGTTGTCCTATAATTTTACTTCTACAGGGATAAGGGCCATTGATATACTAGGTTCAATATTAGATCTCATGTCAGGCATAGGGTAAGGGTAAGTCTTGAATCTCTCCATTATAAATGGAGTGATTTTAAGGCTTACATGTACCTTATTTTTAGTAAGAAGTGAACCAAATAGAACTTTGGAAACTTGCTTACAATTGCCTTTTTAATACTATCTATACCATTAAGCATATGAATGTCATACACTTTATGATTTAAAGCAGACATTATAAATCTAAGAAAGAAAATTTCCTTACCTCTTGTAGCTAGGGGCATTGTGATCCTGGTGCTAAGTTCTTACATGATCAATAGACCAACATTCAAGTATCTGTTGTGAGCTATGGAGAACACCAGCTTCTGAACGACACTTGATATGTTGTCATATCCTGTCTTTCTGCAAGTAAAAGCCCTTATGATAGAATCAAACAAGAAAGACCATTCCCTCCTTAGGTACTTCTTGTTCAGGCTAGCCATGTTGATTCTTTCACTACAGTCGATGCAGTCCATGAACTCATCTAGCTCATCCTTTGTTGGAGCCTCCACCACATTATCAGTTAAATGCCCAAAGCTTGATTCACATCTTGCTCATTAAACTCCACATGTTGGCCACCAATAGAGCAGTTCACTACAATAGATACAGAGTTGTCATGCACAATTGTCCTCACTACAGCTGTTATCCAGAATTAATGCAAAAGATCCAAGTAAATGATGTAATTGACAGTTAGAGCTCCTGCAAGATAAGACTCAGACAAAAATTTAACAAACCCCTTGAAACTGTCAGGAGCTTGAGTAGCATTTGTAAAAGCGAGATAGTTGATTCCATCCTTGGGATTACAACTCTAACATTGTTTAGTGTCATTATAGATAAGTAAAATTGAGTGGGTAAGAAAAATTAGAGAGAAAAAAATTTTAAACGAGAGAGAGCGGTTGAGAATTGGAAAAATTAGGTCACTTAGAGATCTCGAAGGCGTAAAGAGGTGTATGTCAAGATGTCTGGGTATTTATAGTAAAAAGTAAATGACTTATCGAGAACTAAAAATGGACGTTTGGAATTTGCTTATCGAGAAGTCATATTGAGAGAATAGATACATATCGATATGTCATTTTCCTGACTTTTATCGAGAACTAAAAAATGACTTGTGGAGATGTCAAATAAATACCCAGTTTGTCCTGAATGGGCTGAATTGTTTCCAATTTTTATTTGAATAAATCAAAATAAAATCAGACTGATTTTGTCAAAATTATTTTACCAAAATAATTTATTAAATTAAATTATCTCAGTTATGAGTTCTTGATAAGTCTAAAATTTATACTTGTAGAGAACTCTGTGAGTTAGCACTTATAAATAACTCTATAATGACTTGCCGATAAGTCATAATAAAACTTGTCGAGAAGTCCTTCGAGAAATCAGATAAATGACTTATCGAGAACTCACTAGAGAAGTCTTAAAATGATTTGTCGAGAAGTCAATTAGACTTATCGAGAACTCAGTTCTCTATCTACTTTTGATCTTTTTGATTCTGCCTTGTGCTAATTTTGCATATTGAAAATGCAAATTAACATTTAGACAGTTCTCTTATCATTGAAAAATTCCAAGCTAAATTTTGAATTTGGAAAAAAAATATACACGGATTTCTGAAATATTTATAGCTCATATTCCAATTAATTTCCAATTGAATCAAATTAGTTTTGATTTACTAGAAATTAATCTGCTGCAAAATATTAGCTGAGTTCTTGCCTTTAGGATGAAGAATTTAACATCCCAATTTCACTTACAAGTCTAGTGAAAGATACTCCATCCAAAGGTTTAATAAAAATGTCAGCTAATTATTTTTCTGTTGTAACAAAAATAAGCTCAATGGTACCATTTGCAGCATGTTCTCTAATAAAATGGTACCTTACATCAATGTGCTTTGTTCTAGAATGATTGAATGGATTAGCTACAATAGATATAGCACCGGTATTGTCACACATAATTGGAATTTTATGTAACACTGGGCCATAATCCATTAGCTGATTTCTAATCCAAAGCACTTGAGCACAACAATTCCAGCAGCTATGTATTCAGCCTCAGTTGTGGAAGTTGACACAGATTATTGTTTCTTGCTATACCAAGATACAAGTCTTTGTCCAAGAAACTGACAGCTTCCACTAGTACTCTTCTTGTCAACCCTGCATCCAGCAAAATCTGCATCTGTGTATTCAACAACTTCAAATCATGTTCCCTTAGGATACCATAATTCCAAGTTTGGAGTCCCCTTTAGGTATCTGAAAATTCTCTCCATAGCCATCAAATGTAATTCCTTTGAATTGGCTTGAAATCTTGCACACAGACATGTTGCAAACATAATGTCTTGTCTACTAGCAGTTAAATACAACAAAGATCCAATCATTCATCTATAACCTGAAATGTATACACTCTTTCCTTTCTTATCTTCATCCAACTTAGTAGCTGTAGACATATGTGTAGATGCAGGTGAACAATCAACCATACCAAACTTCTTCATTAAATCCTTGACATACTTAGTTTGGTTGATGAAGATTCCATCACTCTTTTGGCTGACTTGAAGTCCAGGAAAGTAGCTTAACTCTCCCATCATGCTCATTTCATATTCACTCTGCATGAGCTTTGAGAATCTTTGACATAACTTTTCATTAGTAGAACCAAAAATGATATCATCCACATAGATTTGAACAAGGATCATATCATCATACTGCTACTTGTAGAAGAGAGTCTTGCCAATATTTAAGCAAAAATTCTGACAATGTGTCATACCAAGCTCTAGGTGCTTGCTTTAGTCCATAAAGAGCCTTGAGTAGCATGTACACAAAGTCTGGAAACTCTGGATCTTCAAATCCAGGTGGTTGTTGCACATAAACTTCTTCTTCTAACTCATCATTAAGGAATGCATTTTTCATATCCATTCGATACACATTAATATTTGAGTGTGCAGCAAATACAAGAAAGATCCTTATTGCTTCAAGTCTTACAACTGGAGTAAATGTTTCATCATAATCAATTCCTTCCTCCTGTGAGTAGCCTTTTGCAATCAACCTTGCTTTGTTTCTGGTCACAATCCCATTTTCATCCATTTTATTTTTGAACACCCATTTTGTTCCAATTATACTTTTGTTCATTAGTGCATGACCAACTCCCAAACTTTATTTCTTTCAAACTGATTTAGCTCCTCTTGTATAACAGATATACAATCAGGATCAAGTAGAGTTTCCTCAGTTTTCTTAGGCTCTACTTGTGAAAAAACATGCATGAAGACATTCATTTGCAGTGGCACTTCTAGTCCTCACTCCAATAGTTGGATCACCAATAATTGCTTCTCTTATGTGACTCATATCCCATTTCCTGGTGTGAGTTTGTTGACTTGAGTTTTTTGCATTTTCTTCACTATTGGCATGACTTGCAGGACCTTCTTCTCTTTCTCCCCCTGAGTCTGTACTATCAAATTCAGGTGTTTGAGATGAGCTTCCATTCTCGTGATTTACTTGGTCAGTTGAATCTTCATCCATTCTGTGATTT
This sequence comes from Apium graveolens, assembly GCF_009905375.1. Lineage (NCBI taxonomy): Eukaryota > Viridiplantae > Streptophyta > Magnoliopsida > Apiales > Apiaceae > Apium > Apium graveolens. The sequence continues at coordinate 22,056,636 of NC_133649.1, read as the reverse complement.
GTGTTGACTTCAGCTTCATCCTCAGAATCACTATCAATGTTGAGATTTTCAAATCTAAGGGCCTCAACTTCATTTTCATCAAGGCATTCCAAACCTGGACACTTGTCATCATCAAAAGTTACATTTTGTGTTTTCCATAGTTTTCTTTTGTTCTAGCACATAGACTTTGTAGGCAGTTCTCTCCAATGAATATCCCAGAAAAATTACTTCAAAACCTTAGAGTCAAATTTTCCCACATATTCAGAGTTCTCTTTCAAAACATAACACTTGCTTCCAAACACGTGAAGATGCTTCACAGTAGGCTTTGTTTTAGATAAGATTGAGTAGGGTGATTTTCCAAAATTCTTGTTAATGAGATATTTGTTTTGAGTATAGCATGCAATATTCACGGCTTCTTCCCAAAAACTTATTGGCAATTTAGCATCGTGCAGCATTGTTCTAGTAGCCTCCACTAATGTTCTATTTTTCCTTTCAAAAACACCATTTTGTTGAGGTGTCCTGGCTGCTGAAATTTTTTGAACAATACCCTTGTCTTTGCAGAATTCAGTTAAGGTTGCATTTCTGAATTCTGTGTCATTGTCACTCTTCAATCTTTTCACACAATTCTGATCTTCATCCTGTTTCTCAATCTTCTTAATGTGTTCAATTATGATGTGTGGAGTTTCATCTTTAGAATGCATAAATTCTACCCATGTGTATCTTGAGTAGTCATCCACCATCACAACTGCATATTATTTCTTGAAATTGATAAGACATTGACTGGTCCAAATAAGTCCATGTGAATAAGTTGCAAAGGTGCACTTATGAAATTCACAGTTTTACTCTTATGACTTGACTTCATTTTTCCTTTTTGACAAGCCTCACAAAATTCATTTTGAGGAAACTCCAGATTTGGCATGTCTCTCACCAACTCCTTTTTAACTAAGGTATTGATTACCTTATAATTTAGGCGAGAGAGTTTTTTATGCCACAACTTGCTTTGTTCTTCAGATGCCTTGGTGTAGAAGCAACAAATTCCATCCTTATTTATTGAGTCCAAGTCTGCAACAAATAAGCTTCCTTTTCTTGCTCCATTCAAAGCAGTTTCACCAGTATTTTTGCTGATAATTAGGCATTCTCCTCTGTCAAATAAAATATTGAATCCTCTATTTGTAAATTGACTGACACTCCGGAGATTCACCTCAAGACCAGCTATTGGTGCTCCATCTTTAGTGACAATATTTCCAGAAATTATCTTTCCATATCCCATTGTGAAACCTTTGTTGTTGTCTCCAAAAGTCACTAATGGGTCAGCCATCTCCTCAAATTATGATAGCAGGGTCATATCACTTATCATATGTCTTGAGCATCCATTGTCTATGATCAATATGACCTTCTTCACGTTGCCCTGCACACAATGAGGATTAAGTGTGTTTAGCAACCCAAGCAGTGTTGGGTACTTTCTTTTTGTTAACAGATATGACAGAAGTAGAATTTGATGATTCAGAAAAAATGGAGTTCATTGATTGATGTGCATTTACCTTTTTTAGCCGATGACTCAATATTGACTTCTTTAAGATCTACTCTCAGCTTGTGGCGACTTGTCATTACTTTCATGTTGCAAGATATGCAATCAAACTTGTCACCGAATGAGTAGGGATCATTGGCTTTTGCTTCATTATACTTGCATGCTCCCAATCTTGGCTCACCAACAACCCTTTTACAAAGGTGGGTTAGATGATTTGTAGAGCCACATTTTTGACAATGTTTCCTAGGAGCATCTGCAAAAAATGCAAAGTTATTGCTTTTGTTTATTCCAACCTTCCCATTTCTGGTTTTCTTCTTGTTTTCTGCATTCTCAGCCTTGACTTCCTTGATTTGTTTCTTGAGAGTTTGGTTTACCATGGGCTTCTTCTCAGCTTTGGATGTTGGAGTTATTTCTGCGCACTTCTTCTCATTGTCCTCATCGATAATTTATTGCTTTATGATCAACTCATCTTCAATGAAATTTACTTCACATGCTTTGAACAATGGTGAATCAACCTTTCTCAGCATAGCCGGGACATCTTCATTTGATGTTGCCTTTCCCTTGTCACCTTCAACTTTCTTATTGATGTTTAATGCATCATAATCCAAGCCAGTAGCTATGTTAGCACATGGCTTGTTCTTCTCATGGTACTGACCAACTAGCTGAGATGCATTCCTAAATGACTTCAATTTCACCTCATTCTTTTCTATCTTTTCTCTTAACATAGCTTTTATCTCACTAGCACACTTGACACTTGAGCTTTTCTTTAGATATTCATTTTCTTGCTTGACTATCTCAAGCTCCACAAGCAATAGCTCAAACTTTTATTTCTCACTCTCAAGCTTCTCATTAGCTTTTGATAACCTATTGACCTCCTCGGTAGCTGCTACCATGCTAGTGTGAATGTGGAATATTTTTATGCTAATCTTTTCAACAGTCTCCTTATATTGATTTTTATTTAAATCAATAGTGGTAAGAGTTGGTACCTGTATTTTTGATGATGATGACTCTCCTTGCCCCAAGGCCATGAGTGCATAGTTTCATACTTCCTCCTCATCATCATTATTTGAATCATCCCAACTCTTTCCTTTTGCAATATAAGCTTTACCATGTTGCTTTCTTAGAAAAGTCTCATACTTTGCCTCCAATTGAAGATAAGCCTTGTCATTTTTCACTTTCTTTGGCTTCCTGCATTCTGTAGCAAAATGGCTCAATTATTCACAATTGAAGCACCTGATCTTTGAACAGTCAATAGAACCTATTTTGTAACCATTTTTGCTTCCAGAGTTGTACTGTGCCTTTGCCTTCCAGCTGTTTTCCTTGTTGGATGTTTGTCCCTTATTTTTGAAGAACTTTGGCTTCTTTACTCTAATATAAGAGAATTTCCTTGCTAAGTAATCCATTGATTGATCTAACTCATCCAGTTTATCCAAGGTATAGTATTCATCCTCTTTAAGTTCAAGAATAACTTGCTTTTGTGGTTCCTTGTTCTTTTGCTCACTACTTGAAGCAAACGGAGTCTGGATTTCTAGTTCATCATTAGATGATTGGCTGTCATTTACCACTAGTGCACTTGAACCATCAACAATGTGCTCTTGATCAGCTCTTAAAGATTTTCTTTGGATCATTTCCAGTTCATAGGTTTTTAGAATACCACACAAAACCTTCAGTGTCATTCCGCTCACGTCTCTCCCTTCTCTTATAGCTGAAATCTTATGTTCTAGATGGTCAGGAAGGGTGAGAAAAAGCTTTAAGTTAACATCCTCAACTTCATAGTATTTGTCATGAAGCTGCAAGTCATTAATCAGCTTGTTGAATCTTTCAAAGACATCAGTTATGTTTTCTTTAGGTTTAGCCATGAAACTCTCATATTGAGACACCAGTATCCTCCTTTGGTTGGATCTAACTTCCTCTGTACCTTCACACAGAATCTCTATTTTCTCCCAGATATGTTAAGCTGTGTCACAGTTGATAATATTATTGTACATGACATTGTCAAGTGACTCGATCAAAATTAATTACAGACCACTGTAGAGATAAATTTTTTCCTTCTCAATGTATGTGTATTTTGAAGGATTTTTAGGACCATAGTAAGCTGGGATGATCATGTCTTCTTCTGTAGACTATTCAATACTTTCCATAGGAATAAAAGGTCCATTCTTCATAATCTGGATGTACAAAGGGTTGGCCATCCTTAGAAATAACATCATCTTCTTTTTCCATAATGTGTATTTAGTTTTATCAAAGGCTTGTATCTTTATACTGCTAATCTTATGTGTATTCATTCTTCCAAGATCTTTAATCTGTTTGCTTTCATATTTTGCTCTGATACCACTTGTTAGGTAATGAATATAACACGGGGGGGGGGTGAATGTGTTTTGGATATTTTTAAGGATTTTTGAATGTTTGTTGCCTGGTTAACAAAGCAAATTAGAAATGCATTAATATTATGTTAGTTGAAAAAAAATAATGCACACAATATTTCAAAACTCACTTAATTTTATATTAAAATCAAGCTAGTGTTTTGCTACAAATCTTGGGTTCTTTGTAAGTAAAGAACTCAGCTTCTTCCTTGAGAGAGTTACAAGAAATTCTAGATTTGTTTGAAACAATTTAAAAACAAAGGACCGGTGTTTACTTTATAGATTAGTAAACATAAGTTTACACAGCATACAATAGGATGTACTAATCCCTACTTTAAGTTATCTCTAAAGCTTTCCATTTCTGGCTTAGTGTATCTTTGCAAATCTTGTGAATCTGTGACTTTCCTTTGTCAGTTAATCTTGGCCTTTGATCTTGTACTCTTCAAGCTGCTTTTGTAGACTTTCCAATCTAACGGGATTAGATCGTTTGTTGATTGGTAATCTTGAATATTTAACTTGTATGCATTCTGTACTTGAACTTCATATCGAGATCTTCAGTTTGATCTATAGAGAACTGACATCTCGATAAATATTGTTGGATATATTTGAGATGTCATGTCTAATATGTTTCATGTTTAGTTTTCAGATCTTAACTAACGGGAAATATCAATACTTACTAGAATCAGGACTTACTGGAAGTCAGGACTTAAGGATATCAGGACTTAGATTATTAGAAGATGGATATCAGAACTTAAGTACTGGAGGACTAACAGTTAAGGAATGAAGCTGATTTACAGGAAAGAAGATCTAGACTAATACAAGAAGAAGATATGCATGGTCATGGAAAGAGTTAGAGGACTAGAAGAATTATATAAGATATCTGGTTGATATATTTTATGAGACAGAATTATATTCCATATCAACTAGAAGTTATCTTGTAATTGTGTGTCTATATAAACACAGACATAGGTTTACTCTATAAGAGTTACGATCATCGAGAAGATCATACAATTGTAACCTAGCAGCTCTCGTGATATTTGTTCATCACTGAGAGAGAACAGTTCCATTGTAACAGAGTTTATTATATCGAATACAACTATTTTCTGTTACTTGTGCTTTAAATCGATTTGATTGTATTCTACAATGTATTTAACCCCCTTCTACAGTGTTGTGTGACCTAACAAGTGGTATCAGAGCCTCTCTGTTAACATACATACAGTAAAGATCCAAAACAATCATGTCTGAAGAAGCAGAAAATCCAACCAAGCCCGCCAAAACTGAAGAAACTCCAAAGACTCAACCCATAGTCGATATGAGACTATCAGGGTTCCCATACTGAGACCTTCTGAGTATCCCATATGGAAAGTGAAGATGGGTATATTTCTGGAAGCTACAGATCCAGAATACCTTAACAGAATTTATGAAAGACCACATAAGCCAACCAAGCTCTCTGTTGTAGTTGCAGATCAGCCAGCAAAGACCATACCAAAGGAGAAAAGTGAATACACAACTGAAGATATCTCATCAATTGCCAAAGATGCAAAGGTAAGGCATTTGCTGCATAGTGTCATTGATAATGTCATGTCAAATAGGGTAATTCAATGCAAGACTGCAAAGGAGATATGGGATGCTTTGGAGACAAGGTGTCAGGGAACTGATGCAATCAAGAAAAACATGATGACTATACTCACTCAAGAGCATGAGCACTTTGACTCAAAAAGTGATGAGTCATTAACTGTTGTGAATATGTTGTGTACTTGATGATCACTTAAACAAAATGTCTAAGTAGATTTTACTTAGTGAAATTATGTAGCTCTTGACGGATAAGAATTATAGTCCCGACGGATAACTCATTATAGTCCCGACGGGTGATTAACTTATTATCCATCGAGTGAGTAGCTTATGTAATAATAAGTTTGTAGCACAGTGATGTATGCACCTTTGTATAGAATCTGTAGTAGCATATAAGTCATGATTGACTTTAACTAGATATGCAGAATAGGTTGATTAATTGTACATAAGCAATGTCTTGTAATTCTGTATAAGTGAAATGAAGTCAAGTGCCAAAATAGCTACTGATGGATGATTAACAAAGCCTTCGACGGATGATCAAATGACTATCAACGGATGTTTAACATAGCAGTCGACGGATGATCAATCATGTCATCGACGGATGATCTGAAAGTCGACGGATGATCATATCAAGAATTCAAACATCAGTTGAACATTGAAAGCTGACACACAGCCGTCGAGTTGGATACAAACACACTGTGGAAGCCCATTAACTGGGTAATAGAGGACGAAAAGCAGCAAAGATCAAGACTGTTAGATTTTATATGTGTTCAGTCTTTTTGACTTTGTAATCTTGGTAATATATAAACCAAGAGAGTAGCAAATAGAAAAATGACTGAGATAGCTGAGAAACACAAAAACAGAGAAATCTTTGTAAGCATAATCTTTAGCATTTCCTGTATTCTCAGCAGTTCCATTTTGTAAGCAGCTGTGAGCATTTCTGCACACAGAGTCCTCTCGATATATTATATATATATCTCTGGTGGAATTGTTTAAATCCACCAAAAAGTTTTTAAAGACTCTTGTTTTTAATTACTTATGTTTTGATTCATTCAAGTTTACATTCCGCATTGTGCTAATCAAAACAAATATATCTATAATCGAGTTGAACATTTTTATTTCAAAAAAAAGGTTCAAGAATTCCTTTCAACCCCCCTTCTGTAATTCTTGCTATATTGTTAAGGGACTAACAATTGGTATCAGAGCAAGCTCTTAATCTACAAATAGTTTAAAGATCAAAGCAATTCAGCAAGATGAACAAGAAAGATGTTGGAGTCAAGATTCCTTTTCTTGATAAAGATAATTACCATCATTGGAAGGTAAAGATGCATCTTCATATGCTTTCCCAAGATGAGGCCTATGTGGACTGCATGGAAAGAGGCCCTCATATTCCAATGAGAGCTGCAACAGGAAATGAGCCATCTATTCCAAATCCAAGGCATGAATGGTCTGATCCTGACATTGAACAAGTCAGGAAAGATAAAAAGGCCATGAACATTCTGTTCAATGGTGTGGATGCAGACATGTTTGATAACATCATCAACTGCAAGACTGCCAAGGAAGTTTGGGACACAATACAGATAATCTGTGATGGTACTGAGCAAGTAAGAGAAAATAAAATGCAGCTCCTGATTCAGCAATATGAGCATTTTTCACAATGAGGAAAGTGAATCACTCACTGACATTTTTAGTAGATTCCAAAAACTACTAAATGCTCTTAAGTTGCATGGAAGAGTCTATCAGACTAAAGACTCCAATCTTAAATTTCTCAGATCTCTTCCAAAGGAATGGAAACCAATGACAGTCTCATTGAGAAACTCACAAGATTATAAAGAGTTTACTTTGGAAAGACTGTATGGCATTCTGAAGACCTATGAGCTTGAGATAGAGCATGATGAAAGAATGGAGAGAGGAAAGAAGAAAGGAGGATCTATTGCACTAGTTGCTGATCTGGAAAAGGAGAAGGAAGTGAAGATGGAAGCTGTGGAATCAACTTCAAAGGTCTGTGAAAGCAAGGGTAAGGGGCTAGCTGCAGAAAATGAAGATTCATTGAGCCAAGATGACATGGAGGACATTGATGAGCACCTAGCATTCCTTTCAAGAAGATTTGCCAAGCTCAAGTTCAAGAAGAACTTTGGAGCTGCCAAGCCAAATAGAAACATGGTGGATAAATCAAAATTCAAGTGTTTCAAATGTGGCTTGGCAGGGCATTTTGCAAATGAGTGTAGAAAGTCAGATTCCAGTAAGAAAAGATTTGAGTCTGTAGATTACAAGCAAAAATACTTTGATCTACTCAAACAAAAGGAAAGGGCTTTTATTACACAAGAGAATGACTGGGCAGCTGATGGCTTGGATGAAGATGAAGATGTCAGCTATGTCAATCTAGTCCTAATGACCAAGTCTGATGAAACATAGACAAGTTCCTCAAGCAATCAGGTAATCACTACAAACCTTGCATATTTATCTAAAGTTGAGTGTAATGATACCATAAATGACATGTCTACAGAATTGTATCATTTGCGTGTTACACTTAAGTCCCTCACTAAAAAAAATGCTAAAATCAAAGAAAACAACTTGTTTTTGAGTGAGAGGAATAATGTGCTTGAGTCTCAGTTTGTTGAGTTTGAGAAACTAAAAATTAAGTGTAGGATTGCCAAGGAGGAATTAACTGAGTCCTTGAAAAAGGAAGAAATTTTAAAGAAGCAGCTCGATCGTGAACAAGAGGTGATTAAAGCATGGAAAACATCCATAGATGTTCATGCTCAAATCACCAAGGTTCAAGGAATTGAGTCCTTTTGTGATGAAGCCTGGAAAAAGAATAAGGAGAAACTAGAACCTATTTTGGTAGATGGGTTGCTAACAGATGTAGACTCGATGGATGATGAGGACTATTCGTCGGATAACAAAAAGTGTTATCCGTCGAATGATAAAAATCCTCATCCGTCGGCTGTAAGCAAACATATCAGCAAAGCCAAATTTAACCAAGCTAAATGATAAGTATGGGTCTGTTTCCAAGATTTTTTTTTAAGGAGAATCAAGTCAAGCTAAGAAAGGGAAAAAGGGTAATGTCGGTCACATGACTGTCAAACAGTTAAGTGACAGACTTGAGAAAATAGAGGTAAAAACAGAGACTAAAAAGAAAAACAATAGGAATGGTAAAGTAGGGATTAACAAACACAATAACTACACACCTGATAAATATGCTCCTAGAAAGATCTGTGTCAAGTGTGGTAGTATAAATCATTTGTCTGTTAATTGCAAATCTCCCATGTCTGTTCAACCTCAATTTCCTAACATAAATGCCATGCCTCTCATGCATGTTAATGCTATGCCTACACAGCATATGAATGCACAGTTTGCTAATATGCCATTTGCACCTAATCCATATTATTATTATGCTGCATACAATATGCCTCAAATGCCATTTAGCATGCCTTACTGGAATAACATGTTTGCACCAAGCATTCCATTTCCTGTTAGCCATAACATGCATGATAATTCTGTTGCATCTAGTGGTTTCAAAGGCCCAACCCAAATGACTAAGGAAGAATCTGAAATTCCTAAGTCAAATGAGTTAAAACCTAAGAAACAGAAGAAGAAAGCTAACAAGGCAGGACCCAAGGAAACTTGGGTACCAAAATCAACTTGATTTGATTTTGATGTGTGCAGAGAAACAGAAAGAATCTTTGGTACTTGGATAGTGGCTGTTCAAGACACATGACTGGTGATTCTACCCTGCTCACATAGTTTGAAGAGAGAGCTGGCCCAAGTATCACTTTTGGAGATGACAGCAAAGGTTACACTGTGGGATATGGCTTGATTTCAAAGGACAATGTCATCATTGAAGAGGTTGCCTTAGTGGATGGTCTCAGACACAATCTGTTGAGTATCAGCCAGCTTTGTGACAAAGGCAACTCAGTAACCTTCAACAAAGAAGCCTGTGTTGTGACCAATAATCAAAACAACAAAGTGGTTCTCACTGGTGTGAGAAGAGGAAATGTGTATCTAGCTGACTTCAACTCAACTAAAGCAGAATCTGTAACTTGTCTTCTCAGCAAAGCAAGTCAAGATGAAAGTTGGCTATAGGCACAAGAAGCTATCTCATTTAAACTTCAAGACTATGAATGAGCTGGTAAGGAAAGAGCTAGTTAGAGGCATTCCTCTAGTGGAGTTTACAAAGGATGGACTAGTGTGATGCCTGCCAAAAAGGGAAGCAGATTAAAGCATCATTCAGGAAGAAACTTGATTCAGCAATTGAAGAGCCTCTGCAACTGCTTCACATGGATTTGTTTGGACCAGTCAATGTATTGTCAATTTCTAAGAAAAGATTTTGCCTAGTAATTGTAGATGATTTCTCAAAGTTCTCTTGGACATATTTCCTAAAGTCTAAAGATGAAGCTAGTGAAATCATCATCAATCACATAAGGCAAGTTAACAATCATCCTGATTTCAAAGTTAGAAGAATCAGGAGTGACAATGGAACTGAGTTCAAGAACTATGTCATGAGAGCATTTTGTGAGGAAAATGGGATCTTGCATGAGTTTTCAGCAGCAAGGACTCCACAACAGAATGGAGTAGTGGAAAGAAAGAATAGATCTCTTATTGAAGCTGCAAGAACAATGCTTGAAGAATCAAAATTACCAACATATTTCTGGGCTGAAGTTGTAAATACTGCATGCTACACTCAGAACATCTCTCTGATTAATCAAGCAAGATGCATGACACCTTATCAATTGTTCAAGAACAAGAAGCCAACTCTAAACTTTCTTCATGTCTTTGGCTGTAAATGTTATATTCTGAGAAATCAAACTGATCAAAATGGGAAGTTTTATGCTAAAGCAGATGAAGGAATTTTTGTTGGATATGCTGTTGGTAAAGCATATAGAGTCTACAATCTAAGAACCAACATTGTTGTTGAATCTATACATGTTGTGTTTGATGATAAAAAGATTGAAGGACTAAAAGATGGAGATTACCATGAGAGCCTCAAATTCGACAATGTTGAGATGGTCAGTGATGAAAGTGATGATGAGAGTGATCAAGAAACAGTGTCTAAGGATAATGCAGACAAATCTACCACAAATGAAGCACAAAACTCAACATCCGTCGAGTTACATAATGCTTCATCCGTCGGAAGGCAATCTGTATTATCCGTCGGAAGACAACCTGCCTCATCCGTCAGGTACTCAAAATTCACCATCCGTCGGGTTATCAAAAGAAGCAGGAAGTCAAGGCAGATCACCCATAGAAAGTACCCCTATCTCAAATCAAAGATCCACAAACTCAGGGGGAGTTTCTAGCAATCAAAACTCAATCACACATCAAGACAACATTGAGGTCTCTTCATCTAGGGCTAATCTACCTCAACCAAGGAAATGGACAAAAGATCACCCCTTTGAACTGATTATTGGTGATGTTTCTTCCAGAGTTCAAACCAGGAGAGCAACTCAAGAAGAATGTCTATACAACAGCTTTCTGTCAAAGGAAGAACCAAAGAAGGTGGAAGAAGCCTTGTTAGATCCTGATTGGATTTTAGCTATGCAGGAGGAGCTAAACCAATTTGAAAGGAATAAAGTATGGAAGCTGGTACCCAAGCCTAAAGGAAAGAATCCAATAGACACCAAATGGGTATTCAAAAACAAGATGGATGAAAATGGCATAGTAGTAAGGAACAAAGCAAGATTGGTTGTTAAAGGCTATTGCCAGCAAGAAGGAATAGATTTTGATGAAACATTTGATCCTGTTGCAAGATTGAAGCCATCAGAATCTTCTTAGCCTATGCAGCCCATGCCAATTTCAAGGTCTATCAAATGGATGTTAAAAGTGCCTTTCTGAATGGAGATTTGGAGGAAGAAGTGTATGTTAGTCAACCTCCTGGCTTTGAAGATCCAAATTTTCCAGAGTATGTCTATTATCTACTGAAAGCACTTTATGGACTGAAGCAAGCACCTAGAGCCTGGTATGACACTTTATCAAAGTTCCTTTTGGAAAATCACTTCACAAGAGGTACTGTAGATAAAACTTTATTTTTCAGAAATATTAATGGCTCTAGCATACTTGTTCAAATTTATGTAGATGATATTATTTTTGGATCTACAGATGAGAAAATTTGTAAAAAGTTTGCCAAACTGATGCATAGTAAGTATGAAATGAGTATGATGGGAGAACTAACTTACTTTCTTGGTTTACAAGTTAAGCAAGTCAGTGATGGAATATTCATTAGTCAAACTAAATATATTTTTGACCTTTTAAAGAAGTTTGATCTAATGGATTGCACATCTGCAAAAACTCCCATGGCTACTGCAACTAAGCTTGAACTAAACACTACTGAAAAGTCTGTGGATATTTCAAGCTATAGAGGCATGGTTGGCTCACTTCTATACTTAACAGCTAGTAGGCCAGATATAATGTTTGCTACATGTTTGTGTGCTAGATTTCAGGCTGATCCTAGAGAGTCTCACTTGATAGCTATTAAGAGAATTTTCAGATATCTCAAAGGAACACCAAAACTTGGCATTTGGTATCCTAGAGATTCTGGTTTTGATCTAACTGGTTATTCAGATGCAGATTATGCAGGTTGCAGAATTGATAGAAAAAGCACAACAGGAACCTGTCAATTTTTAGGAGACAAGCTTGTGTCCTGGTTCAGTAAAAAGCAAAATTCAGTTTCTACCTCTACAGCTGAAGCTGAATATATTGCTGCTGGCAGTTGCTGTGCACAGATTTTATGGATGAAAAATCAATTGCTAGTCTATGGTTTGCAAGTTGAAAGGATTCCTATTTTCTGTGACAACACAAGTGCAATTGCCATCACTGAAAATCCAGTGCAACATTCAAGGACAAAGCACATAGACATCAAGTACCATTTCATAAGGGAACATGTAATGAATGGTACTGTAGAGTTACATTTTGTTTCAAGTGAGAAGCAACTTGAAGATATTTTTACCAAGCCACTGGATGAATCCACCTTTTCTAGGTTGGTAAGTGCGTTAGGTATGCTTAATTACTCTTGAATTTATCTGAATTATTTTGCAAGTTGAAAAGTAGCCAGAAATTTAGCTGATTTTTAGTCTTGAATGAAATTTTGGCTAAGTCAAAATTTGCATTTCGACGGATGACCATCATCCATCGGGTTGAGTCCTCCGTCGATATACAAATTGTAAATAATAAAATCAATTATTTTTCTGGAATCTTTTAAAACTCGACGGATAACAGTTTATCCTCATCCGTCGAAGTGTCTAAATCTTAACCGTTAATTCCCTGAACATTATCCATCGAGTATACTTACAGTTTGTAAGCATTACACGACGGATAATGGGTGGAATTTTTACAGTTTATTTTAAAACGGCTAATTGAGGCAATTTCTATTGGATAATTTACTTCTCTTTATTATTTTTATCCGTTGTTTTTGTGCAAAGTATAAAAGCTTATTTCATTCTAATCATTTTCTTTTATCATTCTCAAATTCAACTGTGTTTATTTCATTCTCTCTCAAGCAAAAATCCTCTTTCTCTTCAAGCTTTTCTTCTCTAACAATGGCACCCGTAGTAAAGATCATGTCACAGACTGGGTTCATCTATGAGAAGAACAACTTCACTGCTTTGGTCAATAAGGGTATTCAGCAATCAGATGACTATCACAAGATGATGGACTTCGTGAAGAACTGCAAGTTAAGTTTTGCCATGCTGGAATCACCCACAATTTATTGTGAAGTTGTTGAGGAGATGTGGACAACAACAATCTACAACTCTACTGACAAAACCATCACTCTGACCATCAAAGGTAATGAATTCTGTATCAATAGTGATGTGATAAAAGCATGTTTCAAGATTCCTGATGATAATGTAACTTCACCACACACTGACACTGATTTGATCAATATGCTTAATTCCATGCATTATGCACTTCCTACTAATAAGCTAAGTGAGATTAGAAGACTAGGTCTTGGGAAGGAATGAAGTTATTTGTGTGATGTTGTAACTAAAGTCTTTTCTGGAAAAATCAGTAATTTTGATTCTGTGAACATTTCCATGCTTAACATGCCATACATGCTAGTTACAGACAAATTTTACAATTTCAGTGACCTTGTGGTGTATGAGTTAGGTTTTAAACTAGGTGACTTAGCCAAAAGAGGAAAGAATGTTTACTATGCTAGATTTTTTATGCTTTTGGCTAACCATCTTTGTCAAGAGATTGTACTTGAGAACCCAGACAACAAATTGGCTTGTTGGGTTCAAGAGAGAAGAATCATTGCAGACTTGAACAGAGCCAACCATCACAGGGATGTGCCAATGTTCTATTTTTCTGTAATGTTGACACCTCAGGTAAGTGAGGTAAGTTCATCCATACCCTCAACTATTCCAATCTCCTCTATTTCTTTGACTTCAGGCATAGCTATGGCAACTGTGACAATGACCAAACAGTTGCCTACCAAAGCTGCCAAAACAACTGCAATTTCCAAATCCAAATCAAAGAAAACCCCCTCTGGTATCTCTCAAAAGGTACCAGTTGAAAAATCTACCAAATCCAAAGAGGGGAATGTGAAGGAGGGTAAGATAGGTGAGGGAAGGGGTGAACATCAAAGAAACCCCAAGGATAAGGTTGGAGAGTTGAGTGAATCCCAGCCTAGCCACACTGCAGTTTCCCAACAAACTGCAGTGCTTAAAAAGGACAAAAACTCTCTTCTAGCTGCATCCTCCCAAAAGGATGTAGCTATTGAACAAAGCTCTCATCCAAGAGCACAGGCCAAGAGGGTTAGGTACACGAGCCCACCCCAAACTTACACTAGAAATAAGAAATCCAAAACAACTGGGGATGCACAGGGCACACACTTAGTGCAAACTGGTGCTAAAGACACAGTCCCTGCACCTTCTCAAATTCAGTTTGATGTGGCTCCAATAAATGAGGAGTCACAGCCAAAATCTCTTATTATAGAAGTCACTGAAACACTATACTCACCAACTAACTCACTGGAAGTGGACATGATAAACACTTCAATTCCCGATTCCCCTTCTTTAACTCTGTTGGGGAAGCCAAAATCTAGTGCAAGTGAGCATCATCTTTTAGATGATTTGTTGGCTCACTTGCCAATTCTTTCAGATTCTATTGTGACATATGTGCCTCAAATAACTTCAATCAACACAGAGTCTACAATAGTTTCTCTTCCCACCTCATTCACTTCTACTCTCTCGATGGATATTGCTCATCCGTCGAGTAGTGATTGTATCCCGACGGATAAGCTTAACAGCAGTTATCCGTCGGACAGCTTTACCACTCACCCGACGGATATCACTTATCCGTCGAGTGTCTCTGCACAACTTCAAACTTCAATAATTTTAAGTGCAGAAGACTTAGTGGTAATACAATCACTCTTAGGACTGAGAGAGGAGAGTGCATTGAGTGAGAGGTTGGGTTGCTCCCAGGCAAAAGGAGAGGAAAAGAGTGAATCTCAGCAATCCATTCATTCAAGATTGGCAAAAGTGAGTGAGAGGAGTCCCACCTTAGTAGGTGAAGGTGAGGGTGTGAGGGTGGGGAGCCAGGGTGAGACCCTGATGCAACAAAAGAGAGAATATGAGAGAAAGGCAGGTACAGGACAAATAAGGATGAAACCAGCCATTGCTAGTGAGTCAATGATTGTGGATGATGCTGAAAAGGAAAGACAATTTCAGCAACATTACAAAGTTGTAATTGATAACATTTCCTTGGATGCTGACACTTTTACTCACCCTGTTTCGGCCTATCAATTGTTGGTTGCTCAGGGCAATGTGGAGGCAGAGCAGACTTTGAATTTAGTGCACACCACAGAATCTCTTCAAAGAGATAAAGCTGCTGTTAATAGGATGGCTTCTCAAGCTGGAGAGCCATATGAAGAATTTGGAGTAAATTCTGATGATGATGACTCTGGTTCCTTGGATGGAAGCATGAACTTAGGGGGAGCTGAAGGCCCAAGTTCTACTTTAAGTTTACCTGAATGGGCATGGGCAAAGGAATCTACACCAGGACAATTTGAGGTGTTCTTGGTCAAGCAAGTAATAGCTATTCAACAGGCTCTTCAGGAAACTTCAGATGCTGGTACCAAGGCTGTTCTTCAAGCTCACCTGGACTCTCTACATCTAATGAAGATCCAGCACTTAAGACAGAATCTCAGTGTGGATGAATTGAAAAGGGATATAGCTGACTTGAAGACCTATAACTCTGAGAAGTTGGATTCAGTAATGCCATATGGTACCATGCAAGATCTATTACTGAGATTAAGGAGAGAATCAGATTCTGACAAGAAGATAGCCAAGCTGGAGAACAGAGTTCAAGTTATTGAGAATTCAGTGGCTCTACTTCTTCAAAATCAACAGACTCAGACAAATCTTCTTATGCAACTGGCTAAAGCACAAGGCCTAACTCCTCCACTTGATGATAACAAAAAGGGGGAGAGAGAATCAAGTAAGGGGGAGAAAGGACCAACTGAGGGGGAGACACTTCTAGTTCAAATCAGCAAAGTAATTGTACCTTCAATTACTATCTCCAAGCCACCAGTTGCAGATGGTATAGATCTTATCAATGCAGCAGCAGAAAATTTGAAAGATGCTGATAAAGGAAAGTTGACTCTGATCAACTGGAAAAAGATTGATGAGAAAATACAGAAAAAGTTTGAATTAGTCAAGGAACCAGTTCAGTCAGCCATCCATCACTCTCATGTCAAGCCAATCAGTATGAATGAGATGAGCATGAACTATCTGGAGAAAGGACAATCTTCATGCATCAAGACTACAAAGGCTGAGATAATTCTTAAACCAAGGGCAAACTATCCAAAGTCATCTTTGAAGAACCCTATAGATACTGTGTATGAGACACCGAAGCCTGATGAAAAGAAGCTTCTGTCAAGATCTATTGTCTTCTACAAAGATCCAGCTGATTCAGCCTCAAGAAAGAGAATTGCAAAGATATTCAGAAATGGAAAGGAAATTTGTGTGGTAGCTGGACATCCACAATTTGCTCATGCAAAGAAAGAAGAAAAAGCCAGATTGAAGCAGGAAAAGAGGCAAGCTGCTCTGGATGCAAAGAAGTCTAAATAAAAGAAAGAACAGCTTGCTATCTTGGCCAAGCTACAGGCTGTGAATTCTTCTCAATAAATTCCCTCTCAACCATCTCAAGCTGCTGAATCAAAGAAGAAGATTGAAGAACAGAAGAAATCCCCAAGAAAGAAAGAACTGGCTAGAAGAACAAAAAGGAAACTGGATGTTGTTGACAAGGAATTGGAAGATCAATTTCCTAAGGAATCCACTCAAGCTAAAACTCAAGCATCAAAGCCCTCTGTGGTATTTGAAGACATAAGGGTGGTGGACCCCTACAAGAGCATACATGGAGAGCCTATTGTGCCAAAGGATGAGCCAATAAAGTGGGATAAATTACCAATTCCTGATTTCAACTTGCCAATCCTTACTAAGCCAAAAAGGACAAATCAAGGGCAGTCAAGAAAGTGAAGTTGTCACCTCTCAAATCCAAGTTAGTAGTCAAAGCTCAACCCAAGGTCAACAGGGGAGACTACTTGTACTTGTGTGACATCAAAGAATTCTCAGATCTAAACCTTTATCTGGAGGAGCTGGATGAAGTAAGGGCAATTGATGCATACAGAAACCTACCTGAAAGGTTGGTGTTCAAGTACAAAGGAGGAAGGGAGATTCAGTGGCCTCTTCACAGGATACTTCAAGAAAGCCAAGCTGTGTTGATCAAAGTCTATTCATCCTTCAAGAAAAACTTTGGGTTCAATGTAACTGCAAAAAGATTAGTATTGAAGAAGATTGAAGAGCTAAGGAGTGTTAGAGCCAAAGATGCACTTCCCAAGACTCTTATCATCCCATACACAGGGAGAAGAGTGCATCTAAGGCCCTACTGGATGATGGAATTCATGGATGACAAGGGTGTGAGAAGATTCTTCAGACTAGAAGACCAATTGAGTATCTCTAGCAATGAGACTCTCTTGGAGATGCAAGAAATGCTAGATCTCTCAGAATCTGATGAATTAGAATTCCACAGGCAGCTCCAGAATCAAATTGAAGAAAACAACAGAAAGCTTGGAAGAAGATCCAGACCTTCAAGAAACTAGAAAAATCTGCTCAGGCTAGAGGAGCATCTTGAACTGACTGTGAGCCAAACATTGTACATTTTGTTTAAATTGAAGCACTTTCAGTTTTATCTACTTATCTTTAAAGATATATGTTTAAGATGTTTTGTAATCATCAAGTGTCTCTTAATTTATGGCTACAATTCCAGTAGACATAAATTGGGGGAGATTGTTGTGAATATGTTGTGTACTTGATGATCACTTAAACAAAATGTCTAAGTAGATTTTACTTAGTGAAATTATGTAGCTCTCGACGGATAAGAATTATAGTCCCGACTGATAACTCATTATAGTCCCGACGGATGATTAACTTATTATCCATCGAGTGAGTAGCTTATGTAATAATAAGTTTGTAGCACAGTGATGTATGCACCTTTGTATAGAATCTGTAGTAGCATATAAGTCATGATTGACTTTAACTAGATATGCAGAATAGGTTGATTAATTGTACATAAGCAATGTCTTGTAATTCTGTATAAGTGAAATGAAGTCAAGTGCCAAAATAGCTACCGACGGATGATTAACAAAGCCTTCGACGGATGATCAAATGACTATCAACGGATGTTTAACATAGCAGTCGACGGATGATCAATCATGTCATCGACGGATGATCATATCAAGAATTCAAACATCAGTTGAACAGTGAAAGCTGACACACATCCGTCGAGTTGGATACAAACACACTGTGGAAGCCCATTAACTGGGTAATAGAGGATGAAAAGCAGCAAAGATCAAGACTGTTAGATTTTATATTTGTTCAGTCTTTTTGACTTTGTAATCTTGGTAATATATAAACCAAGAGAGTAGCAAATAGAAAAATGACTGAAATAGCTGAGAAACACAAAAATAGAGAAATCTTTGTAAGCATAATCTTTAGCATTTCCTGTATTCTCAGTAGTTCCATTTTGTAAGCAGCTGTGAGCATTTCTGCACACAGAGTCCTCTCGATATATTATATATATATCTCTGGTGGAATTGTTTAAATCCACCAGAAAGTTTTTAAAGACTCTTGTTTTTAATTACTTATATTTTGATTCATTCAAGTTTACATTCCGCGTTGTGCTAATCAAAACAAATATATCTATAATCGAGTTGAACATTTTTATTTCAAAAAAAAGGTTCAAGAATTCCATTCAACCCCCCTTCTGTAATTCTTGCTATATTGTTAAGGGACTAACATTAACTGACTTATATGACATATTTGTCAAACTCTTGAATGATCTATCACTGATGGACAAGGAATATGACATTGAAGATTCAAATCTAAAATTCCTTTTAGCTCTTCCTGAAAGTTGGGATTTGAAAGCTACTATTATAAGAGATAACTATGCTCTTGATGAAACTACTCTTGATGAAATTAATGGAATGCTCAAGACTTATGAACTTGAGATGGATCAAAGAAGCAAGAGACATGGGAGAAAGTCAAGAACAGTTGCTCTTAATGCTGAGGAGGAATCCCCCAAAGTGGTTGTCTCAAAGAAAGGAAAAGGAAAGGCTCTCATCATAAAGTCTGATTCAGAATCATCAAGTTCTGATGATGATTCAGAAACTGAAAGTCTACTTGAAGTAGATGCTGATGAAGAGATGATGAAGCTGTGTGCTCTTATGGTGAAGGGTATCACAAAGATAGCCTACATGAAATTCAGAAGAGGAAAGAAGTTTTCCAGGAAAGGTAGAAGTTCTGATAAGAAGGGCTTCAGAAAATCTGAAGGCAAAGGAGGAAAGTCTGACAGAGGAGATTACTCAAATGTCAAATGCTACAAATGTGGTGAGAAAGGCCACATATCTCCTGACTGCAAGAAAAGAAAGAGTGATAAAGGCAAGGCTCTTGTCATAAAGAAGAAAAGATGGACAGACACCTCATATTCTGAAGATGAGGAGAACTATGCCTTGATGGCAAATGCTGATAGCAGTTCTGATGCTGCTGAGTTAAAGGTACCTCAAATAACTTATGCCTTTCATACTGATGATATTACTGAGTTGAGATTATATCTTAAAACCATGTTTATTAGCTATAGAGATCAAACTTTAACATGTGAAAGATTAACTTCTGAAAATCTTGCTTTTAAAAAGAGGAGTGATTATTTAGAAAAAGAGTTAGTTATGTTCCAACAAACTCAGAAGGATAAAGATGATGCTTTCTATGTTAGAGATGGACTGCTAAAAATGAATAAATCTTTAAAATTGAGTTAGAAAAGGAGAGAGAGATTATCAAGACTTGGACTAACTCTGGCAGAGCAACTCAGGATATACTAAGTAGTGGAAACTGGAAAGAGGGCTTAGGTTATGGAGATGAGAAAAGTGAAAAAGGAACTTAACAAGTTAAGCCAATTATTGTTAAACAGACTACTAAGCCAAAGGTAAATCCTGTTAAATTTGTAGCTAAAACTGCTAACTCTGATTCTGAAAAGATGAAAGATATTGAGACAGAAGTGATAGTAGAGTCAACTTCTGACAAATTAGAACAAGATAAACCAACTGAAGTTAACATAGGCTTAATGACAATGAAGCAGCTTAAACATAAGCTGAAAGAGATTACCAGTGTGAACAAGGTAAAGGTAGCTAGGAAAAATAGGAATGGAAAGGAAGGTGTGAATAAAAGTAACAATTATATACCTGTTCCTAATGCTCCTAGAAAGAAATTCTATAACTGTGGAAACTTTAACCATCTGGCTTCTTTTTACAGGAAGAATAAGAATATAAACTCATTACCTTCTAAGTCAGGAGTTAAGAGCCAGTCTGTCAGATTTAAGCCGCAAAGTCCTTATTTTCATTGTGGCAGTATATGGCATTCCATTTATAGTTGTAAGGAATATTATAGTTTGTACTATGATTATTATCAGATAAAACCTTCTTTGAAGAAAGTTACTTTAATTCCTTCTAGTGTAAAGTATGGTGCAAAGTCTGATACTGTTAATACTGATAAGAAAATTGTTAGCATAAACTCTGATGTTAAATCCGCTGTAAATGTTAACAAACTTAAAAAGGCCAAAGGATCCAAGCAAGTCTGGGTCCTTAAAACTAACCATTAGTGGTCTTTGTGATTGCAGGGTAATAGGAAGAACATCCTAGTTCTGGATAGTGGATGTTCAGGACATATGACTGGAAATAAAGCCCTGCTATCAGATTTTGTGGAGAAAGCTGGCCCAGAAGTTTCTTATGGAGATGGCAACATTGGAAAAACTCTGGGATATGGTAAGATCAATCTTGGGAATGTCATCATTGAAAAAGTAGCTCTTGTCTCAGGACTTAAACACAATATGTTGAGTATAAGTCAAATCTGTGACAGAGGTTATCATGTGGATTTCTTTGAAGAACACTGTGAAGTTATAAGTAATTCAACAGGCAAAGTGGTTCTGAAAGGATACAGGCATGGTAACATTTATGAAGCCATGCTTTCAACAAATTCTGATAGTTCTGCAATCTGTCTGTTAAGTAGAGCATCAATTGAAGAAAGCTGGAATTGGCACAAGAAACTCTCTCATTTAAATTTCAACAATATAAATAAGCTTGTAAAGAAAGATCTTGTGAGAGGACTGCCAAAAACAGTATTTGCTCCTGATGGCCTTTGTGATTCATGTCAGAAGGTAAAACAAAAAAAATCTTCTTTCAAGAGCAAAACTGAGTCATCAATTTTTTGAGCCTTATCACCTACTGCATGTTGATCTATTTGGTCCAGTCAATGTCATGTCTATTGCAAATAAGAAATATGATATGGTTATAGTGGATGAGTTCACAAGGTACACTTGGGTGTACTTCTTGTACAAGAAGACTGAAACTGCATCTACCCTAACTGATCATGTCAGACAGCTGGATAAATTGATCAAAGATTCTGTTAAAATCATAAGGAGTGATAATGGCACTGAGTTCAAGAATTCAATAATGGAAGAGTTCTGCAAAGATCATGGAATCAAACATGAATTTTCTGCACCTGGAACTCCACAGCAAAATGGAGTTGTAGAAAGAAAGAACGGGACTCTCATTGAAGTTGCACGAACAATGCTTGATGAAGCAAAGCTACCAACCTATTTTTGGGCTGAAGCTGTGCAGACTGCTTGTTTTACACAAAATGCTACACTTATAAACAAGTATGGAAAAATACCATATGAGATGGTGAAGAAGAAGAAGCCAAATCTGAATTTTTTTTTATGTATTTGGTTGCAAGTGTTTTGTTCTTAAGACTCATCCTGAACAGCTGTCAAAATTTGATCTAAAAGCTGATGAAGGAATTTTTGTTGGATATCCACTTTCCACAAAAGCCTTCAGAGTCTACAATTTGAGAACAAGAGTTGTCATGGAATCTATCAATGTATCTTTTGATGATAAGAAGATTACTGGACATGAAGATTTCGATGATCATGATCAGCTGAGATTTGAGAATGAAGATTTAAATTCTGATTCTGGAAATTTTGATGACTTAAATCCTGATCTTATAAGTTATGATGGATTAAGTTCTGATGTCGTTGAAATCGTGGTAACAACTCCAAAGGAAAATGCACATGTCCAGGGGGAGCAAGCTGAAGAACCTACCACATCTCAAGACTCTCAAGAAGCATCAGAACCTGTCACTGGCTCTTCAAGTTCTGATTCATCTAGTTCTGATGAGCCAAATTCTGATAATTCTGGAAGCTCTGATTCTTCAACTCCTGAAAAATCAAATTCAATTTCTGAAGTCTCGGAGAGCATAACTACACGGGGAGCATCAGAAAATGCTGATGGAGACAGCATGGATCATGGGGGAGGATCCAGTTCTAAGATCAACTTCCATCTGCAAGGAAATGGACTAAAGCACATACACCTGATTTAATCATTGGAGATCCTGAAGCAGGTGTCAGAACTAGAACTGCAACTTCAAATGAATGTCTCTATCATTCTTTTCTATCTCAGACTGAACCAAAGAAAGTGGAAGAAGCTCTTCAAGATACTGATTGGGTGCAGGCAATGCAGGAAGAGTTAAATGAATTTGAAAGAAATAAAGTTTGGACCCTAGTGCCAAGACCAAAGAACAAATCAATTGTTGGCACAAAATGGGTGTTCAGAAATAAAACTGACAGTGATGGCATAATTACAAGGAACAAAGCAATGCTGGTTGCTAAAGGCTACTCTCAACAAGAGGGTATTGATTATGATGAAACATTTGCACCAGTTGCTAGATTAGAAGCCATAAGGATATTTTTGGCTTATGCTGCTCACAAGAAGTTTAAAGTCTTTCAAATGGATGTAAAAAGTGTTTTTCTCAATGGAGAATTGGATGAAGAGGTATATGTTGAACAACCTCCAGGCTTTGTAGATCCTAAATTTCCCAATCATGTCTACAGGCTTGACAAAGCACTTTATGTCCTTAAGCAAGCTCCAAGAGTAAGGTATGAGACTTTAGCTCAATTCCTTCTGGAAAGTGGATTTCACAGAGGCACAATTGACAAGACTCTATTCTACCTCAACCATGGAAATGACTTACTTTTGGTGCAGATATATGTTGATGATATCATATTTGGTTCTACTAATTCCAAACTGTGTGAGAAGTTTGCAAAGCTAATGCAGCCAAGATATCAAATGAGTATGATGGGAGAACTCAACTATTTTCTGGGCCTTTAAGTCAAGCAAACTGTAGAAGGCACTTTTATCTGTCAATCCAAGTATACCAGAAATTTACTGAAGAAATTTGGAATGCAAGCCTGTTCAAGTACATCCACTCCCATGGCCACTGCAACCAAGTTAGATAAGGATACTGGTAAATCAGTAGATATTACCAACTACAGAGGTATGATTGGATCCTTACTCTATCTAACTGCAAGTAGACCTGATATCATGTATGTTATCTGTCTTTGTGCAAGATTTCAGGCTGATCCAAGAGAACCTCACTTATTAGTTGTGAAAAGATTTTTCAAGTACTTTAAGGGTACAGCTGATCTAGGATTGTGGTATCCTAGGGAATCAGATTTTCAGCTAATTGGTTACTCAGATGCAGATTTTGCAGGATGCAAAATAAACAGGAAAAGCACTAGTGGAAGCTTCCAATTTTTTGGAGACAGATTGGTTTCTTGGTTTAGCAAGAAACAAAAGTCAATTTCCACATCAACTGCAGAAGCAGAATATATTGTTGCAGGAAGCTGTTGTGCACAGATTATTTGGATGAAGAATCAATAACCGGATTATGGGTTAGAATTTTCTAAAATCCCTATTTGCTGTGATAATCAAAGTGCTATTGCTATGACAGGTAATCTAGTTCAACACTCAATGACAAAGCACATCAGCATT
Source organism: Apium graveolens (assembly GCF_009905375.1). Lineage (NCBI taxonomy): Eukaryota > Viridiplantae > Streptophyta > Magnoliopsida > Apiales > Apiaceae > Apium > Apium graveolens. Next base: position 22,032,818 of record NC_133649.1, on the reverse strand, counting down.
AGGTACCATTTTATAAGGGAACATGTGGATGAAGGTACAGTGGAATTGAATTTTGTTCCAACAGATCAACAGCTAGCAGATATCTTCACAAAATCACTATGTGAAGCTACTTTTATAAGATTGGTAAATGAACTTAGAATTGTTTCAGGTTCTTTCTCTAAATCTGCTTAGTTTTTGTTCTCATGCATCAGACTTTATGATCAGTGTTTACAGATTGTATTATATATATGTAATCTGTGCTTAATTTGAAAATTTATTTAATGCTGATTGTTATCTGATGTGGATTTATATACTCTGATGAGTGTTTTGAATGTTCTGTGGCTATTCAATCCAATGAGAATAACTGTGCTAGATGCTGACCTAGTAGTCTTTAACATACTAGAAATCCCATGTTTGAATTAGTTGTTTATGTGGAAACTCATTAACACAAGCAGATTCTGATATTGAGCTAAGTCAAGTTTACTTTGTGTATCTTATTACTAAGTCCCAAATTCTTGTTTCTTATCTGTCAAATTCCGTTGTCAGTAAATCTTAAGAATGAACTAAGTGCTGATAAGCTTCACTTATCAAAAGAAAAGAAAAGAATAAAAGTCAGGTACTCCTTTGAGATCTAGAGTAAAAATGTGGAAGGGAAGACCCAAGTGCATTGCTGGTATTAAGTAATATGCATTAGAAAAGCTAAATTTTTCTTGGTGACTTTTCACGGTTTATGATTACTGGAGAAATACTCTGATTACAGCATAAATTCTGATAAGCAGTCGTGACTCACTTACACAGAGAAGCCACTGTAAAAAGGAATTTCAAAAGATGCATAAAATGAGCACAAACAGTTGAGGTGGACTCATGCATAAATTTATTCAATAGTAGACATCATGACTGATGACAGATTTTAAGCATTTTTCTTAGTTATGCCTTATTTCTAAGATGTACTGAAGTTGATCAGACTTTAATGTTTATCTGATATTTTATTGAATGCACACACTTTCACTCCATATGAATGATGAAAATTACTGTGGTGATTAAGTTGTTTTTGACAAACAGTTAAGTGTCATTTGCATAAATTCTGAGGACAAGTTCTGATGGAAGTTCTGATGATTAAACTCTGAAGAAAACAAGTCAGTATTTGTATGAATAATCACGGAAAAAGATATTCAATTTTTTCTGAGTACAGAAGCCATGTTCTGATGACTGTTAAAATCTGATATAAGTTAAGTTCTGATATTAAAACCTGATGGAATCTTTGATGCTTACGTGACATTTTTTTTACTTGACTTATTTGTGGTAAAATCTGAAACAGTCATATTTAAATCAGAATAAATTTGGGTGAGATAAAAACAGTCATAATCATTATGGGTTAGTGGTTAACGTGTATGTCTTGAAAACTGCATGTGCACAGTAATTTTTAATTATTTCCCGTGCCCATTAACTCTTGCTTTAGATCTTTTACTGAATGTTATTATTACACATCAGTCTAGAGAGTCGAGGGATCACTATTTTTACTTGTAATTGTTAACAAGTCCTCGCGTCCCTTAGTATTCTATTGGCAATTTAAACTGACTATTTATTCCAGTCAAAAAATCTTTCATTTTCTCACAAACTCACTCTCTTTTTATTTTCATGAACAAAAATGGTTCGCTTCTGAAACAGCCCGCACTTCCGGACTATTAATTCTAAATCGAAAACTAATACAAACTATAATATACTAATCGAAATTCAATTACAAAGATGACTATTAACAAAACGCAGCTAACGGAAGCGGTCCAAAAGTCAATCTACTCCAATTGTAAGTCGTCGAACTCCAATGCTATCCAACTCGAATCTTAAACAAAACCTGAAATATTAAAAGGATGACATACAAAGCCCAACAATTACAAATTGACTAACTATTTAACCGGAAAAGAATGGGTGTTTTAATAAAATGATTTTTCTCAAAACAATAATAATTTTGTAAAATATTTTTTAAAGTAAATCCAACCCAGAGTTTTATATTTTAAAATTCAGAATTTAAAACAGAAGAGAGCAGGTTTTTATAACAGATCAGAACAGAGTAAAACAGAACGAAACGATAATTCTTATAAATACCACAGTCTTGATCTACGGCCACACCTTGCAAGTAGTCGGCATCTTATTTTTATTCTTATTTTCATATACCACACTTTGCCAGTGGTCGGCATCTAAAGTTCAATAATTACGCGCCCTTAATAGGTATCTAAAGTTGCACACTGGTGCGCCTACTAGGGGTATCTACGGCTAGTTCCAGAACTATAACGTAAATTACGAACGGGTTCGAAAACGTAGAGACTGGGTTTCAAAAGATTCTCATATCTTATTTCTTATACAGTTCGAAACAAAATTCTTATATCTTTTACGAAATTCAAAAATCTTAGTATCAAAACTTTTTCGAAAACAAAAGTAAGTCAAAAAGTACTTACCTCAAACCTGACTAGATCTGAATTTACCCTTTTTGACCCTCTAAATAATGTTTTCTTGGAAAACATGAAACACGAAAGTTGTAGAGAACGAAAAGATCTTTCCGAAAAGTCCAGAATAAACGAATTCCAACTTACGATAAATTTTCTACGAATTTTACAAGACTGCTGATTTATGCTGAGAAGAGCCCTACAAATTTTTATATTAAAAACGAGGAAGACGAATATGGTGTATTTATAACGATACAAAACCCTATGTCTTAACCTACAAGTTATCCATATTAGAATTGGATCCAAATTTTAGGCCCATTAGTCTAATTTAATTTTAAATCCTAGTCCTTATCTAATTTTAATTCTTTTTATTCTATTATTCTATTATTAATCTAATTCTAAAAATTACGGGATATTACATACTACCCTCCTTAAAAAGAATTTGGTCCCCAAATTCACAACAAACCTATACGTCTACTCTCGCTAATCTCCTATGGGACAAACTTAAACTATGGTCCACAAGATCGAATCCTAGAAAATGTACTAGTCTCATACCTAATACACTCCGAAAGACAGCCTGCACTGATACCAACTGAAACAGCCCGCACTTCCGGACTATTAATTCTAAATCGAAAACTAATACAAACTATAATATACTAATCGAAATTCAATTACAAAGATGACTATTACAAAAACGCAGCTAACGGAAGCGGTCCAAAAGTCAATCTACTCCAATTGTAAGTCGTCGAACTCCAGTACTATCCAACTCGAATCTTAAACGAAACCTGAAATATTAAAAAGATGAGCTACAAAGCCCAACAATTACAAATTGACTAACTATTTAACCGAAAAACAATGGGTGTTTTAATAAAACGATTTTTCTCAAAACAATAATAATTTTGTAAAATATTTTCTAAAGTAAATCCAACCCAAAGTTTTATATTTTAAAATTCAGAATTTAAAACAGAAGAGAGCAGATTTTTATAACAGATCAGAACAGAGTAAAACAGAACGAAACGATAATTCTTATAAATACCACAGTCTTGATCTACGACCACACTTTGCCAGTAACCAACATCTTATTCTTATTCTTATTCTCATATATCACACTTTGCCAGTGGTCGGCATCTAAAGTTCAATAATTACGCGCCCTTAATAGGTATCTAAAGTTGCACACTGGTGCGCCTACTAAGGGTATCTACGGCTAGTTCCGGAACTATAGCGTAAATTACGAACGGGTTCGAAAATGTAGAGTCTGGGTTTCAAAAGATTCTCGTATCTTATTTCTTATACAGTTCGAAACCGAATTCTTATATCTTTAACGAAATTCAAAAATCAGAGTATCAAAATTTTTTCGAAAATAAAAGTAAGTCAAAAAATATCTACCTCAAAACCTGACCAGATCTGAATTTACCCTTTTTAACCCTCTAAACGACGTTTTCTTGGAAAACATGAAACATGAAAGTTGTAGAGAACGAAAAGATCTTTCCGAAAAGTCTAGAATAAACGAATTCCGACTTACGATGAATTTTCTATGAATTTTACAAGACTGATAATTTATGTTGAGAAGAGCCCTACGATTTTTTATATTAAAAACGAGGAAGACGAATACGGTGTATTTATAACGATACAAAACCCTATGTCTTAACCTACAAGTTATCCATATTAGAATTGGATCCAAATTTTAGGCCCATTAGTCTAATTTAATTTTAAATCCTAGTCTTTATCTAATTTTAATTCTTTTTATTCTATTATTAATCTAATTCTAAAAATTACGGGATATTACAGTTTTAACTTATTCCTGAACTATGAAACTTTCAACATCGAGTTGAGTTGTGATGATTGACAACAGGAGTGGCATGTCACCACCATTCCTGAAGAGCTCTGGAACTCAGTTCCATAAGATGTTCACACAGACCTCTTGTTCTTTTCGATGGAATACCATCTCCATCTTGATCGGTTGGAAGAGGAAAGGAGAGAAGCTCTCCGTCAGCAAGAACGGATCATCCGTCTTGCAGTGCTCTTCGTCATCAGCAGAAGGAGCTAGTCGATAGGTCTTCTTAAACTAGGACTAAGGCTGTTGATGTTAAGAATCTAAGAATAAGACTATCTTGTAATTTTTGCATGTAATTGATAAATTTCATGAAATGTACTCATCTGATATATTAATAAAATTTTCTTTAAAATTGCAAGATTTGGTCTTTGTTTCTCAAATTATGTGATTGTGCATGTTTTAATTGTAATTTGTTAATCTTTACTTCATTGATTTTTAACTTAATCATGTGATGAATATTTTGATTCAATAATGGTCAATAATAAATTTTGATGATTTGAGGAAATAATTGAAGCACGAGTTCATGCATCTGAACTTGTGATAGTAAAAGCTAAGAAAGTTACTTCTCAGAAAGAGAAAGCAGCTCAAAGTTCTGATACTTTGAAAAAGAAATCTGTAAATTCTGATTCTGCTGAAGCAACTCCTTCATTGGCAAGGAGATTGAAGAAAATGAAGGCTAGGAGGTATTTGGCTAAGACTATATCAGAAGATACTGAAGAAGCTGAGGAAGGGGATCAAGAATCTCTGATCTCACAAGAACCAATTATCATTGAAGCCCTTCCAGCTCAAGCCAAAGACACTGCTAATGACACAGTTGTTACCCCTCCTATCTCTCCTATTAAAACTACAGATGATGCTAAAGAACAAACTGATAATTCTGAAATAGATATTTATAATTTGAATATACCTGAAGTTCTTTATCTGGAAGCTCCATCTACATCAAAGACACCAGCTCTGGAGATAAATTCTGCTGATCAGAATTTAGATGAAGTTATTCCTGAATCTCCAGTTGCTTCACACACTGTTGAGCTATCAGAACATAATGAATCTTCCTCAAGTTTTGATGACAGTGTTTCTGTTGAGACTCCAGTACCTACTCTGGGTAAGGAAGAATTGGTGAAGAAATTTGTTGAAAAGGAAGCACCTATTCCTTGGGAGGATACTCACAGAGGTGTTGAGTGGACCAAGAAGTGGAATGAATCAGATTTTATTCCATGTTCTAAAATTCTGACAGAGCATATTGCAAAAGCTGATGAGTTGCTCATAAATGCTGATTTCAAGACACAACTCAAGATCACAGCTCTGTCTATAAAATATCTTCAAGGTCTACATACTTCTACTCATGAAAAGGTTGATACACTCAGGGAACAAGCTGATAAGTTCAATCTACAGAACAATCTTGACAAGAACAGGTATATCAAACCTATTTCTGAAAAGTTGCAGCCATTGAGAAAACTCAAGAGAAGCAACATGCCCAAATTGTTGAGGTTCTGGTTAATCAAGCTTCTCAGAAAGCTCAATTGGATGAAATCCAATCTTCAGTTGAACTTCTTCTTTCTCTCTTACTTCCTGATGATGCCAAAAAGGGGGAGAAGGTAGTTAAGTCTAAATGCTCACCTACTCAAGCACTGAAGAAAAAGGATGATAAATGTGATGACCAGGGAAACTCTGAAAAGAGCAGAGGTCAAAGAAAAGTTCAAGGAAAATCTTATCTCCAGAACAAGTCAAGTTCTGATGCTGTGAATGCTCAAAGATTAAAGTTAAGTGGTGATAAGCAAAGTCTGATGTCAAGTTCTCATATTCTGATTCAGTCAGGATCTGAAGACTCTCAGAAGTTTTTGCAAACTCTGAAGTTAAAGGGGAAACAAACCACTGTTTATTATAAAGATCCTAAAATCCAGACACTTGATGAGGAGATAGCAAGAAGATTATTTCTGAAACACAATCCAGGAATGGATTTAGAAACTCTCAAGGATGAAGAAGCTAGATTTGCTGCTAAGAAGACAAATCCTAAGTCTAAAGCTTCTGATGCAAAGAAACCTCCAAGGCCTAAGGAAAAAAGGCATTGTGATCAAGGAAAAATCAAATTCTGAAACTTCAAAGTTTATGACTATATCACAAACTGAGAGTGATCCCAAAGATAAAGGAAAATGAAAAATTTATGAACCAACCAAGTCACTGAACTTGAAAACTTCTCAAGATCTGATGAAATCATTGTGTAAAATGGTTCAAGTAACTGATGATAATCTTGTTGAAAATGAAACTGTTCAAATTCTGAAAAGAAGAAAGATAAATAAAGATTCTAAAATAACCTCTGACACTGCTCAAGTTGTTGTTCAGAATAAAGGACGGGAAGGTACAAAAGAAACAACAAATTCTGATCAAGCTATCAAGACATCAACTACTGACAATGCTCAAGTTGATTTGGATAAAATGACAATTGTTGATAAGAAGAAGCTGTTATGAAAGAAAGCTACTCTAGTTGAACCAAAATCCAATCTCATGATTAATCAACTTGCTACATTTGGGTTGAAAGCCAAGCAACCTAGAGATAGAGCTGGATTAGGTTCTGACAAAGAGAAGATTCAAACAGGAGTAGAGGTTACTCTAAGAGATCCTTTCATATTGACAGACAAACCATATGAACAAATCAAACAAAGGCACCTTGACAAGGTGTTGTCTGCTCAAGTTGTGATAGATGCTCATGATAAGGAGAATCTAAAAGAGAAATTGATCTTATTTCTCAATGATGGAAGGACTTATAGATTAGCTGATACTGATGTATTAAAAAAGTCTATCAGAGAACTTCAACATATTCACTATCTTCTGGAAGTAAAATATGATGTTACGAGAAGATGGTCAGAATACATTTTGAAGGCTATAAGAGATCTATTCAGAATCTCTGGTACAAAGACTTCTCATTACAGTCCAATAATTACTGAAGGTGATGGAAGAGAAATTCCTATGCTGAAGAATTCTGCTAAGGTGGAAATTATTCTGAAAGGAAGACGCTTATGTTATAATGAAAACTCTTCACATCCTAAGGTTATCAGACTTGGTGATGGACTTGAAAGAACATCCATTCAAGCTCTCAGAACAGCCATTTATCAAATTGGTGATAATAATGAAGAAGAACTGATGCAGGTCAAAGCACGGTTAGCTAAAGTTCTGAAGAAAGCTAAAGATAATCTGATAAATGATTTTGTTAAGAATCATTATGGATTCAGATTGATTCAGTGATGTTGGTAAAGCTGGATGTTTTGTAAGTTGTATTTAATAGTCTTATTAAACTCTTATTGCATTTGAACTTAAATGTTTTTGACATCATCAAATCTAATAACTTGTACATTCTTGCATAATTTACAAGTTGGGGGAGATTGTTGGATATATTTGAGATGTCATGTCTAATATGTTTCATATTTAGTTTTCAGATCTAAACTAACATGAAATTTCAGTACTTACTGGAATCAAGACTTACTGGAAGTCAGGACTTAAGGATATCAGGACTTAGATTATCAGAAGATAATATCAGAAATGGATATTAGAACTTAAGTACTAGAGGACTAACAGTTAAGGAAGGAAGCTGATTTACAGGAAATAAGATCTAGACTAATACAAGAAGAAGATATGCATGGAAAGAGTTAGAGGACTAGAAGAATTATATAAGATATATGGTTGATATATTTTAGGAGACAGAATTATATTTCATATCAACTAGAAGTTATCTTGTAACCGTGTGTCTATATAAACACAGACATAGGTTTACTCTATAAGAGTTACGATCATCGAGAAGATCATACAATTGTAACCTATCAGCTCTCGTGATATTTGTTCATCACTGAGAGAGAACAGTTCCATTGTAACAGAGTTTATTATATCGAATACATATGTTTTATGTTACTTGTGCTTTAAATCGATTTGATTGTATTCTACATTGTATTCAACCCCCTTCTACAGTGTTGTGTGACCTAAAAAATATAGTGGCTTATCGAGGTCTCTAAGTTCTCTGTAAGTGTCTTTGACTTGTCGGGGTCTCTGAGCTCTCTATAAGTGGGTCTCTGAGCTCTCTATAAGTGAACCTGGCTTATCGAGTTCTCCAAATTTCTGCATATGGAAATGATTTGTCGATATCTCTGAGATCTCTATAAGCATATTAACTTATCGATATCTCTGAGATCTCTAATGAGAAAATTGACTTGTCGATATCTCCAATCTTTATATCTTCATTTTGACTTGTCGATATCTCTAAGTTCTCTAATATAGAAATGACTTGTCGATATCTCAAAGATCTCTATATACATTTTGACTTGTAGATATCCCTGAGATCTCTAATAATAATTTGACTTGTCGATATCTCCAATCTTCATGTCTTCATTTGGCTTGTCGATATCTCCGAGAATTCTCTAAAAGCTGTTTTGGACTTCTCGATAAGTCATTCTGGAGTTCTCGAATGACTTCTTTATATGACTTGATATGTGACTTGTAGATATCTTGACTTAGAATATTTTTCCTAAAACAGATTTATTCAACTCCAAACTTCTTCACAATTTCTCTGAGGCATGATCTTATTGATCTTGTTCTAGAGTTTATTCTTAGGCTTGAGACTGTTTACAAAAAAATACTCCAGTATAATCTTTGGCATTTTTAAAGACTCAAGTAATATTGTACAAAATACAAATTTAGATTATCATACAACTAATTCTTTGGGTTGTCAATTTGACCTAGTCTTGTTATGGTACATGCATGTTTTGCACAACACAGTGGAAGCAGACTTAAACATTCGTTTAAATCTAGGGATACTTGGAAAGTACCACATTACTTTAGCAGGAATGTTAATCCTCGCTTTACCATAATTTCCTAACTTCCAGCGAGATATGTGGCACTTGGGGCACTCAACTGCATCAGAATATATACCCCTATACAGAATACATTCACTAGGGCATGCATGTATTTTAATGTACTCGAGACCTAAATCAGAGAGGGTTTTCTTGGCCATGTATGCGTTAGTTGGAAGTACATGATCACTAGGAAGTAAGGAGCCGACAGAAGAGAGTAAATCAGAGAAGGCGTTGTCGCTAATACCAAATCGTGCTTTCCAGTTATGTAATTTTAAGATTGAATCCAATTTAGTGCAGTCACTACCCTCATACAATGGTTGTTCAGCATCGGCCAACAACCTCTTGAATTCATACAACTCTTTATCGCAATCATCACCCAAATCATTAATTGCCGCTTCACAAACATTAGCTGCTTCTGATGCAACTGTATGCTCTTCCGATGAGGAAGAAGAAGACATAATTGTGCTACCTACAGATGACCTAGTAGTAGCCTTAGCTCCGTGCTAAATCCAATCGACGTATTCCAAACTAAAACGCTTTTCATAGAGATGACCTCCAATTATCTTGACACTGGATTTTTTGAAATTAGCGCAACGTCAACATGGGCAAGGTATTTTTTTAAGATCTTCACAATTTTCTTCGGAATATATCAGAAATTGTTCAACCCCAATTTCATACTCTAGTGAATTTCAATATGCTTTTATCCACGACATATCCATGTATCGTAAACAGGTACAACCTACGATTATCATTTTCATGATCAAAATAACATACATTATGTATATAAATTTATAATGTTACATAATCATAAATATAATTACAGTTATAATTATAAAAATTATCTCTCATGTTGTCCATTCATAATTGTTAAGTTAAAATGTACTGGTATTTATACTATCATATTACTATTATATAATACTACTATAATTATAGAATCCTAGTAACAACTAATATTATTATCATATTAGTAATTAGTATTACTAGTATTACTAATCATAACTGTCTACTCAAACCATGTTATAACAAAAATCAGAGCATAACAGGGGAGTGCAACAAAAATTAGGGCAAAAAGATGTCAAGCAAAAACAATAGCAAATTAAGATTTAGAAGGTGCTTAGTCAACGATCCGAAGATTGAAATCAAGTCTACAGATGAATAGAAATATCCGAAAATACGTCACAATATGTTAGCCTTATAATTATTTTCGAGAGCCATTACATTGCGTTTTATTTACAAATTTCAGTCATATGAATCCAATTAACAAGTTCTTCTGTTAAACCTTTACAGCTTCCAAGAAAGCACATTATTAGCATGGTTGCCTGCCATGTCAAAAAGATTTTAGGGTCATTCGGTAAAATATAACAACATAGATACAAATCGCAACATAAAAACAAGAGTGATACAAACAGAGAAGCAGAGATGAGTAAATTGTAGAAACATAAGAACATAACAGAGATACAAACATAAAAACATACACATAAAAATATAAACATGAAAACATACAAATCTGAGAATTAAATTTATTTTAAATCAAAACACATAAATCAAAATATTAAAGAGATGCGTATAAATTAAACACATAAAAACTTATAAAATATGAGCATAAATTAAACACATAAAACATATAAAATATGAGTATGAATATGAAAAATACAAAATTTGAAAGGAGACTTACAAATTAGGGCTCGATTTGTTTATTAGGGCTTGATTAGGGCTCGATTCGTGTTACAGAGACTTGATTAGGGCTCCATTCGTGTTGCAAAGCTCGACTTAGGGTTACATGTAAATCTATAAAACTCAATTAGAAGATCGATTTAGGGTATGAGAGAGATGAGTGAGGGGAGGAGAGATGAGTGAGTGATTGAGTGTGAGGGATGAGTGAGCGAGTAAGAGAGAGAGACGAGAGAGATGAGTGAGAGAGAAGAGAGAGACGAGTGAGTGATAGATGAGAGAGATGTCTTGTGAGAGAAGAGAAAAAAGTGGGGGGAAATATTTGGGAAAATAGGGAATTATTTGGCCAAGTATAAAAGAGAGAAATTATTCCTGTCCTTCTGTTTTTTTTATTAAATTTTAACATAGACAACAGTTAGTTAAAGACTGATGCGAATAACAGACTTTAACAATGGTCTTTAAATGACTGATGCGAAAGTTAGTATTTAACATCAGTTAAAACACAACCGATGCGAAACATATGTTTATATTTTTTGAAAAAAATACTATTGGACAATGTTTATTAAAAAATCTGATGTAAAAACATATCTTTAATATCGGTTTGAAAATAACCAATTTAAAATATATTTTTTACATCGGTTATTTTTCTGACTAATGTTAAAAGAGTGATGTTTATTGACATTTTTCTAGTAGTGTTACGAGACAATTTAGCTATAATTTTGACGATATGAGGGACTTCCCGTAACTATTAATAAGAAGACACTAGTTTTATTTTGTATAGAATGTAAATTTTAGAGAACACACATTTCCCTCCGAGTTTTTTATCATATAATTTTTGTTCTTCCAGGGTTTTAACGAGATCTTTTTATTTGTGATTTATCTTTTGAATCATTGAATGCGATATAATCTAAATTTTTGGGCTTGTTTTTCAGTTAAATAATACATCGATGAATGAAAAAAACTCAATCCTGTATACTTGATTTGAAATCAATAAAAAATTTGCATAAAAATAAATAAATTATAATTTAAGCAAAATGAAAAGAAAAATATTAAATATCTTCCGCTATATATAATTTTTAAGAATTTGTTAGCTCGAATGTAACCCTTTCAGCCAAGCCGCTAGGGGGGAAAATATTTAGGATCACAATAAACAAATTCTAGGGTTTGCTCTTCGCTTGGCGACGCTACTTGAATAGATCTCCGGGTCGGGTTTCACTTCCATATTCTAGCAATTGCAATTCCAATTCACTAATTTCAGGTACTTTTAATCTTCATTTCACCTCATACAAGCCCTAATTGTATTGTTTGAACTACATACAATGGTATATCTATGTATTAGTTTTTTAATTAGATGTTAATTGAATTTTTATGTATTAATTGCTGAGCTGTAGCAAGAATTAGTGTTTATTTAGCTTAATTGTAGTATACGATAAGTATATATGCGTGGTTACAACTTGAGCAATTGTTAATTTGTATATTTTGTGTAGAATTTTAGATATATAAATGCTAGTAGATTAACTAGTCATTTTTCGATAATTTTTTTACATTTTATTCTATGTACTATATGCTAAGGCTGAGTTTGTTTGGAGGAAATATACAGTCCAAGGATTGTAATCATAGTCGCATCATTTTAATCCTTTAGATAGTCAAATCTCATGTTTGTTTTACAAAGGACTATCTAGAGGACTACTCTCTCAGTCCCTTTGAATAGTTTACATTTCTGAGGAAGTGTCCGGCACGCATTTTAAGGTGCATAAAAAATATAGTTATGTAACTTATTTTTACAATTTTCTTTTTCTGAATAAAAGTTGAATGCTTTAATTTTTATTTAGAAAAACAAAATTGTAATTTTTTTTTATAGAACTATACTTTATATGCACCTTAAAATGCGTGTCGAACACTCTCAAAAAAATGTAAACAATTGAAAGGGACGGAGGGAGTAATTTTTATACCTAGCACCCTTATTCCAACAAAACAAGTATATGTCGGTAGTCCTCCACAAAACTTGGTATAAATCTAGTATTACTTAATCCCGCTTATAGTTAATCTTGTTTTATATTGAGATTATAATTCGTTAGTCAATTTTGCAAAAAAGAAACATGGGATTAAATGCTTGAAGAGATTATAATCCTATCCTATACCATACTTACAGTGTGCCCCAAATATTTTTGTCGAAGAAGAGAAGAGAAGAGAGGAGAAGCATAAAATTTAGAATTTTATTTCGCTAGCATACTCCTGAGTTTTTTTTTGTAACGTAGGAGAGAAAATATTGAAAAAAGATATAGGGGTTAATATATAAAAGTTATGCGGGAGCTTCCCTCCTAATCATTCCTTCTTCGGAAGAAACTCTTGTGGATAATTTTCCTGAAAAAAACTTGGGAGCATAGTTTAACTCGGGAGCACAAATTATAATCCTATGACACATAACCGAAGTCTATAATATCTTGTAGATGAATGTCTTATTGATTAAGGATAGAATCTCGAGGGGTTTCCAGGGGTCGCAAAGTATGTTTCTTAGATGACACACAACCTCGTAGATTGCTGATTGAGAAATGTCATAATGGACACAAATTTGGGTGTTATGTGACTTAGTTATTTTGTCTATTTTGTATCAAGGGTCTGCAAATATGTTCCCTTGCTTACCTCTCTTAACATTAAAGTTTATTATATTATGACTTCTTTAATGTTTTCTGGTAACATTTATTTTCAATAATATTTAAGGCATTATTCAGAGCTCTAGTTTTTTTTTTGTCAAAAATAATTATTTTTGAATTTCTTTTGTTAAATATGTTGCAGGTATATTGAACGATATAGATATCAAAACATCAAAACAGCAAAATGAGTGACGACGCTTTTGATGGACAGATATTGACTGATAAATTGTCAAAACTGAACAGCTCTCAGCAAAGCATAGAATGTATCCTTATCGGCGAATAATTGTTCGATTAATTATTTCTTCCCTATCATCGACACTAGTAGCACTGGGTTTATGATGTGCTGTTTTTTCCTCTGTGTTGGTTAGAGTAATTGATCTATTGTCTGTTTTATTTTTGTAAAATAAAATTGACTTCCCTATATCTACTTGAAGCTGTTATTTGTAAATTAAATGCATTAAATTAATTATGTAGAGTTTTAAATGAAGGAAATATATGTGTCACAGTTGAAAGACTGCCTCTTAAAAGTACCTGACAAGTCTCGCATTATAAAGCTTATATACTTGTGATCTTTATGTTCTGAAAAGATTCTTTTGATACTTTCTTTAGCGTAAATGATTCATAAGACATTACATGTAATATAGCTTGTAGCTGGATTTCATCAGTTTCAATCACTGAAAGGAGTTTGTAGCTTATTAGTTGTGTTTGGCTAGTCAAATAATACTGTTAGGTAGGTTTTGAGTTTTGAATTATATAAATGTTTTTTTTTCTTTTCTATACAAGTGCAGAAATGTAAGTTGCAGAGGATTTTAGAGACCAGAGATAGAAGATTGAGAGAGAGAGAGAGAGAGATCAGAGATAGAGATAGAGTGCAGAGGAAAAAAGTAAGAGAGAGAGGGAGAGGGCGAGTCAGTTATAGAGAGTCGAGAAAGAGAGAAGTGGCGCGGAAACAATTCCATTTTTCATATATCCGATAATAGGAAAGAGTACAACTTGCCTAATATCTGTAGGCACACACATACAGCAGTACATTACTATAGAAATGACATTTGAGTCCCTTATAGTGAAACACAGCCTATAGTACTACTCTGGATTTCTAAGAAATACCTATCACTAGTACAACTATTTTTTAATCAAAAATAATTGAGAGAGGAATGAGTGATAAACTGTATTATGTATTAAAAACTTAGGGAAGTGGATTGGGAACATGTGTAGTTTTATACTATCTATAATGTATACCAGGTTTTATGTAATTTGTCACAAATTGCACCTTTTTCCCAAATATTTTTCCTAATTTTTTTGTCGAACTTATATTTTGATTATTCTAAAGTGGTTCTGGTTTGAACTTTACTATATATTAGAGCAAGTCCAATGCAATGCTATAAGTGGTGCCGTTTCCATAAATTGAATTCAAATGCTAAAAAATTCAACTCCAAAGGGGTTCTATCCTTGGATGCATATATGCATCCTTGGTTCTAATCCTTGGTTCTAAATTTGAAACCAAGGATGTTTATGTATCCATGCCACATCATCAAGTAATCATAAATGGTATGCATATTGGTAAACTTTAAATAAGATTTAGGAGGGAAAGACAAAAATGAGTTAAATTTGAAATTATTTGGTTTCAAAATGTAACTAGTATTGGAGTTAAAGTTCTATTTTAGCATCAAAAAATACTTTTTGATGCCAAATTATAGCAATGGCTATAGCCATTTTGCATCTAGAATTGGACTTGCTCTTACTGTGTGAAATTCTATCTTTATTTCTTATTTAAACATAACTTTGTTTTGGTTTTAAGTCTGAGAAGTTTGATATTTAACTTTTTTCCTAAATCCCCCTATATCTATGCAGATAGTTTTGTGCTTTATTATTTTTTTATGCATAGGACGTGTATAAAATGGAGTCTGTGTGGTAAAAATGTATTCCCTTGTGAAGCCCTTAATTTTTTTTAAAGGTGCAGTGAATTATGTAATTATTGATTGACTGTAATGCTTTTACAAGGGTTTCGTGAAGGGGGTGCATACTGGTTGGTGAATAAACATTCTCTGTGTGGAGAGGTTCTGTTCATGACATTAATTTTTCTTCTTATTTACATATATACTGGATGAAATTTAGTACATTTGTTATAATATAATTTTTTTTTAAGGATGCACTGCAAGATGAAAGCTACAGTGAATCTCAAACTTGCTTACTCTTTCATCATTGCACACAGTAATTAAATTGTTTGATTATTACCATCCGTGTGGCTTTTAACATTCAATAAGCTTTATCTCGTTGGTGCATTACTCACCGTAAGAGGGCGAAGCAAATAGTTGAGTCGTGGGCTAAACTATTTAAATCTGCTCAGAGGGATCAGCGTGTTTCATTTCTATATTTGTCCAATGACATTTTACAAAACAGTAGACGAAAGGGCAGTGAGTTTGTGAATGAATTTTGGAAGGTGCTTCCTGCTGCTCTGAAGAATGTGTATGGAACAGGCGATGAAAATGGAAAGAAAGTAGCCTCCAGACTGGTATTTCTTTTTTCTTTTTTTTTTTTCATGTGGAGACATCTTTTAATCTTTTGTTAACAGTAAACTACCCTAAAAGATAGTTGCTGTTTCCATGGGTAATCTGCTTTCGAAGTTAGTATCAGGGAACACACCATTTTGGCATCCTAGTAGACGTGTTCTACTTATCTTTAAAATTGTGAGGACAATAAGCTATGCGCAGACTTATATCCCTTTTTCTATGCTAGTCTTTGTTATTTAAGGAGGCAGAGGTCCTTTTAGCACGCTCATGTAATATTGATTAAGCACCCTCACTTATGATTGAGTAACTCTGTGGGAACAAGAAAAAAACGACAACCACCGACCACCAAAAAAACACAACCCCACTTAAGAACTGAAAATTCAATTTTTATTTAATCCCGGCTAAGTTAAAAATAAAATAAAATTTATCCTTCTAAACCTTTTGAAAATTACATCCAAGGAGCAACCCAAAACTTAATCACGTCTCACACTGCACTCAATGAACTACTAGAAAATCTAAATTTTCTGTTTTTACTCTCAAGCTAAATAGCCCTAAAAGTGGCCTATTGAAGGGTGACGTGTTTAATGAGAAAGCTATTAAGTTGGCAATAAAATTCTGCTTGTCAATTTAAATTAAATTATATCTTACTACACTTAAATAATTTAAAATTTTAGTTCAAAGATGAAATTGTCACATGGTTTGAGTTGCCAAGTTTAACGACGATGCACAATGTTCGGATCAACATGAAGTAGTTATATAGAAAATTATCTATGAAATTCGGTAAAGCGAGGGAGCTATTATGGACAAGGTTGAAAACATTTGCAGAATGTGAATGATTCCAACTCTTGTAGTCTTAGTTATCATATATCAATCCAGTTGGTGCTTAGTTTTATGGTACTGAATTTGAACTCATGAGAATAAATCATTTTAATTAGATGCATGAAGGTTTTCTGTACTTATCTTGTCATGTTTTGGCTCCTTGATGTCGGGTGAGGTACTCTGTGCATTTTCTCTGTTTATGCGACTGACCGTTTAATGCTTACTTGCATCCCTCTTATAAGCAATTTTTGAAGAGATACTTATGTTATTTAAACTAAAGGTGTTTTGAATTAGGAAATTGAAGTAACACATGAGTTGAAGCTTTTTCATAACTACTTTCAAGAGTTCTGCTCATATACGACTTATTTCCATGGTTTTAATATATCACTATTGTTTTCTCTGATAACTTTGAACTAGAGCAATTACTGATTTTGTGTTAAATTACTCATTAGGTTGACATCTGGGAAGAGCGCAAGGTTTTTGGGTCTCGGGGACAGAACTTGAAAGATGAAATGCTGGGTAGAAATCCCCCCCCTGGTCCGGCACTTCCCAGCAATGGAAAGAGCTCAAACCCTATTAAGATAGTGAAGAGGGATGCTCATTCTTTAAGAATTGTAAGTAGTAGATTTATGTGGTGTAACAGGCTTTTTGGTATCTAGAATATACTTTATATTTATATTTTTTGCCTGAGATTTTGTTTTTGTCTTTGGTTATTACAAATGCAGAAATTAGCTGTTGGTGCTATGCCAGAAAAAATTATAACATCATTTCAGTCAGTACATGATCAAAATGTTGATGAAGAGGCTGCTCTTAACAAATTTAAAAGTGCAGTTATTCGTGGCGGGGAAATTGAAAGAAATGTAGAAAACATATCCGCTCATGGTATCTTACTGTTTTCTGTATCTATATTTAATGTTCATGGCATTATGAAACGTTGGATCCAATGTCCGCATTCGTGTTGATAGTTAAACTGAATGAAATCCGATATTTGCTAATATCTATAAGCAATGGCGGCCTTGTTCAAGTTACTAATTTGAGTTCTGACTATGTAAACCTTAGTAATAAGAGTTACAATTTTCATTACAATTTTGAACAGGCAAATAGTAATTTGCATTTTTAACTTGCTAAACATGCATATTAAACTTACCATTGTTAAATTTTCTTGCCAATTTAGGAAATCTGCAGGGTTCTCATTTGGTGGAAGATATTCAGGAGCAGGAAAGTGTACTCCAGCAGTGTATTAAAGAACTTGAAAGTTCTGAAGCAACAAGGACTGCCCTGATTTCCCTGCTTAAAGATGCACTGCATAATCAAGTATCCTATTCCATTCTGAACCTGATCATACATTTAAACTGGGTTTGTAAGTTATTCTGTGTACTAACCTTAATTATTCCAGGAGCCAGCTCTGGAACGTATACGCTCTCAGTTGCAGGTATCTCTCCCTCCCTTCCCCCCTTTTTATATCATTAATTGTTTAAATGTCTTTGATTGCATTGGTATGCTTGGATGAAGATCAAAAGATCGGGTATGACAAAAATGATGTATTAGAAAACTTGTGAGGATTGTCATAGATAATGATGCTCTGCATATTTGAACCTCATAAAATTTACCATGTTTTGCATATTAATGTTTAAAAGTTATTATATATTGTTTACTAATATTTTTGTAAAGAATTGTTTCTTGGCTGTGGCAAAAATTGTTTTTGCATTATAGGGGATAGATAAGAGTACATGCATTTTTTTAATTTTTTTTTAAAACACTCGAGTCTGCCTGACTGCCTGTATCACATTCATGGCTGTAATTTGTAAACATAAAAGCTTTTCTGGTAAAACAAAATTGTAAGGATGCTACAGGTTACCAATTGTCCATTACTTGTATCTACTCCATGGCCTTTTAAAGATTTGCACCTTGAAAATTGTTACTCCTTCAGTCCTACCGGGTTGTTTACATTGGGGGACAGGGAATCGGCACACATTTTAAGGCTCCCGTAATATATGGTTCCCTAAATAATTTTAAATATTTTTTCTTTTAAATAAAAATATAATATTTAAACTTTTATACAGAAAAAGAAAATTCTAAAAATAAATTATAGAACTATATTTTATACTGGCCTTAAAATGCGTGGCAAGCATGAGAAAAAAGTATGTAAAGAATCCGGTGGGACAGAGGAAGTATAATGTTACAAATTTTAAGCTTTCTCCAAGTATAACAAGCTCTTTCTTAAACTTTTTAGAACGGGATATTGTTTATTTTCCAGACACACTCCAAGTTGTCTTTCAATTCCTGATTTTTTATAAGCTCTAGTCGTTTTTCTAAATATTGGCAAGTCTAATTGCACACCCATTTAAAAGTAGTTTAGTAATTATTGAAAACTATTAGAAATGTGAGGGGGCCACTTGACTAAGTGAATACCAAGTATTGGGAATTAAATTGAGAATTTTCGAGGTTGTAATACTTATCTATGTATTTCTTTCGAATAGCTTTCCTCACTCTTTATTTATCACGTCGGCCCATGCCTTGTTTATTTTTGTAGGCGACCAGCCAAAGCAAGCCATGTCAGTATAAGTGTGTACACCTTATTGTTTCCAAAATATTTGCACCAAGACCAGTCCTCTGATCTTTTTAAAAGTCAACAAAATGTTTTGATCCCTCTCTCTATTCTTCATAAGTGAAATTAATCTTTGGAAACTCTCGTCTCCCTTTAATGTTTCAATAATAGCCACACTAAATTCCTTCGTAATTGTAAATCCACTTGTAAGGGGAAAATGTGGAATTTTACAATACTACCTCATGTGCTCATGCTCACATATGACATCCCACTCTATGATCTCATATAATTGACTCTCCTTTCAAAAACAGTGCTTATTAATTAGGCCTCTCTCTCTCCCTCTTTTCTTTTTAGTCCTTTCTTGAATTAGTTTCATTTTACCAGTATTGTGTGCATTGTGTGCGTATATGTTTTTTGTTTTTTATTTTGAAATATAAATTGTCATATATAAATATACATAACCTGTAAATATACAGCTCCTTAGCTAAATCTCCCCCCTCTCTGTATATGTAAATGATCTATTTAATAGGCTCGGACCTTGTTTGGGCTGGCTCTTTCTCCTTCCATAAGAGGGTAACAATTGCCAATTTATACATCCGTAATTCCATATGTGCTTGAAGAGTATTCTTGTAATAACAATTATTGTTATAATATTTAGAGTTATCAATTTACTTCTTCCATGACATATGACTTGACTGGATATGCCGCTTTTGTCATCTTGGGGGTGTAGATTATAATTAGCTTTTCTTGATGCATATTGGAATTTTCATATTTTTCAAATAGCTGGGCAGGTTCCTTCTCCATATTCCCATATCTATTGACGATAATAGTCAGACTTTGACCGATGTAAAAGGATACCTCTTAGATCATTAACTAATAATCCTTCAAAGTTAAAATTCAATTTTTTACACTCGAGTACTATGTGAACAAATATAAATAGACGTTATGCATGACAAGTTAAGACACCCATACATTAAGACGGGTAATGAAAGTAAAAAGAACTTCTACTTTATTCTAGTAATACAAATCAACATGTCTTTGTTATTCATTAGTTGACCTTTTTTGATATTTAGCTGGCTGTTAATGAGTGTGAATGTTCTAGTTTCACCAACTAGTTTAGTAAAGTGATTTATACTTATATGTGTCTTTTCCATATCCTTCTTAGGTTGGCTTAATATTATGTACAACTAGATACAATGATTTCGTATAAACCCATGGACATGGTATTTATATTTAGTGTTTGGGCTTGGTCTTTTAGGTACACCAAGTATGAAAGCGGAAGTACATGATTAGACTTTGTCACGTGTTTGAATTTTTAATTTGGGGTCAATGATACACAATACCTGGTATTTTTATATATAATCTTTAGAATCATAGGTTGTACAATTACTTCTTTGGTTGTCGATATCATAATTAGCACCATCACATGTTTGAGTTTTCAATTTGGGTCAATGATACACAATTACACAAAATAAATAGATAAATACTATTAGTATATAGATACAAATACATATAATCTTTGGAATCATATGTTATGCAATTAGGTATTCATGTGACGATATCATAATTAGCAAAGATTGTGACCCCAATAGTGCCACTAGACTCGATTTTCTCATTAGATGAGAATTGGTGTAGGGCTTCATCATCTCTTTAACTCAACCGCTCCATCTATTCGGTATATATAAATCCATATTTTGAATTTCCACCCTTTTAATATTATGCACATTTGAATTAATTTGTGCTCGATGGAGATCTTAATAATAAATAAAAAAAGAAAGCTGTTTATAAGATTTAAGCTTTCTAGGATATGGAGGAAATGAATGTGTCCAATTGGAGAATATATTACACTAAAATAGTGTAGAAGTTGCACCATTTTGGTGTTTTGGGGTCCTTATACACAAAATTTATCTTTTTGAAAATTCTAACCGTTATTGTTATTTACTAGTAATACCAAATTACTCTTTCTTTTTCCTCACAAATTCATTATTTATATTGCATAGTTATACATGGAATATAATTGTTATTTTTTTTAATTTACTGATTTATAATTTATTTTTAGATTTAACGACCTTAAGCTTGTCCAACTTAAATTTAAAATTTTAGTTACGAAAAGAATATTAGTTAGTACCGTGATCTATATTTTAGGCGAGTATATATTCTTGACTCTTTAAATTGAAAAGGTTTTTCAAAGGTTAGAAAGATACACACACATATGATATGTATATCAGTGTTCTAAAACTGGGATTACCCGGCCGAGTACTCGGGGGAATACTCAGACTTGGCCCAATTCCGATCCGGTTTTGGTATACTTGTTATAACTCGATTTTTTACTTGACTCTGGTCAAACTCAGATTACTAAAAAAACTCGGTTTTAGTTTGTTTTTTTGAAAAAATGAGTAATGATCCAAAAAAACCCTCGAAAGTGAATACTAGTTTCTATCAAAGAAAGACAACTTTTAAGCATTTTTAGTGTTAAAATGATGGTTAAAGGCTAGTCAAAAATTAAAAAATAATAATATATAAGCATGTTGCATGTCATTTATTAAACTATTACAAGTTAAATACATACTAAAATTAAAAGTTAGTAGTTTAAAATCTTCTAGTTTTATATTGAGTACTCTTTCGAGATACTCGGAAACATAATTAATTATGTTGTACATCATTTATAAAATTCTTCAAGTTAAATAAATATTAAAATTAAAAATTAGAATTTTATCTTACCCAAGTTTCTAACCGAGTACTCTTTCCGAGTACTCCGAGTAGTCATTACTCTATGTCTTCACAGAGTCGAATCGAGTACCGATTTTTATAATATATATATATATATCGCCTATAAGATTTTTTTTAGGGTAATTGTAATGTGTTGGATTTGATTTGGTGGATAGTGTAACTTTTACCTCATAATTGTGTGAATATTGCACCATAGTGGTCTAATGAAATGGAAATGGTACCACACATGTTACACGAAATGATTTTGTAGTGGTGCAGAATTTCATGTGATGTAACCTTTATACAATTCGAGTATCACTTTCTTAAATTTTTTGCTTTATTTACAAAGCATTTCTTGTATGAACAATTCATGTTTTGTCACTTAGTTTCGTTCTATCTCTTAGTTTTTATCATCTTTAATTTATCACATCAGAATCGATTTCGTGTTTAAAAAAAATGCAAAATTGCCCTCAACGTTCATAGATACAATAGTAGTTTGCACTTCTTTAACAGTTGCGATCATACCATCACTAATGCATCGGATCCCAATCCCATTAGAGTGCTTGGGCGAGTAGTAGTAGTAGTACCTGGAAAGCTGGGGGCATTGGTCAACGTCATACGCACGGGGTGCGCCACCTGGAGTATCCCAGATTACTTTGCCGGGATTCGGGGGGTGCGGGAGGGGTAATTTTGGTCATTTTTGAGTGAATGTAAAACAATGATAGCCAGCCTAACATACATTATAGAGACTTACATCGAGAGATGGAGAGGGAGTCATCTGCAGTCTAATTTGTTTGTTTTTAATTTGTCTGTAAATATTTGTGCCAAGTGTTAGGGTTTGTATTTATAATGTATGTATTTTGAAAACTACATGTACAGTAATATACTATATGTGTCTTCTCATGTGACTTGCTTAAACCTTGACTTTATATTTTTAGGTAAGTTAGTTTTATTTTTCAAGTTAAATCATTTATACTTGCAACAAAAAAACTTAATTCCTTCAGAAACATTAACAAGATTTAATAGTATAAATTGGAGTAAATGTTTTCTAAAATTTATTATATATAAAAAATATATTTAATTTATTTTTAATTGCTGTATTTCGCCGCAACCGAATCCCTATATTTTTATATTGGCGAATACTTGTATCCCCGCACCCGCATCCATGCTTCTCAGAGTAGTACCAGAGTAGGTCACCGGTGTACCGGGATTGATCGGTGACCTCTGGGAAGTCCTTGTTGGTTTCATTTTTTTTCTTATTGTTGAATCATTTGCTTTATCTGCAACATGTTTCTTGCATGAACAATTCATGTTTTGTCATTTTCAATGTATCTCCTTTTATTACTCCCTCCGTCTGTCTGATGATGTACATGACAGTAATTGAAAGCAATAAAACGCAGGGATTATACGATATTCAAGAATAATCAATTAATATTTTTTCCGAATAAAGCGTATATATCAAAGTTAAGTAATAATGTGGGGATTACAAATTTACAATGCTTATATGTTAGGAACTAAGTTTTGTATATTAAGTTTTTGTTGTTTTTGTGATTTTCTATATAAGTGCAGTAAAAGTAAATTGCAGAGAAGATCTAGAACATAGAATAGAGATAGAGAAGACAGATCAGAGAGGCAGAGAGAAAGAGATCAGAGAGCAGAGAGAGATATAGTGCAGAAGAAGAAATGTAGAAGACGAGAGAGAATCAGTTCTAGAGAGAGAGTTAGAGAGAGAGAGAAGTGGTGGAAACATTTTCATTTTTGTATATCAGATAACAGAAGCAATACAACTTGCAGACTACTAACACATAGCCTTCGTAACAGCCCTTCCCCTTTGAAATAGTTCATGACCTCATGAACCAAGTGAAAATGCAGGAAAGTTCTGCTTGAGTAAGTCTTCATCTTCCCATGGGGCTACATCAACACTGCACCCTTTCCATTGAAATAAGTGCTCATAGACCACCTTATTGTCGCTCAGAATACTCCTTTGATCCAATTGTGTCACTGGTGTGATGTCAAATGTACCCCGATCAGTCATTTGAGGCAGCTGATGATGGATTGTTTCCTTTCCAATAGCTTTCTCGAGTCAAGAGATATGAAAGACAAGAAGGATTATGGATGCGACTGGCAGATCCAGCTTGTAAGCTACTGGTCCATACCTGGCTAAGATCTCTTAAGGACCAAAATACTTGGCAAACAACTTTAAGTGCTTCCTGATAGCTATAGTAGTCTGCCTATAGGGCTGTAACTTTAAGTAAATCTTTTCACCCACTTGAAATTCTCCTTCAGTCCTCTTAGCATCTGCCTATGATTTCATTCTGGCCTGAGCTTCTGTCAACTAATCCCTCAGAACAGCCCATTGCTCCTGTCTTTCAGTCATCAGATTTTCCACTGTGAAGGTTGGTATGAGGCCTGTTCTGCGAAGCTAAATGTCTAGGCTTAGCACCATACACCACTTGAAAAGCAGTGGTGTTTAAGGTGGTATGGAAGGTAGTATTATACCACCATTCAGCAGCTGGAAGCCATGCTGGCCAGTTTTTAGGTGTTTGACTGGTCATTCCCCTCAAATATTGCTCTAGACACTGATTTACCCTTTCAGTGCTACCATTTAATTAAGGACGGTAGGCTGTACCCATGTGCAACACAACCTTGTTCCTACAATTTTTTTAAACAAGGTCTGCCAAAATTCACTTACAAAGAGTGAATCCCTATCACTGACTATGGTTTCAGGTAAACTATGTAGCCTATACACTTGATCAAAGAAGATTTGAGCTAATCCCCTAGTTGTGAAAGGATGAAATTAAGCCAGGAAATGACTATATCTACTAAACCTGTTAATAACAACCCATATAACCTCAAATCCCCTAGATTTTGGAAGTAAAATGATGAAGTCAATGGCTATATTATCTATGGTTCATGAGGAATGTGCAGAGGCTTGAGGAGACCAGGACTTTTAATCTTCTGACAGATCTCACATTCCCTAACCCAAGGTCCCACATTCTGCCTTATAGAAGACCATTTGTCTTATAGAAGACTAGTGAAAATATTCCATTATTCTTTTGCAGGTGGCTCTTATGCCTGAATGGCCCCCAATACCATTGCTGTGCAATTCTTCAAATAGTAACCTTCTGAAATTGCCATTATTTTCTACCACCCATTTACCTCTATACTGAAGTAATCCATGCTGCATATAATACTCTTGGGGTCTGTATCTATCAACCAGAGTTGCAGCCATAATTTCTTCAATTTCTGCATCTCCCTCATAGCTTTGCACTAGTTGTTCCATCCAAAAAGGTGACAGCTGGTGTATGGCTCCTAAGACCTCCACTGAACAATCACGTGTAATATGCACCTGCTGACCATCCCATAAGAACTTCAAGCTTTGTTCAGCATAGTTGCAACGTAGATTTCCTTGCTGAGATAGTCACTCAACTCCTAAAATGATATCACAATCCTTCAATTTCATCAACCAAACCCGAGTGGAAAAAGTATGTCCCTTACATTTCCGACTAAGGTCATTGCACTTCAAGGAACTGGTTATAGTATCACTGTTGGCTTAATTCACAGTGATCGGCTCATGTTCTAAAATTTGCAACTGCATTTCTTCTCCCAAACTGAGTTTCATCCAATTTAAGGAACTACCACCATCAATTAAAATTTTCACAGGTCTATTCATGAACTCTCCTTTTAGTTGCAGAGATGGGTTCTGCCTGTCTTCCTTCATTCCCAAAGCTTCCAGAATCAAATCTTGACCCTGCCAATCCACATCTTCCTCTTCTGGAGTTTCATCATACTTGGGAGTTTCACAGTAATCATCAACTTCACTGTTATCAATAATCATCAAAAAAATCTGTGGCTTCTTGAGTTCATGAATTTCTCATCACAATAAAAGTGCAAGCCCTTTTATCTCCTTTATTCCCTTTGAGCATATGTAAGAGGTCTTGGCTTAGCATTAATGCTCTCAACAGATTTCTTTGAGGTTAAGATTGCTGGTTTTCTAGTGAGCAGGCCAGGAATATTACTGCTGTATGTTTCGTTTTGAGTTTGCTTAACAAAACTTCCTTTAAAAGTATCATAACCAGTGGTCTACTTAGGTTGAGGCATCCCTGTTTGTTCATAAAACGTGGCTAGTTTCAATGCCTGCTCCAAGGTAGTAGGTTCCAACAATCTGATCATTCCTTTAATTTCTGGTTGTAAACCTCTAATGAAGTTCTCCATGAAATACTCAGGAGTGAGACTTGGTATTTTGCCAAGGAGCTGACCTCTACACTTCTCATATTCATCATAATAAGCCTCTACAGTAGACACCTGTTGCAATCTCTTGAATCTGTCAAATACTAAATCTGTATCCAATTCTCCAGATCTGGCCAGGAATGCCTCAGTATGCAGAAATTACTTGTTCTTCACTCCAGGTGTTTGATTATTGTCCTCTACTACTTAGTTCTGTTGATTTCTAATGTAGTTTGTGAGTTTGTTGCTGAACTAAGGTGTAATCATCTCTCGGTTGATAAATTGAGACTGATTTACTAATCTGATAAGTAGAGATAAGCATAAGTTGAGTTTATACTTTCCGGAGTTGAAGATTATTGTTGAGATCTAGGAATAACTGTTGAATTGTGGGTAGAATTGGCTGATTGTTGAAAAAATGTCAAAGAAAACAAGTTTAGGAGGTAGTGGAGAGGGTTCTACCTCTGGCACTCTTCAGATGATGCAGCAAGACATTGTAGGGCATAAGGAAGGTGTGAAGGATAAGATTAGAAGATTGCAAGAGACTTTGGAGCTATTGCTATCAGGAATGGAGAAAATGATGAGTACTGATGAGCAAGTGGTAGAAGTACTGGATAAGGAAGATTTATCTTCAGGACATCACCATAAAGTAGTATTCAGGAATCCTATTCATGCTGCTCTTGCTAGACAAAAGGCAGGACAAAAGTTTTTGGAATTACAGATGATTCTCTGGAAGAGAAAGGCTTCAGTGCTAATAAGAGTGCAACTCAGAGTTTAAACATCTGAAGTTGACTTTTCCAACTTTCGAGGGAAGTGAACCTGTAGAATGACTGAGGGACTGTGAGAAGTATTTTTCAATATATGAAGTGGAGGATAAGAGCAGTGACAAAGAGATCAGAGATTGAGAGAGAGATAGAGTGCAGAAGAAGAGATGTAGAAGATGAGAGAGAATTAGTTATATATAAAGAGAGAAGTAGTGGAAACATTTCCATTTCCATATATCAGATAATAGAAACAATACAATTTGCAGACTATTTATAAGCACAGCTAAACATGACAAGGAAAATGACTCTATACCCTTACTAGCAGTACCACACACACAGACCACACAAATAGTGATACTACTACTAGCATTCCTAACATTTTACATGGAACAGAAGCCCTAATAAAATAACCAAATGGACTAAGGCCCACAAATAATTGGCCTTTATTATATATAAACTCCTTAATCAATTGACTCCCAGCCCCACATATGCCCCACAACAAACAAATAGATAATGCAATATTTATCTCCACAATAAACATATATAAACTTATTATTAATATATATATTAAGGCTAATGTTTGCTATCCATTTTAACAATCTCTCCTGCAGTTGGGGCTGTAGAATACTTGGGGTGGTGGAATTTGTGGTCAATCCACCCAAGTTTGTCTTACTCATCATTTTTATTCAAAAAATCACATAATCTGTCCTGCATCAAGTGTCTATGTTGAAGAAGCTTCTTTAAGAACTTCAAGAGTGCATTTGTCAAAATGAAAAGGCAGAATTTTTTTTTTATACAAATAGCACTCAATCAGAAAGAAGAATTGTTGTTAAACAAGTGGAAGTTTGGATCATTTATGTTCTGATACCAACATGTCAAGACCGTTGAAGATAAAAAGATGGAAAATAATAATAAAAGTTTCCTGTTTCAATGTCAAGACCTATGAATACAAATCCATAGTACTTGTCAGAGATATTACAGTTAAAAGAGCATTTTTATCACCCGACGAACTATCGATGTTGATTTATTGAGTGTTGTATATTAGTTCAATACAAATCAGAATTTGTCATGCAATTCTGAGTTGACCTAATAACTGTTACAGGACAGCGTACCTCAAGCCCGGTCCCAGACTAGCTCTTTTACTCAAGTTATTGTTAGTTGGCGTACCTGAAAATGAAAGCTGTTCTTCTATATGCCCTTTTTATTTTGAAATATATTTTTGCACATTTCTTCCAGCGATAAGGATGAAGTGTTTAGGTTTTACTTTGTAAACCATTCTGTGTTTCTTATCATGCTTCATTTTGCTGACGGTTTCTCTATTGTTGTGAATCGTAGTATCTACACTTTAACCAAGTAGATTACTAAATAGATCGTCACGTTTCTTGTACAAATGATAGTAGTTAGAAAGGGGCTCATTACCATAATCTTAAATTTAATTGTTTAAGTTCCGTAGCCCATGTCCGTTAGGCATTTATCAGTATTTCTAGTCTAAGAAAATAGTATGTTATCTAATGCTTACGCATAGCATCACGTTTGTCTTCTTTATAAAATCTCGTTGTCCGAGAATGCAGCTAGTCTAATTTATTGAAAGAACATGCACACCTTGGCCCTTGTGTTATTTTGCAATTTTGAAATACTGCAGGTTTGCATTTTGTGCAACTTCACATGTCTTATTTGTGTTCATATAAAGATTTTTATTTGTTCAGTGGGCCTTGTGTTATCCACCATAGTACTTCCTGCAGGTCATGTTGTCACTTTAAGTTGAGCATAACCACTTGTGTAAGTATGTTATGAACATAATGCCTATGTTGCACACAGCCTAACTATTTTTGTTTGATTTATTGGAATTTTAGTGCTCCTATGGATATGTTTCCCCCCCCTTAACAACTGTTATCACATTTTGTTTGATCTGTTGTATCAAAGTTGTGCATTTTTCTCTGGAATGAGAAGTGACATTTCAAGTGGGTATATGTGCAGGTAGCTCGAGGTCAGCTTGATCAACTGGTAACTTTAAGGGGTAGATTAACGTCACCTCCTGTAGTAAATCAAAATCAACAACTTGATACCACAAAAGCTGCTGAAGCCAATGTGTCTTTGCCGCAGCTGAAAAATCTTCCTCCAGCAGCCCAGACCATGATGACTACAACATCCAAAACTACCGGAGATGAGGACAAGAAGGCTGCAGCAGCTGCAGTTGTTGCGAAGCTTGCTGCTTCTACGTCGTCAGCCCAAATGCTTACCTCAGTGTTTTCTTCCCTTGTGGCTGAAGAGGCTGCATCTATGAGTGGTGGCTTAAAATCTGCTGGATTCTCTACTGGTATATCCCTGTTTCCTCCTGAGAAAAGGCCTAAATTGGAGAAACAGATGGCTGCTCCAGATGCCAACAATTCTGAAGTTGGCAATTCATCCTATTTTACATCTTTGCAACAGCAGCCAGCAAGTAATGTGCCAGTAACAAGTATGCAGTCCATGTCTCAGCCGGGTCATATGCAGTCATCGTTTCCACCTCCACCCCCTCCACCTGGACCACATTCTAATTCCCCAACAAATCAGTTTGCTCAACCTGCTGGCCTCATGTCATATGGATATGGTTCTACTAGCCTACCTCCACCGCCTCCTTTGCCTTCACATGTCACTGTGGGATTGGCAAGGCCAGCACCATCTCAGCTGCAACAGTCGTCTCAAGCTCAGCAACAAAACAACAATAGTGTGTACTATCGCCCCCCAGGGATTGGATTCTACGGGCAAAGCCATCAGACACCACCACCGCCTGTTCAACGACAATGAGATCCTCTGTTGGGGCAGATGTGACATTTGTAAATTAATAGGCATGTTTTAGACATAGGACTAAATTTGGTAGTGATAAAACTGTTCTCACTGTAATCCCTCATTCTCCCAAGTTCCCTCCCCCTCTTGGTAAACTAGGGGGGCCTTTTGCGACCATAAGATGTTCAATACCTAATATGACCAACTCAGTGTACCATTCTAAGAGTTACAGCTCTCATCTCCATCTACCCTTTTCTCTTAGAATTCGATGCCTGATCAACGACAAATGTCATTTGTTGCCTTATAACCTCCTCTTTGGCAAGCAACAGAGATAACTCTGCTAGGGTTCTGGATTGTCTTCCAGTGTAGTGGGAATTAATGAAATTTGCTGGGAATGAATGAAATTTGAACTATTTGGTGGATGTAAATTCCTAATTTTTATAATTTTCTTCATCGTATTTAGATTCTATTATGTTATTATGTCATGACTCGTGTCATTCCAACTACCAAAATTCTTTACAGATCTCAGGGTAAAACTTAGTTAACTGAAAGCGTATCACATTCTAATTTATTTATTCAATCTTGGGTTAAATCGAGATTTTTCTGGATTTTAAAAATCAGGGTGTATTTGATTTGGATTTAAAATATTTCATTAGAGTATTTATCTACCAAAAATTTTACTTTTGGTTCGAGCTACGAGATTCAGTTTTTATTTGTCAGGAAAAAAATTATATCAAGGGTACAAATCGTAGGGATAGAACAAGGAACAAAGTTTCTTTCATTCATTGATACTAGCAATACACCAATTGCTTCTAACACTCAAATGAATTTTAATAATATATTTTATTTTAAATATTTTGTATTTTAATATGTTTTTTCAATAGTTGAAAAAAATTGAAGAATATAATTATTTATAATAATGTCTGAATATAATATAATATAATATGTCATAACTGAAAATAAATAATATAATATAAGATATTGTTGATGATTCGAACCTAGAAATTGTCTAGAAGATAAGGAATATATACAAATGAAGAATATTAAAGTTTAAATATAATATGATGTTGAGGGGATTTGAATGATGAACCATGAGAGAAGTTTAGATAGTAATTTAATAATATAATTTATTATTGCATCTAACTGTTTTCATTTATGTTAATATGATCTAACAGTAGCTATGTACCGTACCAAAAACCAAATAAAGGGTGTTCAGCTTATAATATACCGAAAAGTAAATAAGTATTTTCGAAAATTTAGATAACATCACCTTTGATGTTCGAGAAGATAACCCACAAAAAGATATGTTAAAATCGTAAAATCCTATGAAAAAAACTAAGGGAGAAAATAGTATTAAAATCTCAGTTTATTTTCTGAAAATTGTACGGACCCTCAAATTTTGTAGCTAAATTATGTTGTAATTTGAGATCCCTAAATAAATAATTTTACTTTAACGTTTGATAAGAAAATAGCCATTAAAACTCTTTCCAGAAAATAAGAACAAATGAAATTAAGGAGAAATATATTAAAAATAACAAAAGAAATTATATTCGATAAATATATATATATATATATATATATATCTTTCATAAAAAGGAAAGAAAAAATAAATAAATTAAGTCTGACAAAAGAAAATATTTAATTAGAACCTAAATAAAATAAAATAAAATATAAAAGATTTAATTAAAATACACAAAACAAGCTAAAATTAAGAACAAGGAGAATATATTTCATAACAGCCTTTCGAACCAATAGTAAGAAAATTACTTTTATGTTTTCGCGTCAAATGTTTTAACCCAAATCCGGTTTGTATATGATTTGTATACCAATTTAATAATATTAACCCGAAATTAATATATTTATATTTATTCATTTGGTATACGAAAATATACGAATTATAAATAATATTTTTAAAGATATCAAACTTTAAGTTCCGAATTCAAAATACAAAAAACTAGTAGAAAAGTTCTTGTAACTACAATAAAATATAAAGTTTTCCACACAAGAATGAAAGTTAAAAGACAAAAATCTATTGCAGTAGTAATTAGTACATATATCTTTTTCTTTGGGGAAAGTAGTGCATGTACTTAAAAGTTTTAAGTGAAATTACATTATTTGTATTTAATATTAAAAAAGATAAATAACTTATATTATAAATATTATATTTATATATTTCTTATAGTTGTTCCGTGTCGTGTACTAATTTAGGAAGCAAACCCGATATAATTTACATATTTGTATTTTTTATGTGTGTATTTTTGTGTTTCTGTAATGAATTTTTTTTCACATTCAAAAACTAATAATTATCAGTGTCATTTAGGGGTTGTATTCCAAATTACCAGCTTTAATTCGAATGCTGCCGATATATCAATGACTCGATTCATATTTGGGAGTGTAACAAGTCAATTTGTAATCTTAAACCCAACACCAGCTTTGCTCTCTGCTGTGGTGACATAAATCCCGCCCAAATGGTTTCTAAATACCAAGTGTAGACACGTGAACATGGTGTGAAACAACATAAATAATTAGTGTTTGGATTCGAAAATTTGGTACACGAACACGAAAGTATACGAACACGGAAAAGTACGGATATAATTAATATCGGGTTTGGGTTTCCAATATAGATATACGACACGGAACGAAAGTACACAGAATAAATAAATAATTAAATTTTTAAAAATATATAATATACATATCTATACTTCTATACTATACTATAATAACCTGAATGAGTTATAATTTGTAGTTTGTTTAACCCTTTATTTTTGTTATCCCTTTCCATCACGACCGTCGAATCTTCTTCATCAAATAATAAGAGCCGTCAGATTTAAATACTAAAAAATACACTTCACAAGTTCTCAGGTTCGAATCCCGTCAACAACAAACATTTATATTATTATTATAAAGATACATATAAGTTCTCAGGTTCGAATCCCGTTAACAACAAATATTTATATTATTATTTATAAAGATATAAGTTTTGAGGTTCAAATCTCATCAACAACAAATATTTACATTATTATTTATGAATAAGATCTCATCAATGATATAATATTTAAACTTAGCTTGGAATTATACACAATAAAAGCATAATAATATAATCATTATTTAATATTTATTTATTTTTATAGAATTTTAATAAAATTATATAAAATAAAAATAAAAATATATAAATATTAATCAAGACCCGTGTAAACTAGTATATACCAAATACCAAATGTGAGTTTTACCTATTTTAAATAACATATATATAACTGTAAATACTAAAATATATTTTATTGTTCCTTAAATATGTGAGAGAGTAGTTCACCATTTAATTATCTATTGCATTTTTTAACAATTAATATTTTTTATATATAATCCGTGTACTTTAGTGTACTAAAGCGGGTAACACGAATATATTAGTTCCCGGTTAGTGTCACCAAATTGGTACACGAATGCAAATCTAGGTCGGGTTCATGTTTAAGATTTGGTATACGAAAACACGATAGTAGACGGAACTTTTGTACACGACACACGTTGTCAGGTCTAACTAAGAGCATATCCAACATCTCCTCGTTTCAATCTACTAAGTTAAATTTTGAGGAGAAGTTTGGAAAAACAAGCAGCCAGGAGCCAATTTGTCCTCCTCTCTTTCAAGATTCTCTCTCCTCTTCTCTTTCATTACTCACACACATCAATTATATTCAATTTTTTTATTAACATCATTCCAATATAATAAATACATTTATTAATAAAATATAAGTTAAGAGGTAGATATAGAGATTTTGTCGGAGATGATGATAAATTTTGGATCCTAAATGATTAGGAGGCATTTAAATTACATTATTTTAAGAGTATGTTTAAATAGTTTGTTGGAGTTGCTCTAATGCGAATACATGTTTGTTTCATTAAACTCTGTAAAGTCATGGATTTTTTAGGTTCCGCAAATGATGAATTTATTACTATATCTTTATTTTTTCTTAAATCCAGTCAAACTTTGTTAAAATTAAAATCAGAAAAATGTACGTAGGTTCTATGACATCATATCTGATAAAATTTTATATAGAACAAAAATCAAGTACAATTTATAAAAAATTATTGATAATTATCATTCCGGTAAATCTTTTCAAAATCCGAATATCATTAATTATTTATAAAACTAATTGAAAATATGCAGTAATGCATGTAAATAGTTTAAGGAATACCCGTGTTTAACGTGGTGAATTCAGATTTATTTTCGGTGATAAAGCGTACAAAGATTTGGGTTGATGCCAGAGAGCTGTGTCTCTTAAAGCATCTCCAGCGGGTGCCACAAAAAAGTGCCTTTTGACACTCTTGTCCTCTGTTTATCAACAGACTTGCAAACTGTCAAAATATCGTGTGATATAAAATAACATGATTCTCGAGGAGTATAAAATTTTATTTGGACCATTTTCTATCATTTTAAAATTTTAGTATTACTGATTATTTAATATGTTATCGTAACTCAGTTTAGGCAGAGATTATGGTATCATAACTCAATTAAGGCAGAGATTCATGTTTGAATTCTCTCAACATTATTTATTTAATTTAAATATTTTGTTATTGGTATTAGTATTAGTATTAGTATTAGTTGTATTTGTTGTTGGCAATCGTAACGAAACGTTTCGTACAATTAATGAGGAGCGTTTAAAAGTATAAGATCATGTTCGCGTCTTCCCGTACCACTTTAGAATTTTAAATGGAGTGATTACTTAACAATCACATTCTTGTTAGCTAGCCAGTGGAGGATTAGGGCGTAATTTTTAGCACCTCCCACAATGTAAATAATGTCATATTTTTTAATAAAAATATGTATCTTTATATTAATTTTAAATTATATTTATATATTAATAATTTAACAATTTTGAGTCCTAATTGTTGCAGTAAATTTTGTTAAAAAAATATCAAAATGATATATTATTGAAAAGAAAAAGTACATTAATATTTTTGACGATGTAACAATTACCGATAACCTGGTTGTGTTCTCGATTGGTCTCGCAGGGCATATGCAGCAGGAGGATGCAGAAAAGCCTGCAAGAGTGGTCATTTCAGAATGGTACTAAAATTCTGAAGGAATCTTATGCTCAATTACAATACACATCACATGCTTTTGAATTTTGATACTGTATGTCCTCATTTTTACGTACGGTGGTATCCCTGCATGCAAATTTAACAGCGTACACATCACGCACGTAACTGTTACTCCCTCGGTCCCTTTGAATAGTTTACATTTCTGCAAAAAGTGTCCAGCACGCATTTTAAGGTGCATAAAAAGTATAGTTATGTAACTTATTTTTACAATTTTCTTTTTCTGAATAAAAGTTGAATGTTTTAATTTTTATTTAGAAAAACAAAATTGTAATTTTTTTTACAGAACTATACTTTATATATACCTTAAAATACGTGTCGAACACTCTCTAAAAAATGTAAACAATTGAAAGGGACGGAGGGAGTACAAAGTACTAGCGTTTTAATCTGTTAGAGCAAGTCCAATGCTAGATGCAAAATGACTATAATCATTGCTATAATTTGGCATAAAAGTATTTTTTGGTGCTATAATAAAACTTCAACTACAATGCTATTTGCATTTTGAAACTTAATAATTTAAAATTTAAATCATTTTTATCTTTCCCTTCGATATCTTAAATAAAGTTTACCAATATGCATATCATTTATGGTTACTTAATGATGTGGCATGATTGTATCAATGCATCATTGATTTCAAATTTAGAACCAATGATGCATATATACATATTTGCATTAAAGGATATAACTCGAGTTGAAATTTTTAGCATTTGATTTCAAATTATGAAAATGACACCACTTATAACATGACATTGGAATTACTCTTACACACCAAATCGCATACCTATATTTTTCGATAGTCTTTATAAAAAAAATAAAAATATAAGGATTATAAGATAATCTCATGATATTTTTCCTAGATAACGATAAAATCATGTAAAAAACTCAATTTTGACATTTATTCATTTACCATTTTTTTGTTTTATTTAAATTAGGATACTAAATATTTACATTTGTCATAAAATACATACAAATTGATGTTTGTCTTAGAAAATTTTTCTTGGGATCTACATTAGAATTTTAAAATCCATATTGAAATAGAAGATTTAATTAAAATTAGTGAATTTTTAAAAATACTTTTAATTTATTTCAAAAATACGATATCTCATTTTCTGTTTCGTTATTACAGTTTCTCCGTCCTCTATTTTTCAACAATACGATCCCATGCTTTTTTACTCTTTTAGCATCCTCCATCACATCTTTATCTTCATTCATCAGCGTCATCATTATTCTTCATTTGCCCTTCATTTATTTTTTATTTAACTCTCCATTATATATATATATATATATAATAATAACAATAATAATAATAAGGGATTTTTTTCATTAATATATTAAAAAGTAAAAAATTGCAATTTTATGTTTTTTTACACTTTAATTTGCAAACGTATGTCATGTTCTGTTTTCTTGCAAAAATACGTTAGTTATCTGTTAGTTTGTTAAGTTAGTTGCATTCAGTTGCTTTTTCAATCTTTCTTCAAAACACAATTCATCTCTACAATCTTCTCATCCTTCTACACATATAATTCACTGATTTTTTGGCGACAGGAGTCAACTAGCAATCTCATATTTCAATTCAATGAATCAGTAAGTCTCAATCTACAACTCAAATTTTCAATTGACTTTTTAATATAAGATACGTTTGTTATCCATAATTAAACTGATTTCGATTGAACTTTTCATTGATGATTCAATGTAAATTTCTAGTATAGAGATGCTTCTCAGTTGGTTGCTAGTCGTGCTTCCTGTATTTAAATCGTTTGATGCATTAGTTATACAATGATCGAATAGAGCTTTAGTTTTGACTATGTCGTGAAACAATTAAAATTTGTAAATATGTTGCTTGTTGAGTTGCTAACTAGTGCTGATTTGCTTTATTTTCCACTAAATAATGCAGTAGTGTTGCAGTTGCAAAACACGGTTCGAACAGGGTTGTAGTTTTGATTGTGTCGTGGTACAATTGAAGTTTATAAATATCTTGCTTTTTGAGTTGCTAACTAGTCAAGATTTGCTTATTTTCAACAAAATGATGGACTAGTGTTGTAGTTGCGAAACACGGTTCGATCAGGGTTGTAGTTTTGATTGTTTCGTGAAACAGTTGAAATTTATAAATATGTTACTTGTTGAGTTGCTAACTAGTCCAGATTTGTTTATTTTCCACAAAATGATGGACTAGTGTTGTAGTTGCGAAACACTAATCAAACAGTTTTTCGTTATGATTGTGTATCATATCAATTAAACTATTTAAAAATGTCATACATAGAGTTGCTAGGTAATCCTGTTTCATGTTTTATAACAAATATTGCTTATTTGTAGATATGGATAGCCTCCCACTTATTGTACAACATAGTGGATATTGGGACGAGGACATAAATTACAAAAAAATCAAAGTTTTTGGTGTGCTACTTCCAGATAGCTGCAACTACAGTTATTTGGTCGGAATGATATGCAATTAACTGAATGGTAGTTTTTGGTGTGCTACTAATCGCAGTGAAACGACAGTTGATAACCCTTGTGCCGAGGGTCAAATTTCAGAGGCCATATCATCAAGTGTTGTTAATGAGTTCCCTGATGATTTATACACAAATGGTACTGGAGATTTTATGGATTATGCAGAACTGATTTCTCGACAAATGGTCACCATACCAACACAAGATGTTGTTACAGAAGTTAGAGCTCAGGTCAGGGAAAATGAAATCATAGAAGACAAAAAAGTTAAAGATTTGTTACCAATGCAAGTGTATAAAGACAACAAGACTATACAAATTGCTCTTAGCCATTATGCGATAAACAAAAATTTCCAATTCAAAGTACAAAAGTCTTGCATAAAAGAGTATTTAGTTAAATGTGTTGACAACAGTTGCAGTTGGTTGTTGCGTGCATCAAGGAATGGGAAAACAAATCAGTTTGTCATACGAAGGTTTGTTAACATTCATAACTGTGCTTTAGAAATACGATTTAAAGGGAAAAGACAAGCAAGCACAACCATTATAGCAGATACAATTAAACAGAAGTTCACAAATATCAAGACATCTTACACGGTTGCAGATATTATTCGTGATATGAAGCATGATCACAACATCAATGTCACATACAACAAAGCATGGAGATCTAAAGAAAAAGCTCTAGAAATTGTGAGAGGAAATGCAACCGAATCATTTTCTGATTTATATACTTATTTTTATATGTTGCACACTATAAATGCGGGATCGGTAATTGAACTCCAGTTGACAGAGGATAAATGTTTCATGTACGTGTTTGTTGCTTTGCATGCTTCGATAAAAGGATGGAATCATTGTCTACCTTTTGTAGTTGTTGATGGAACTTTTCTGAAATCTGCATATGAGGGTACTTTATTGGTTGCTGCAACTCAAGATGTAGGTGGCAAAATTTTTCCTCTAGCTTTTGTTGTTGATTCAGAAAATGATCAATCATGGGAGTGGTTTTTTGTGAAATTCAGAAAGGCTTATGGAGGAAGGGAAGATATGATTATAGTAACTGACCGACATGAAAGCATTATAAAAGGAGCTGGTAAAGTATACCCTGAAGTACCAAATATTTTCTGCATTTTTCATATACTTGGTAACATCAAAGCTAAGTTCAGGAAAAATTTGAAGAGAATAAATGATGCTTTCCTCTCTGCGGAAAATGCATATACAGTTAAGGAATTTGACTATCACATAAAAGAACTTGAGAAGGTCGACAAAAGAGTGTGCCTTTTTTTTATTAGAAGTTGGATATCAGAAATGGGCTAAAGTTCATTCAACAAATAATAGGTATTCGAATATGACTTCTAATGTGGCTGAGTATTTAAATTCCGTGATAATTTCAATAAGGGAGTTACCAATTTGTACAATGATTGAAAGTTTATGAGTTTTGATATAAAAATAGAGTTAGAAAAACAGAGATGAAGCAAATGCAATATCGATAAAATTAACAAGAAAATATGAAGACATCTTGAAGACAAACTGCCACTACTCTATTGATTTAACGGTAATTTATAAAAATGTAAAAGCAACTAGTTCTTTTTTTCATAACTCATATATACTCTTGTTTTAGTAATCTGCTATACTGACTTTATATGATTTATAGGTCCACCCAACAAATGACATTTTTTTTGAAGTTCATAACAAGGATAAAAAATATATAGTTGATTTGAGGTCAAAAACTTACAGCTGCAATAGGTTTGAAGAACTATTTGGAAAAATATCTATTCTTACAATTACAATTTCACTTTAATCTCTATATTATCTTCATCATTGTTTTGTATTGCAGATTCCAAATGGAACATATTCCATGTTCCCATGCCATTGCTATATTACAGAAATCAGACCTTGACCCTTATGACTATTGTTCACCATATTACAAGAAAGAAACAGTGGTTGCAGCCTATAATGAAATTGTATATCCTGTTTATAACGACCCGTATATTTTCGAATTATTTAAATATGTGATTATTATGGAAATTATTAAATAAAATATGTGTATTGTTTTGACCGCCATGTGTTGTTTGATTATTATCTAGGTGTGATTTATGATGTACTGGGTTGTTCGCATAATTAATTAAGGAATTGTATTGAATTGTTCCACTTTTAAAGTGGATTTAATGCAACTTTATTTGTATAAATATTTGAAGTGTCTCTAAAATTATTTTTATGATTTTATAATTTCAATAATTATTTTTAGGATTTTATAAAATTGAGAAATCAATATTTTATTAATTATTTATCTTTAAATGATTTTCTGAATGCTTTTATTTGTAAAATCCATATTTAATTCAAGAACTCTTCAAAAATTATGAAACTCATATTTATTTAAGTTGGGAATATTCCAGGAATTTTAAAATTATTTTGGGAATTTTTGGGATTAATTTTACCCGCGCGTCGATTCGTTTCATTGATAAAAGCGGGCATAAAGTGTATATTAGAAATTGTTTTGAAATTATAAAATTTATGTTTTTATAAACTTCGGGATATTTGTAACCTTTTAAGGCAATTTTCATAATTTTCTGAAGTTATTTTACGTGCACCTCGGTCCGTTAAATTCGAATTTCGAGATAAACCGCGTCTCAGAATTTTCATAATTATCCAATAATATGCGTTTGAATAACAGGAATTGTACTACTAATTGTACTATCAGGTGTACTGTATTGCTTTGTACAACTGAGAAATAAAATAAATAAAAAAAAAAGAGAAAGAAACAGGACAACATAAGCAATCCTCTTCCTCACTCTCCTCTCGTCTCATCTCTCTCGACCTCATTTCTCTCTCTCACCGGTTAATCTCTCACATCCCCTCCCCTCTGTTTCTCGCTTTCTGGCGATTTCCTTTTTTTTTTGGTGCTCCGCTTTCCGGCGATTTCACCGCTTCGTTAGTCCGGCTATTCGTCGGCGTTGCGTTGCCGTCTTGTTCCTTTAAATTCCGGTTCGTTTCCGGTTAATTACCTCCAGCTTGGCATCCTGTTACTCCCGTTTTATATATATATACATATGTATATTCAGTATATAGGTGTGTGATTAAGTGTGTGTTGCTGTGTGTGTTAGTGTATGTCGGTGGTGGCTGGATTTCTGGCTTCCGTTTCTGTCTCTGGTGATTCGCTGTTGCGTTCTTTTCCTTTCGGTTTTTTTGGCGCGTGAGCGCGTGCAGGAAGGTTCTGTGTTGTTGGTTCCTGTTTGTGCTTGGTTCAATTGTTTTGAAATTCTCGTTGTTCTATGCAGGAATATTGTTGACTGATTTCGTGATATTATAATTCGTGCGGGAATTTATTTTGTAATCGGTGAAATTACGTTGGAAACCCGAAATTTATCGGGTACCCGTAATTTTACCGCCGTTGACGATGAACTTCGGTGAGTCAACGGTGGACGGTGATGACACGATTCTGAGTCCTAATATTTTTTTAATAAATAAAAGTCGTATTGTGTTTTTATTCTGGATCGAAATAGTTAATTAGCAAATATTGAATCGTGATGGGTAAGTTGGTTGTGATTACTAAATTGTATCGGTGATTGGAATTTGCGAGTTGTGATTGGTTGTCGTATTTTAAATTGGATTGTTATTGTTGAATTGACGTCGATTAATGTTTCGACGGGTAGTCCGATAAATAAAGGAGACGCTGCTCGATTTTCAGAAACTGAATTACGTAAATACGGGAGCGTATCTGAGGATTATCGGAACTTCGAGCGAGTATAAGTAAATACATATATGTTTATTTTACACAAAACCTGATTGTATGTTGTGTTGTATGTTTTGTCCAAAACACAGTAACCCTAATTTCGTAAAATGACGAGTATACGTATTTTGTAAAAATAAACACTGGATCGATTTCGAGAATGTGAACCCTAATTGTTGTCTGTGTTATTCTAATATGAATAATTACGAGTCGGGTTTGAATATCGTTGGGTGAGAATTAGTATCGAGGATATGTCAAACATACCTAGACGTTTAACATATGGTATTTCGATCCTGTAGGTTATAGTCGGGAACCTGAAAGTGGACGTTGGACTAAAGATAACCTAGTGGTCAGTCGACGAGCTCAGTAGAGTTTCAACCAAAAGACTTGAGTATCAAAGTCAAATCCAATGGAATCTAGGGACTTGCACGTTAAAGCCGAGCGATAGAGTCGGCTCAGAATTGATCAGTAATAGTTATAAAGCCTGTAAGGCAAGTATTTCTGAACTTTTCTTCAAGATATATTACCAGTGTTATAGAACTGTTTCGTAACATGTTGCTATTAATAAACATAACTTCTGTTGTATAATGCATGTGCTTTAAACTATTTACCCTTGAACCCTGATTCTTTCTTGATCTTGAGCCGTAAGCCTTATGCTTTGTAAACCATCCTTTGTTGATACACTATTTCGGAAATCCAAAGGACTAAATCGTATGGATACCTCAAATACCAAACCACACAGATATGATACTACTCCCCAAATGTTTAATTACCAAACACCAAACACTGGAAGAAAATTGTTTGAAAACACA
This sequence comes from Apium graveolens, assembly GCF_009905375.1. Lineage (NCBI taxonomy): Eukaryota > Viridiplantae > Streptophyta > Magnoliopsida > Apiales > Apiaceae > Apium > Apium graveolens. The sequence goes on along the minus strand of NC_133649.1, from coordinate 21,990,993 downwards.
GAAACTTTTATATCCCAACCAATCCTTATGACATCAAAGAACTATACCTTGAAAAATCATTACTGAACTAATACCCGATGCTTGTACAAACGGAAAACCATTTCTTATACATACCCTGAAATACCCTTGAGATATTCATGAGTTTCCTTACGTTTTTATTCAAGTGTTTAACCATCGTTGATTATGATCTTGTTTTATCGAATTATATTGTTTACCATATTGAACTGCTTTAGGATTGGATAGTTTTTATATATGTGGACCAGATTCGTGGTCAGACCATACCAATGGTCAAGTTAGGCCAATGTGTGCCTTGGATCCAGTAATTAGAGCAGTGTTGTGTGCTTGCTCGGGGTTAGTGCGTGACTGATCAGCAGCCTAACCTTGGTTTTTAAAACTTTAAATGAATATCCAATTCTAATGACTAGTTAAAAGAAACTTGATTCCTCTGAATCATCTCATTTGATCATTGTTTAATCTCAGTTATCGTTATTGTGACTTGCTGAGCTAGTTAGCTCACTCTTGCGAAACTTTTTATATATTTTACAGTTAAAAAGGATATGGTTGGTAGAGAAGTTCCTCAGTCCAAAATGCGGGCTAAGGTTCCAGTTTGAGTTGGATCGAGCTAGCAGGAGCTTCGTGCAGTGGAAAGAGAGTGCGATTGTAAGAAAAACTTTATTATCAATTGTAAGTTAAGTCAGTCGGGTTTTGGTACGATGTAATAAATTAAGGTTGTGGCTTGTTTTCATACTTTAACCTGTTGCGATCCGTGGTTTTATGAAGCAGGGTCATTATAAATAATATTTCTTATACAGGTTAATATATTGTGTTTGTGTTGTGGACCCTAAACTTCTGACCCGGGTTTGGAAGGCGCCACAAGTTGGTATCAGAGCTACAGGTTTTAAGTCACTGAAACAAGCCTAGATTGTCGGGATTGGGTAGAGGATTAGGATTAGGAAATACAAAGCTAAGACGTCGTAAGGATGAGTGCGACTACATAGTAGGTCTCCGGCACGGTTCGTGTTGCGATTCAGGATTCTTAGCTTGCGATGTGATTTCCAGACAACGGCAATGGCAGATCCTGATTTCCCTATATCATCTGATCGTTTGGTGCTTCTCGTTCAAGGATCGTCATCTTCTTTCAGATTGGATTTGCACCTTGTTTCTCCACCAGCATTAATGGTACTACCTTCTGTTATAACGGTTGCACTTCTTCAAGCTATTCTACGCTAATTTTTCCGCCTCTTGATGCGAGATTACCTATTCAAGAATTTCCATATGTTTATTCTTGTTTTATTGGACATTCGGCTGTGAGTGTATCTTTTTAGTTTACCTTATATCCTGTTCTATACCCCCAGTTTAGAGATTGCCCTATGAAGCGATTGTACCTACGAGGATGGATTCGAGAGCTACAGTAAATGGTGAGCGCTTGAGATATAAATAAAGGTGAGAAGAAGTTTAGAGAGAAGATTTAAGTGTTTCAGAGGATAACTGTTATCGGGTTAAAAGAAGCCATTAGTGACTATGCCACCCGTGAATAATTATGGGATGAATTAGATGAATTTTGAAAGAGTTAGGGAGAAAGGTATAAATCTGGAATTTTTGGTGTAATTAAATGATGGTGCGATGATAAATGCGATATGTAAAGTAGTGATGTGATGTGATATGAGCAAATTTTGGTTCTATGAAATAGATTTGTTGATTATTGGATAGTCTGTTCCACTTAACGATTGCAAAGTTGATAACAGGAGTATTTCCGGTATGGAAATTTTAATGTGAAGCTACGAATATAATAACATGTAACAACACTTGAAGTGATTGTCGATTAAGGAAGGCAAATGGACCCAATAAAGGAGAGAAGGTAGATTGAAGTGAATGGACCTTTATATGATCGTTCCATTAATTTGGTACCTTGTTATAGGTTAGAAGGACAACAACTAACTCATATAGTAAGGATAACCAGGTTTGTGATTTTCCAAACTTTTTAAACAAGTTTTCGAAAAAGATTTTCCTTTACAAATTTCTAAAAGCCCTTTTCGAATAAAATGATTTTTAAACAATTGTTGTCAAGTTACTACTTGAGTTCCTTGTTTGTTAGAAAGCCCGGATCACCTGGAAGGATGTTGTTTCAAACTTAGTATTGCTAATTCCGAGAACAAAGTAACCCGTGATTATGAAAAAGCTGATTATTCCTATCGGTAAGGTGTAAATATTGTTTGACAAGGTTAATAACAGAATCCGTGTACGGAGTGATTATTCAGCAAGTTGCAGAGACCATTAAAGTTTAAAAGAATTTATCGATTTAAGATGAGCCTGGGCGTGATCAAAGGAGATTGGGAAGATTTCCAAACATTCCTAAAAGAAGAGTATTATTAAAAAAAAAAGATCGTTATGTTGAATGATTCGTGGTTATGCTAAATTAAAACGAGGAAACTCGAAGTTATTTGGTAGGAACGCCATTATGATCGAATTGTTAAATTATTATCCGTGTGGGTGCGATATTAAAGACGCAAGATGTGACAAGTAGGAATCTACCATAATGCTTAATTTGCTAAGGCATTTCAGCGTACTTTCTAAAGTTGTTATATGACACAAGTGGGATATGATCGAACAAGCTCGAAAAATGAATACAAGTGAAATGTGGATGATGACCAATGGTATCGTTCTAGTTTTCAATATTACAGCGTATATTCCTTCTCAATTTCTAAAAATGTATGAACTTCTTTTCTCAAATAAACTCTTTTCTATGATATCGAAAAGGAGGATATTCCATTCCTTTCAAATTTATTTGCTTCCCTAAAGTTTTGCTTTCTGATTGGGACAAACAGTGTTATGGTGAGACACTTTGTCAGAATGACGAAGAGTCGGGTGGGACGCCACCTAATCATGTGCTGTATGCCATATGGTATGAAAGACTGGCCATCTTAAGTACCAATGTGGTTGTCTCATTCATATTCTGTTAGGTCACACTTTCACTGTAGAGGGGGTGAATACAGTGTTTATTACAATCAAATCAAACTTCAAGAACTTATGTAACAGAAAACAAACTTTATTGAAACAATAAACTCTGTTACAATCTGGAACTGTTATCTCTCAGTGATGAACAAAATATCACGAGAGCTGCTAGGGTTATAGTAAATAATATTCTCGATAATGATAACACTTATAGTGTAAACCCTATGTCTGTGTTTATATACTACACAGTTACAAGATAATCGCTAATTGATATGGAATATAATTCTGCTTCCTAATATATATCAATCAGATATCTTCTATTCCAAGTATTCCATTCTTCACGGAATTCCTTCTTCATGCATATCTCTTCTTATGTTTATCTTGATCTTCTTAACTTTAATCAGCTACTGTCCTTATCTGATCGTCCTTCAGCACTTAAGTTCTGATATCTATCTCCTGATGCTTATCTCCTGATAACATAAGTACTGATATCCCTTAAGTTCTGACGTCCAGTATAAGTACTGATCAGTTAAGTACTGATTTGTTCTGTTCAAATAAGATCTGAAATCTAAACATAAAACATATTAGCCATGACATTATCAAATATATCTAACAATCTCCCCCAACTTGTAAATTAGCAAAATATACAAGTTTAACAGATATTTGATGATGTCAAAAACATTAAGTACAAATGCATGAGAAATAGACAAGATAACTACAACTTACAGTCCTTAAAGCTTTTACCAATTCAACTTCTGATAACAACTTTGGTCTGTATACACATCAGAATTTAAGTAGTTGTAGATCTTTGACTTGACTTCATCATTTTCTGATCTCTCTGATGTCAGGAGTTGTTCTGAGATAATTCTTCAACAAACATTTCTCAGCATATCTGAGTTCATCAATCATTCTCCGTTTGACATCTTTAAGCTCTGCAGTATCTTCACCAGTTTGAAATATTGCAGCTCTGAGATCATTAATCTTTGCTCTTCTCAACTCCCGATCTAGTCTTATGACATAAGCTTTGTTAGACTCTAGATTGAATTCAAGCCCCTTAATACCAAGATATGTTCTGATCTGTGCAGTATTAGGCTTCATATCAACAATATCACCATTGTGATTTCTGTACTTTGGAACATATCTGCTGTCAGACTTAACAGAATAAAGCCTTTTCTGTCTCTGAATCTGTTCTTTCAAGTAGTTTGCAGCAGTCTCTGTTATTCTGTTATCCACTTGAAGTAAGAAAAGTACATGCTCCAATTCTTCAAAATACTTCAAAGGAATGACATTTTGTCTTATATGATAAACCCTACCATCTGTCATGAAATACAACATGATATATTCTTTCAAGTAGGTATGGTAAACCATCTGTACAGATTCTAGTTGATTCAATCTCTCAGGAGTTGCTCCAATACCTGGTTCACTCAAGGAAGTTGGATCATCGGTAGTGTTGTGTACTCTTCTTTCATCAGCACTTCCCAATCCAGTTTTATCTCTAGCTTCCTTTCCAGTAACTACTCTTGCTTCAAAACAACTTGGAGTAGTCTTCAAAGATTGAGTCTGTTTTGCTTTAGTGAATCCTGGTAGGAGTGTTTTAGATTTATTTTCTGATATCAAGTTAACTTGAGCACTGTCAGAGGTTACTTGCTTCTTCTGAATATCAGAACTTACAATCTCTTGACTCTGAACAACTTGAGACATGTCAGAGGTTGTTTTAAGAACTTTTCTTGAAGTCAGAGCAAGATCATCTTTTCCATCAGTAATTTCTTCTTCCTCAGGAGGTACATAAGGCTTGATAGGTTCACCAACCTTTTCTTTACCCTTGGATCTTGGATCTATCTGTGGTTGTGATCTAGCCAAAGTTTCTTCAGTATGTATCCTTTCTTTGATCACAATGCCTTTAGGTTTTGGAAGTAACTTTTTACCAGAAGCTTCAGATTTAGATGTGACTTTCTCTGATTTAAGTCTGGCTTCTTCTTCCTTTAAACTTTCCAAGTCCATCCCTGGATTTTCTTGAAGAAATAACTGTCTTGACATTTCCTCATCAAGATCTAGAAGTTCATCAGAACTTATCCTTTTACCAGCAGCAGAACTTATTCTTTTCCCAGTATCAGAACTTGTTCTGTGACTAGCTTGTCTTGATGTAAACCTTCTACCTTGACTATGACCACTACCCATTCCAGAGTTTCCTTGGTCATCTTTTCCATCATCCTTTCCTTGCAGTGACTTGTTGGTTTTGCATTTGGACTTAATTACCTTCTCCCCCTTTTTGGCATCAGCAGGTAATAAAAGAGAGATAAGTAGTTCCACTGAGGTCTGGATTTCAGTAAGTTGCGATTGCTGAGAAGCTTGATTTGTCAGAATTTGATCAATCTGAGCTTGTTGCTTCTCTTGAGTTTTCTCAATATAAGCAACCCTGTCAATGGTAGGTTGGAAGAACTTTTTCTTATCAATTTTCCAAACTTGTTCCTGTTTGATAAAGTTCTCCTGAATCTTGTGTAGCTCTGCATGAGTGTTGGAATGAAGACCTTGTAGATGTTTAGTACTCAATGCAGTGACTCTAAGCTGGGTTTTAAAATCATCAGAATGTAATATTTCATCAGCTTTAGTCAAGTGCTCAGTAAGATGTAAAGCATTTGGAACACATGAAACTGAGTTCCATTCCTTAGTCCACTCCTGACCTGCAGGAGTTTCACTCCAAGGTACTGGTGCATCCCTGATAACAAACTCCTTTACTAGTTCAGACTTAGGAAGAGTCAGTGGAGGAGTATGTCCTGAAGGACCTGCTTCATCAGCATCTACAGTTGTAGCAGCCTCACCAGTATCTCCAACATTTGCAGCATCAGAACTTAGAGAATCAGTATCTTCTGATAAGACAACTGTGTGAGTAGCAATGGAGGCTTCAACATCCTCTAATTGCTGATCTGATACTAAGTTCTGATCAACAGCCATATCCTGATGCTCACCTAAAATCTGATCATCAGCATCTTGATGCAGAGAAGGTGTTAGTGATAACTCAGGAGTTTGAACAGCATCAGTAACAGGTGTTGTGGAAGGATTATTTGCTGTTGGAGCTTCTAAGAAAAGTATTTCAGGCACAACCAGGTTCTGAATATCAATTTCAGCACTTGTGCCTGGATCAACAAGAGACATAGAAGGTGAATTAGCCTTGTCAGATACAGGTTCCTGAGATGGAGTTGATGGAGAAGAAGTGACTGGAGCAAATTCCTTGTCTTGTGAGATCAGAGATTCCTGATCCCCTTCCTTAGCTGCTTCCTCCTCATCATCTGAAACTGGCCTTTGTGCCCTCTGTTTCTTGTACTTCCTTGTTGATTTGGATTCCTTGGGAGTTTCAGGAACCGTCATACGTCTAAGCCTCTTGAGAAGCCTAGAACCCCCAATTGCAGAATCCGTCTGAGAAGTTGCCTTCTCAGCTTCATTTACCACAGGTTCTGAAGAGGGAATCTGATCCTCAGAATCTGATTCATCTCTCAAAGTAATGCTTCTCCTCTTTTGAGGTGTTTGAGGAACAGTCTTTGTTCTCTTTGGCTTAGAGGATGTAGGCTTCACAGTAGGTGCTGAAGAAGAAGGTTGAGCAGTCTGTGAAGTGGAGAGATAGGATTTGAGATAAGTTCTGAGGGTAGGTTGAGTAGAATGAGAGGTAGGTACTGAGGTTGATGGATTTTGGTTATGGTGAGTTGGTTGAACATTTGAGTAAACATATTTGTAAGTAGCAGGATTAGCATTTACCAGAATCTGTTTCACAGACTGAGGAATCTGTAATGGTCTCACCATTGATTTCTTTGTGTCAGCATTTATCAGGTCGTTAAAGTACCTTTTTGCAACCTTAAAAGGTGGGGTTTGAGTGCTGACTAACTGGGGTTCAGCAGTACAATACGTATAAATAAGTTGACAGAATCTAGCAAAATAAACAACATCTCGATCCTCTGTCATCCTATCCCCAATAAAACCAATTATTCCAGTTGCAAAATCAAAATGAGTTTGATGGATAATAGCATACCCGATGTGCTGACTCAGAATTGGGATGGCATCAAAATTTGAACACTTGTTGCCAAAAGCCTTGGTGATGCAATCGAAGAAGAAACTCCATTCTCTTCTGATATTAGCCCGTTTCAACTGTCCAAGTTTCGTCAGACTCTTTTCATATCCCAAATCAGTCATTAACCCCCGAAGTTCTGATTCCTCTGGTATAGAGAAGGTACAATCTTCTGGAAGATGTAATGCTCTTCGTACTGTACCAGGAGTGACTACATAGGATGAATCACCCACTTGGAAGATAATACTGGGAGTTCCTCATTTACCACCATCATCAAAAACTCCAGTCCTCCAGAACCGCAGAACTTGTTGACTTGAAAATAATTCAGGCTGAGTTAAGGCGTACCCAACCTCACTATGTGCAAGAAGATCTTGCACAAAATGCAATTCAGATGGAGCTTCAGCATGATCAAGAATTGCAGCATAGTTGTTTGGAACAAACTTTGCTCCATCAATGATTAAATCCTTTGGTGCCATGTGAAAAAAATATTGAAATTCAAGTATGCCTGTTAGGTGTTTGAGATAATGTCTGTATGATAAACCAACGTGAGAAAGAATGAGAAAGAGAGTAAAAGTAAGAAGAGAGATAAAGTATAAAGAAAATAAAAGATTAAAGAAATCTTCTCTCTGTTGTTCTTATACTCTGAAAAAAAAATGTTACCGTTGGACACCTGTCAGACATGCAGTAATAACGGATAGTTACTGGGCTCGAGAAAACAGGAATGATTACTTACCCAGTTGCCTTGTTTCAAGGAAAAACCATTTCATTTATCAAGAGACACAGTTTTAATTCAAAATTTAAACCGTTAGCACTGATTGAATTATTTTTCACTGCAACATTAATATTCTGAAAATGAATCATGTGAAAAATGACCGAGATAATTTCGATGAATAAGTGCTGACAAAGAATCAGAACTTAAATAAAGACAAAATTTAAATGGTCATCAGAATATCAAGCAGGATTTAACAACACAAGATAAAATAACTCAGAGACAAAATCTTGAAGTAAAAACAGTTTTCATTAATATATCAAGTCAATACATATATGAAATAGAAATTACATCAATACAAGATTTTCCCTAAGCTTCTAATCCTAACGTCAACAGCTTTAGTCCTAGCTAAGAAGCCTGACAAAGCTGAGGATGAAGAAGAACAGGAAGAAGACGAGATTAAGTCATCTTCCTCTTCCTATCTTCGACAAACAAGATAGCGAGTCGAATGATTCGCTCTTGCTGACGGATAGCTTCCCGCCGTTCCGCCTCCAATCGATCAAGATGAAGCTGGTAGTCCATCTCGAAGAACAGAAGTTGGTTCAGCACCGCCTGTGGGACAGAGCCCCATATCTCTTCAGGAATGGCAGTTACATGCCACTCCTGCTGCCAGTCGGCGCAGCTAAGCTCCATATGAAAATTTTGGTAATTGAAAAACATGTTGTATCGAACCATGATGCTTTTGAAAAAGAATATGAAGTTACGATTGTGAGAAAAATTGATGAAAGGGCTAAGGTGAAGTGGCTGATTATATAGGCAAGAGAATGCCAGGAGACGCGAAGATATTTAATGCTGACAGGTAGAATTAATTCTACCTCGTCTCCCTAGACTTTGAAAAAGAATAACAGTCATTGGAAAGAGGAATCATGGTCTAGACCGCACAAGACACAAGAAACAGTGGACTGTTCAAGTACAAAACCATTAATCCTAATCATAGTGACTATTAATCTTCCACTTCAACATATGCGAGTACAAACTGAGACTGTTATTAAATTTCATTCAAAGATAAGCCAAGTAAAGGATTAGACTGAGAAATCAGAACTTAGACCTATACCAGAACTTAACAGTCATCAGAACATAATTTCTTAACTCGAAAAAGGAATGCTCATCTTAGTAAATACTCATACAAGTTCTTAGTTATGAACGTCAGAACTTAATCATCAGAACGTGTAACTAGAACTTGTCCTCAGAATTTGTGCAAAAATGACACAATGACTGTTTATCTAAAATAACATAGACCACCACAGAAATTTTCATCATTCAGATGGAGTGATTAGTGTGTGCATTAAGCTAAATAACAGACAAAGAGTAAAGTCTGATCTACTTCAGTACATCTTAGAAATAAGTCATAATTAAAATTTTGCTAAAGAGCTGTCATTATCCTGAAACCTACTGATAAATGAGTTCATGCATGAGTCCACCTCAACTGTTTTTGTGCTAATTTTATGCATCTTTAAAATTCTCTTTTACAGTGGCTTCTCAGTGTAAGTGAGTCACGACTGCTTATCAGAATTTATGCTTTTATCAGAGTATTTCTCCAGTAATCATAGAGTGTGAAAAGTCACCAAGAAAATATTTTGCTTTTCTAATGCATATTTACTTAATACCAGCAATGCACTTGGGTCGTCCCTTTCACATTTTTACTCTAGATCTCAAAGGAGTACCTGATTTTATTCTTTGATTTTTTTTTTTTTTTGAGAGGTCTATCAGCACTTAGTACATTCAGCAGTTTACTAGTATCAGAACTTAACAGATGAGTAGTATTATTCTAATTTGTGACTTAGTAATAAGATATACAAAGTAATCTTAACTAAGCTCAGTTATCAGAATTTGCTAGTGTCATAAGATTTCCACTGAAATAATTACTTCTTCCATGGAATCATTTGTTTATTGAAGATTACTAGATCAGTATCTAGCACAGTTATCCTCATAGGATAGAATAGTTACTGAAACAGACATATCACTTATCAGAGTTTAGAAACATATATCAGACAACAGTCAGTACTTAAAGACATTTATCAATTAATGCACAGAAAGAGATTAATTCTGTAAATACTGATCATAAAGTCTGATAACATAGAACAAGTTTAAGCAGATTTAGAGAAAGAACCTGAAATCATTCCAAGTTCATTTACCAATTTTGAAAAGGTAGCTTCACACAGTGGTTTTGTGAAGATATCTGCTACTTGTTGATCTGTGGGAACAAAATGCAATTCCACTGTACCTTCATCCACATGTTCCCTGATGAAATGGTACCTGATGCTGATGTGCTTTGTCATAGAGTGTTGAACTGGATTACCTGTCATAGCAATAGCACTTTGATTATCACAGTAAATAGGGATTTTGAAATATGTTAACCCATAATCCAGTAACTGATTCTTCATCTAGAGAATCTGTGCACAGCAGCTTCCTGCAGCATTATACTCTGCTTCTGCAGTTGATGTGGAAATTGACTTTTGTTTCTTGCTATACCAAGAAACCAACCTGCCTCCAAGAAACTGGCAGCTACCACTTGTGCTTTTCCTGTCAATTTTGCAACCTGCAAAATCTGCATCTGAGTAACCTATTAATTTAAAATCTGATTCTCTAGGATACCATAATCCTAGATCAGCTGTTCCTTTAAGATACTTAAAGATTCTTTTTACAGCTGTTAAGTGAGGTTCTCTTGGATCTGCTTGAAATCTTGCACAAAGACAGGTAGCAAACATGATATCTGGTCTACTAGCAGTTAGATAGAGAAGTGAGCCAATCATACCTCTGTAATCAGTAATATCTACTGAATTACCAGTATCCTTATCCAGTTTTGTTGCAGTGGCCATGAGAGTGGATGCACTTGAACAGTCTTGCATTCCAAATTTCTTCAGCAAGTTTCTGGTGTACTCAGATTCCAAATAAATGTTCCTCTAGACTGAACATATCTTCAAGTAGTTTCATCTTCTTTTGTACAACCACATTTCCTGTTGAGAAGCGCATATCTCTCTTGCTTCTCCCCCTATGAGAATCAACTGCTTAAAGAAGATCACCTTCGTTTACCACATCTCCCGTACAATAGGATCCGCAGATAAAAACCAATGGTACTCCCCTTTTGGAAAACAGCTTCTTCCCTTACTAGGAAATCACCTTGTGTTTACCACCTCTCCCGTACAATAGGATCCGTAGTTACAAACAAATGGTGTAGTGTAGTGTACATATGTAGGATCTTTTTCTTCCTCCCTGCTATTTCTCCCCCTTAGTTGAGGAATCCTCCAAACTATTACTTAAGCTTTTATCTCCCCCTTTGAGAAGGAATGTATGCCGTTGTCTGAAGGAGTTCTCATATATCACTTGGTTGGAAAAGAAATAACAAGTAGTTTCATCTTTCTTCCTCACTGTGAGTGTGTGATTCTATTTAGTGTACCTCACATGTGTTTCACTCTTCTCTCCACTCGTGTTTACACTCATTCTCACAAGTGTATCACTCTTCTCTCCACTCGTGTTTATACTCATTCTCACAAGTGTATCACTCCTCTCATAGCTCCAATATCCAGCTGTACCTGCAAGGAAAATCACCTTAGCCATCCTTAAGGAGGTCACAGGTGGTGCAATGGGAGTTCACAAATCCCCATCCTTGTTAAACTCGTTAGATGAATCTGAGTCATAATCTACAAGTTGCTAGTTTGCCTTTTAGGGTTGCAGATTTGAATTCTGGGAAGGTAAACAATGATCCAACGAATTTAGCATAAAGATCAAAGTTCCCTTCTAATGTCTGTGAAGATATTTCCTTATGACTCATCAGGTAATATCTGAATCATTGTCAACAAGTTGCCGATCTGCACCTATGTCAGATCCACTATCCGCAGATGCATCCAGGGGATTTAAGCCTGGGGAGGTAGACACTGACCACTGACATATGGCTTTTGGATCAGTATCTTCTCCTAACACCTGTAAAGGCAATTGGTCCATGAAAGAACCTTGAACAATCGAATCTGACCTTAAAATGGTCGAAACTCTTGTTTCCGTCAACTCATCCTTTGTGTGTGTAACCTTTCCTTGTGCATCAAGAATTTTTTATGTTTGAGGTGGTGACACTACAAAGGATACCCTGGCAGATAGGCAAATTTCAATAGACGCACCCTGTTGAGAGAATGAATCTAGTAACTGTTTTTGCCTTTTCAGCCATTGCATCTTTTTGAGAAGATGTATGGGGGCTACCAGTTGTCTTGGTTTAAATACTACTCATCTATGTAGGAGACAGAGCTGCTGGGTTGACTTCAGAACCTTCCTTATGTGGTGCACTAAGGCACTATCTCCCTCACGCTCACTCATACTTCATTTTAGTGGTAAGAGAGTGTTGGTTGGTTCTGTTTCTATGTTTGTCTTTACATTCTGGGATATATGTTGTGGATTTTCAACCTCATGACTGTCAATGAAAGAAAGCCATTGGAGACTGAACCTGTATCACAGAACATATGGCAATATAGAGATAAAATATACTTAAGATCTTTAAGGAATGAAAATTATACATTTAATCTTTTGAGAGAAATGATGTACACTAGTGATTTCAAAAGATTTTAATGAACTAAGAAATCACTAATGTAGAAAGAAGTTTGATTTTCTCCTAAAACTCGCTGCACATATAAAACAATATGTTTGTGCCTAGTAATAAGAGAGTTATTGATATGACGACTCTACTAGTTTATATTAAACTGTAACTTCAGTTAGAGTGCCATACCATGTTCTTGACGATTGCTTGAGTAGTACACAAGTTCATACCAACCTGAAGTGAGATTGTGAAGAAGAGATTGCATAGTCCAATAGATCTGCAGCTGTAAAGTCCATGAACTGTGGTGCACTGACTTCCTCTTTTGACTCACCAACCAGGAGTACACTTGTACGCATCTTACTAGAGTCCAATTCCAAGTGTAATGTGTATCAGGTGCGTGATATATCGTAATATTCTCAAGTCTCATCACTGGTGCTATATGTTAGATACTGCTTCCTGATAATAACCTAGCACAATATACAAATTTTCAAGGATAACATTACCAGCTTACAAACAGCCATATCCCTCAGATAAACCTTTGCTATTATCTCCAAAGGTAACCAGTGGGCCAGCTTACTCAACCATATTTGATAGCAGGGCTCTATCTCCGGTCATATGTCTTGACGATCCACTGTCAAGAATCCACACTACCGGTTCCACCTGTTTACTGCCCTGCACTTCAAATGGATTAGACCTTCTTCGGAACCCAAACTTGGTTGGGCCCGACATACTTGTAGAATTGTCCTTTGTCAGGCAAAACAACATTCTTAACTTTAATGGTCTCAACTTTCTCAATGACTGAACATTTGACCTTGTAAACAGCCTTAACAAATTTCTGTTTAGGCTTAGGCACAAATGTCTACTTTCTAGCCTTAGAAGGACTAGCAGTCTTAGACCTATCATGCTTCATATTATTCACATGCTGACGAGGAGTAGTCTTATTACTAGAAACATACTTACCATTAAAATAAGCATACATCAAATTAAAAGCACAAGACATACAATTAGCAACACCACATGCTTTATGAGAGGGATTAACAGTAGGAAATTTATGCATGGTAGACATGGCATTTTTGTTATCCAACTCATGTGTGTCTGAGTTAGTCTCAGTTGCTTTCACAACTTTGACTGGAACTTTCGACACACTTGACTTGGAAACAACCTTCTCATTAGCATGATCTTCAGCACGTATTTCTTCTTGAATAATATAGGAGGTCGCATCAAATGGTTCAACAATTGATACTTTATAGAGGGGTTTATCAACACCCTTAAGCACATGTGGTACTTCCCTACCTTTGGCACAGATATGAGGAGGGGAGTTTATGCCTAATTCTCCAATAGCAGCATTGTAATCATAAGCTATTCCAGATGTTTGATTAACAGCTTGCTTATTGTAGAACTCTTTAGCCTTCGAACAAGAATTGAAGTAGGCTTTAACCTTAGTCTCAAGACCGGTGATCTTGTCTTTGAGAATAGTTTCAAGTTGTCTATAAGTTAACTCTATTCTCTAGAAAAGATACTTGTTCTTTTAACTTGTCTTGATTAATGTGCACAAGTCTTAATTTATTGACCTCTTTCTCAAGGTCTTTGATCTGTTGACTTAACAGTTCATTATCACGACGAGCACAATCTAAGGAACCTCCTAGATGATAAACTAATTCAGCATCAGTAAATTTTACCTCTTTTCTTGACGATGAAGCTTTTCCATCAATAGCCATAAGAGCAAGATTTCCTTCTTCTTCATCTTCACTATCAGTATCATCCCAGCTTCTTCCCTTTGCCAGATAAGCCCTTTCAGAGTTACTCTTCTGATTTGAATCATAAGAGTTCTTCCTTACTTGCTTTGGCTTCCTGCATTCTGTGGCAAAGTGTCCCAACTCATTGCAGTTATAGCATCTAACGGTGCTCCGATCAACCATCCATGTTTTGTATCCACCTCTACTGGTGTTAGAGGATGAAGATCCACCTGTCTGGAATCTGTTATAGTTGTACTTGTACTTGAACTTGGGATTTCTCTTGAATCTGACATTGGAGAATCTCTTGACAATTTGGGCCATTGACTCATCTTCCAATTGCTCCAGCTCTTTTAAGGAGTAAAAATCATCACTAGATTGATTTGTAGTAGGAGGATCATAATCTGCTACTAATACATTTTCCTCAGCCTTGGAATACTGTACCATTCTCTCTGACTGTTGAGTTTGTTGTTGTTGTTGTTGACCTTCAGCTACTAGAGCAGTAGATGTGCTGACCACTCTATCTTTCTCGTAGACTTCCTTCTACTGAATCTGCTCCAACTCATAGGTTTTTAACACACCATAGAGTCTATCCAAAGAAATCTCACTCTGATCTCTAGCTTCTCTTATGGCAGTGATTCTATGTTCAAGATGAGTTGGAAGTGTTAACAGGAACTTTTTGTTGACCTCCCTGATTGAATAATATTTTCCATTTATGTTCAGGTTGTTGATCAATGCATTATACCTCTCAAACACTTCAGTAACTCCTTCTCCTGGATTGGATTTAAGATGTTCATACTCAGAGGTTAGGATCTCCAACTTGTTCTCCCTAACTTCTTCTGTACCTTCATTAATCACCTCAATAGTTCCCATGTGTGTTTGGAATTTTTACAGTTCATCACATGTCTGTTCATCAAGGGATCAAGGAAATTATTTAAAATTAATTGAAGGCTGGCATCCAAGGAGGCTTCTTCCTTTTCAGCAGTAGTAAAATCGTCAGGCTCTTTTGCATAGGGTCTAGCTTTGGTAATCACAACATCATCTACTATCACCTCTGGTTCAATAACCATTGGAGTTTTTGGACTCTTCTTTAACAAGTTCAGATATTTGGGATTTACAACTTGTAAAAACAAGAGCATCTTCTTCTTCCACAAGATATAATGTTCTTTATCAAATAGTGGAATTTTAACGGTTCCAACTTTTTGTGAAGTCATTATGAATTTTTGAATAAATAAAATTCAAGGAGTTGAAAAATCACAAAAGTCTAGGATCTTAATTTGTTCGTTAATCAGAAGGCTCTGATACCAATTGTTAGGTCCCAATGTATTTGTAGAAGGGGGGTTGAATACAAACAATACCGAATAATCGAATTTAGTGCGGAATAAAAAATTGAAACAAAATTCAAGTTTAATAAAAAATATTAAACTTGAAAGGTGTTACAACATCGGTA
This sequence comes from Apium graveolens, assembly GCF_009905375.1. Classification (NCBI taxonomy): domain Eukaryota; kingdom Viridiplantae; phylum Streptophyta; class Magnoliopsida; order Apiales; family Apiaceae; genus Apium; species Apium graveolens. Next base: position 21,975,510 of record NC_133649.1, on the reverse strand, counting down.
TCGATTACAAGGGATTAATCTCAAATTAATTATCACAAATCTAGAATAAATTCGACATGAACTTTTTCTATTTTTGCAATAAAAAGATTCAAATGCTAAACGCAATTTGAGATTAAGTTCTAGGGATTATGATCCGCTAAATAGTTACACAAGAACAAGAGAATAATTTCTAGTTGTTTGGATTTAACTTTTAAACTAGAAATGGTTGATCTTAAATTTAGCAGAGAAGAGATGATATATTTTTCAGCTTCTGCTTTTCTTTTTGTTCTTGAACTGGTTGACTTCTGTTGGATGTGTTTCTTTTGTCTTCTACTGCTTCTGTTTTATATTTCAATCAACAGAATAGAATTGAACTGGCAAGACAATCGGTTGAACTAGCAAGACAATCCTCCTTCCAGTACAACTTTCGGTATGACAATCAGTTTAAGCTAGTATGACTTTCGGCAAGACTATTGAATGAACTAGCATGACAATCTGTTAAACTAGCAAGACAATCTGCTGAAACAGTAGAACTTTCAGTGAGACAATTGAAATGACCTGGCATGACAATCGGTATGACAATCCAGATTGTCATGCCAGTTCAAGTTTTAATTGTCTTATTGAATTAAACTGATTTTAATTCAATTACACTTCTGAAAATCAATAATATTAATTCGAAATTAATTAATCAATTAATTCAATTAATCAATAAATTAATCTTTGCAGATATAATTTATTTTCTTAATTAAATTATATGACTTAATTAATTAATAGAGAATTAATACTACTCTTGAACTGCAACCATTCTTCTGAAGATCTTCTAAAAATCACTGAAAATTATGAATCAATTCCACCACTTCAATGATGACACTCGATGTACTGTCTGGTTCATGAGTGACTAACTTCCGTGACGTTTCTTCATGTCTTGACTTTGATACTCTTGATTTTCTTCAGACTAAATCCCTGTAATTCTCTGATATCCTGACAAGATCTCTGTCACTTGATTAAATCCACAATCTTGATTTATATCACTGAGGCTTGATCAATTTCTTGAACTTCTTCCAGTGAAGTAATTCCTCAAGTCTGTAGATGAACCTAGTTTCTGAATCCTTTGACAGATGTTACTTTGAGAGATCTCTTTGACGGTAGATCCACTATTTACTTATTATATTCTTATTTGAGTTGAGTTAAATCCTCGAATAAACAAATAGGCTATAACATATGCCTTTCACTTACAAGTGTTTTTACAAACTTGAACTTGAGAGTATTCTACATATGATATAGCTTGCTATGGTCTCTTGTTCTTGCTTGTTGAATTGACTCGATAATTAAACAACTTGCTACACTTGGTTTATATATTACTAAGTTACATGTGAAATAAAACAAAACATAAAACCTAACAGCTAGGTCCAATCACATGTTTCTTCATTTCTCTATCCAATGCAATCCAGTTAGATACTGCATTTGACGTCCATGTTTTGCATGGAAATGGAAATGCTTCATTTTCTTCTAAAACCTGAATCCAGGCTGCCACATTCCTTTTGTATACAATCAACCCATGTGACTGTCAAGTCACTGTCAACTGCTATTTGAATTGGTTATCCATTGAAGCTTCACCATCATCCATTGACACTCTGTTCAGTTATTCGTTGATGCTGTAATAGTGTCATCCGTTGATGATTGCATATGAACATTCGTTGAAGCTTTAACAAATATCAGTTGATCAGCTTATCCTTTGAAGGTGCCTTGAGTCATTCGTTGAAGCTTGTGGTTTATCCGTTGAAGGTGTATTTCATAGCAGTTGATACTCTTTCACTTATACAAAATTACAAGGCATCTTCTATATACAATTAGCCCACCTATTTTGTATATCTTGATAGTAGTCAACATGACTTAATATATATTATAACTTATAACCCCTAAGTTGTTTATGGTATACAGAAATGTGCTACAAACTTATTTGAATATAAGTTATCCCATCAACGGATAGATAACTGTGGTTATCCTTTGATGTTTACAAACTCTTTTAACTTATCTACTTAGAGTTTTTTGGTAAGTTATCATCATGTCCATGATATATTCCTAACAATCTCCCCCAATTTATGTCTAATAGAATAATAAGCATAAATTCCGGTTAACTTGATGATAACAAAACACCCAATTAAAAATAATACGATAAACACTAGATAAATTGCAAAAAGCTTCAATTAAAGATTGAACAAAAAAGGTAAAGAATGTTTCCATGTCATTTTCAAGGTGCTCCTCTAGACTGAGTTGATTATTTCTTTTTCCTTGAATCCCTTGTCCTCATTTCCAGCTTCTCATTGTTCTCCTCGATCTGGTGTTGGAGTTTTCTATAAAATTCAACTTCATTTTCATTGTTGATATACATCATCTCCTGCATTTCCTTGAGTGTATCATTACTTGATATTTGTAGCTAGTCTTCAAGTCTAAAAAATCTTTTGAAAATTTTTTCATCTCTAAACTCCATTATCCAATAGGGTCTCAAATGCACTATATCACCAGTGTATGAGATAGTCAAAACTCTAGGTAGCGTATTTGGATATCTTTAGCTTTATCTGATTTGGATGATCTTGCTGAGTACTTATGATTTGGCCACTTTGGTGAATCCAAAATATTTCTTCAGCAGAGAACACCTTCACTAAGACATTGTAGCCTTCATTGAGAATTTTGTAGAGAGGCCATGTAATCTCCCTGCCTCCCTTGTATCTGAACACCAACCTTTCTGGCAACTTGTAGGAAGCATCAATTGCCCTAACTTCATCCAGGTAAAGATTGATATCTGAAAATTCTTTGATGTCACATATAAAGAGTTGATCCTCCTTGTTTATTGCAGGCTTAGGCTTGGAGATGGATATGAATTGAGGTGGGTTAGACTTAATTCCTACTTTGTTCCTTCTTTGGTTTCTCTTCTTTGTGGGCAGTGGTATTTTTAGATCAGGAATTGGTAAACTATCTCAATATAGGGCTCATCATTTGGTATTATGGGTTCACCATGAAAATTGACACCTGGATGAACCTTGGATTCAACTGTCTCCACAGTGGGCACAATTGGTTGACTTGAGTGATAGATTGAGATGGTTCACTTTCTTTTCTGTAGCACTACTTGGTCTTTTTGCTTTGACCTTTACCATGTTCCCTTTAGCCCACTCTGGCTTTGGTTATTCTTCATTCAATTGCTTCTCTCTTTCAGTTTTGGTAACAAGCTTCTCACTTTTCTGTTGAGCTTCTTTGGCAGCCTGCTTTTTTTAGATTTTAATCTTAGCTTATATTCCTTTTTGGCTTCTCCAAACTGGGGATGACCCATCATCATACAGATCAAATTCCCATGTATGTAGATTATTGCCATCCTTTTCTTTGGTATGGGGTCTTTGGTAGTTTTAAAGCTTGCAATTGATTTACTCAACAACTTTATTTCATCATATTTAGGAGGTGAATAGGCTTGGTCCATTGAGTTTTTACTTGAGAATTTGGAGGAATGATTTTTAGGCTTCAAAACCACAATGGACTGTTGTTGCGTTTCATAGAAGTTTGTCCCCTTTCACAATTCCCTAGCTTCATTTCTTCCAAAATAATTGGTTTCAACTGTGTGGAATGCCTCACAAATTTTGCTTGAATAGTAGTTGAACCAAATACTTGTGCAATCTTTTCATCAATATGTTTCTTCCGTTCTTTCAACTTGAGCTCAGTAGCTGCAAGATTTATGAGATCAATACTATCCAAGACTTGTGGCTTTGAGATAGTAATAGATGGAACTAATACTTTACTGACTTGAATATGCACATCCTTCTCCCCTTTTTATTATTACAAGGAAAACAGGAGTTGAAGTTTGAGCAGCCACCAGCTGTTGAAGTAGTTGACTTTTTTTGTCTTGGCATTCCAGTATCTTGGCCACAGAGTATTCAACTCTAGATAATCTTGTAGTGAGGGCCTCAACCTTCCTTGACAAATCTCCTTTTTTTCTCAACTTTAGTTTTACTTCCCTCGTTGTTGCTTTTGGAAGTTTTTCTTCAATCCGCTCATATAAACTTTTCTTAACTGCCTCAATTGTGTTTTTCATATCATCCACATCTTGAGTCTGTTTAAGATTTTGAATTTTATGCAGCTGTAGAGACTCAAGATGGGCTTCAAGTAGAGCTTTAGTGTTGGCATTTGTAGTGGCTTGAATGGCTGACCGAGTTTGGTTGATTAATTCGAACATGGTGGAAGTGAAGTGATGGTAGCTGCATTCCTTACTGAGCATCCATTCTGGAATTTGAGTAGAAGAACTAGGGCCTTCATCTCACCCTAAGTTCCTTCCAGCTTCATCACCAAAACTTTCACCATCACTCTCAGCATCATCATATTCAAAACTGTCACCAGCTGTATGAGATAGAGAGTAAAAACATCCTTAGCCCTTTACATTGATATTGTTGTGTGTACTAGATTAAGTGCCCTATCAGCCTCCTCATTACCCTGAGCAACCAATTGTTGATAGGTTGTAATAGGGTGAGTAAATGTCTCAGCATCCAAAGAAATAGAATTTAACAACTTGATATTCTTGCTGAGATAGTCTCTCTTTCTACTTCTTGTTGTGCAAAGGAATATTTAAATAGAATTCATCATCGCCATATGGAAAAAGCAACGGATACTGAAGCTGCATAAAATGCTTGCAAGTCTCAAAACTCTCTTAAGAAACATCTATTTTATTTGAACAACAATATCTCAGAATGGGCATGTCTCATCACTATCGCCGACAATCGATGCAGCAACCTCATTTGAAGGACCAACTGTGTCGGGTCTTCCAGGAGCTGATTTAGATGAAACCAACAAAAGGCTGAGCTCATCGGTTTCATCTCTTCTAATATAATAAGATAACATGATGATAATATTCATGAGATTAAAAAGTCTCATTGAAATAACTAATTTACCCATGTACTTTAAATTGTTGAGAGGAATTGAACTTGAGTCTTTACATTCAGAAGCACATCACTTTACCACTCCACCACACTGTTACTTAAGTTTTTTATCATACACATAATATGTGAGTGTCGTAAATAGCGACAACTTATTTAACTTTAAACATGATTACTAAAATATTTGTAGAGTTAGTTTTGAACAATTGAATTTGAGATATAAAGTTAAGCATAGTACATAAACGGATCATTCCCTCATTTATTAAACATTTTTAATTTGAAAAGTATGTCTCATACATTTTTAATATATATTTTTTAATAAAAATAAATTGTACATATAATTTATTTTTTTATATGTTTAAAAGAGATACACTTATATAAATAATATATGCATGTGCTACATATTTAGATAAGTTATGATTAGCGTATTTCGATTTATTTCGAATTTAAAAATAGAACTTAACCCATTTTTCAAAAAATACTCGAAATTTGACTAAATGACATGTCCGTAGATACCACGTCACAACTTAGATTTAAATTAAGAGTTTGACTAGAAAATCTTACCAACAAAGAAAAGTTTTGTGATATCTTATGTTGGTAAAAATTAATATCTTTGAGATCTTTATAGAATCAAGTCAATTGATAATTTGTATCAAAATTACTAGCTTCAAATCAGAATTTACCCATCTTGAAAAATACTCGAAATTTGACTACATGACCGAGCCGAAAATACATCATCACTATCTAGGTTTAATAAATTTAAATTACGAACTCGACGAGAATATCTTACCAATAAGGATAAATTTTATAATACCTTATATTAATAAAAATTAATAATTTGAGTTCTTTATACGATCAAGTAAATTGATATTATGTATCAAAATTACTAACTGGCTGTTTTTACATTATTACATCTGGAACTTGACCCAATATTTAAATATATTCAAAATTTGATATGAGAAGTCACAAGTTCCGTTAAAACTACGAAGATATACTAAATCAATTTATTTATTAATGTTTCACTTTAAAAAAATTAGGTTTAAATATTATTCAATGATGGTGAATGTGCTCCCAAAGTTCTATATTTTTTCATTCTCTTTAGAAAAAATTAAACTACAACTATAAAGTAAAAATAATAATTTTCATTAACATGTTATTTGAAACATGGTAAGATATTTGATGCTTCTTCATAAAAAAATAGTTTATTTATTGTATTATTTAATTAAAGATATATTTATATTCAAATATTTGAGAGATAATTCTAAATTTTATATTATTCAGTTTGATATGGTTATTATAAGTAATCCAAAATCTTAACTTTATATTACAATCCAATCTAATGGTTCAGGTTTTATGTTTTTAATAATTTAAAAACTAAAATAATAAACTAAAGATATAAACTTGTGTTATGTTGTTATATCATTAATGTCCAACAAGTTGAATACTTACGTGTTTAACAACGTGAATACGTATGTTCTTCAAACTAATCATGTTCTATAAAATTATATGTTCAAATTGTCAAATGTATGAGATTTGCAAGATGTTTATTAAAATAGTGATATTTGTAGAACATGATTCACATTATAATACGTTTTACAAAACTTTTTATACTATTTTACTTGCAGAACATATATGGACTCCCATACTCAACTAAAATAATGACTCAATAGAACTTAACTCATATATATATATATATGAAACTTGAAAAATTATAGAATTCAATAATTTGAAAAAAAAATTAAAATTAGCAACAATAAATTTACAAAAAAAAATTAGTGTTGGAAAATATTGTACAACTATTTGGAGTTATTTGAAAAAAGGTTAAAATTATAATGTATTGTACTATTTAATTTAATCCATGTTATGCTATCTAAATAAAAAAAATTAATATTAGTCGATATTTTGAAAGGATCAACAAGTTCAACTAATAGCTAAAAAAAATTCATCAAACTAAAATATTTTAATTTTAGAAAAATAATATACAATATTATCAAGTTACTATAAAAAGAAATATTAGAATCATAAATGAAAGAAACTTCAAAATGATTTGAATGATGATATTAGTACAAATTTATTTTCAGATTCTTGAAAAAAAACTTATGAATATCATTACTTAGTCTTTACGATATATGAATTATTTTTACGTCACATCCATGACTGATGCTATGTTGAGTAAAAATTGATATTGTTTGATTGTCAGTGCTACTACGACTACGACATATAAATAATTGTAATTTATTTATTAGATAATTATAATTTTTGAATAATCATAAATACATGTTATTTGAGTAATTTACTTAATAATAGTTAGATATACACGACCAAGATATTTAGCATATAAACGAGACCAACATAATTTACTCAAAATATAATAAATAATAATTTACATACATACACACATGTGACTTTATCTTTACCAATATTAAAAGATTCAATTTTAATGGTGTATTTCAGAGTTATTGATATATACTAGAAGAAAATAATAAAAGTCTTTTATGTTCTGAAAATAAGAATGATCAATTAAATTTAAGTTTTTTTCAATGCGTTAAATACTAAATAGATTATGTCAATTTTAATTTATGAATTGACAATTATCTGACATCTTATAAAATTAACTTTATATAATAGAGATGATTAAAAGCTAAGTACACGGTCGAGATCAACTTTAGTTAATGAATTAAGACATTAGCAATGATATTAAAATAATATACGTAATATAATAATAAAATAAATTATAATGTCAAATTTACATATATATATATATTCAAAATTATTTATTTAATTAACTTAAAAATGTTTTAAATTTAAATTAATATTAATAATATAAATTATATATTTAGAAATAAATATTATTAAAATACATCCGATTTTTATTCCCAATAATCATTCCGATTAATCCCCGATTTACTCATTAATCCTTATAAGGTCATGTTACCGATCTTCCCCGATTACTGATTTCTGTAACAATGATGGTGTACAAAAAAAATCTAGAAAGTGACATGTGCCTTACACAGTTTATTATGCTAGTTAATATTTAAATGATCACGTGCATAGCGGAAACCTTCTGCCAATTTAATATTCTCATCAAACATGTTAAGGAGACCTTGAACAATCTCCGGATCAAGGCCATTGGAGCCAATAACGGCATTCATGCGATTTTGTATTTGATTTTCTATGTCATACACATACAACTGGCAGAATTTTGCATTCTGGCCATCCTTTGGTTTGAGGCTACCAATTAAATGATAATTTTTACCATTGAGTTTAAAACAATATGGTCCACCACCATTGTTGATTTTACGGTCTATCTTCCCACCAATTAAGGTGAACTGGAAAAGGGAATTCTATAATTTGATGTTCGGCCTAAAGTGCGCAGTTTTCTCACCTCCAAATAACAAATCTGCAAGAAAGGGTGCTGGACTTTTTTCTGGGGGAAGCTATATTTGACCATCTTTGCAACTCAGGCTAAAAGTTGGTATGTTGTTTTTTGAAGATTTATTTTTACGTTCTTTATTTCACATTCGAACTTTACATTTATGACAAACTTTTGACGGTAGACCAATATCCATGTAACCACTCCATAAATCTGGGTCCAGGAGAATACGATAATTATAAGAAAGCTATTTGTTGAGAATGAATATCCAAGATTACAAATATAAAGTTAAACATCTTTAAAGTAATAGGGTCGGGACCAAGAAAAAATATTACTCTAACGATTGTGTCCATTATGCTGGGACCAGAGAAAAATATTATTTTAGCGAGGTCATTACTTTATTGATTATTACTTCATTAAGGGTTTAACTGTACATAACATAAAAAAAAAAATTATTCAATGCCTGGGATGTCTCCACTTTTTTCCTGCTTAATATCGGTTGAATATTCTCCTCTATGAACATGTTCTACAAATAAAACATGGTTATAAAATTAGGAGGTCTTGATGCAATATAGTAAAAATTTTGTGTGTTATAATATAATATTATTTTTTACATACATGGCACCTCGTCTTCAGATTCTTCATCATCTGAAAAATTAAAAAAAGTATAAAAATTACACAATGAAAATGAGACAAAATTACAGTTAAAATAGAAACAGATAGAGGCATTACCTAATACATACTGCTCGTAGTCTGGCATATATTCAATTCGCTCATCGTTTGCATCGTTGGAATCTCCTAACAAATTCTGAACACTGGATCCTGAAGGTTGTTCATTGTTTTGTGGTAGTATATTATCACATATATCTGATTAAATTAAAACGACAATATATCATGTGGCATCTTTTAAAATAATGGGATTTAAATTTATGAATCTAGCTAATATAAGGTATTAAATGATATTACATCCTGTGTCTGGAAACTAAACTGAAAAAATGAAATACAAATGTTAGCACATATTTTCAGACAATGTATGTGATATAAAGAATATAGTGATTTGAATTCGTTTCTGATAATTAATATACATGGTCGCTTGATTCCGATAAATTCAGGATCTGGAACCTTGACATGAACTCTGCTCTGACGTAATTTTGCTTCTGCTTTGAAAGAAGTTTCCAATATGCGAGAATCAAGTTATGTTTTATTCTGGGTGAACCTAGAATTGGCTATGCACTGCTTGTCACTTCCTAATTAGATAATAGACCAATCATGAAGTCACTTATGTTTGTTGAAGATTTACTCCCCCTGTCCCAACCATTTCTTTACACTTTCCTTTTTTGGATGTCCCATTCAATTTTTTATATTTCAAAACTTACCATAAATAGTAAATGGGTCCCACCACTTTCCCACTTTTCCTTCCTTTTCACACTACTTTTACTCTACTATCTCCCTTTTATACATTAAAAATCAATGGGTCCCACCACTTCACCCACTTTTCTTTCTCTTTTTTTACTACTTTATACATATTTCTTGACCTCCGTGCCCAAACCAAACGTAAACAATTGGTTGGGACGGAGGGAGTATAATGAGTAAATTCATTACCTCGATTGAAATTAGTGTTTTCTTTGTATGGCTCTATTGACGATGTAGAAAGCTGAAAAATGTTTATTTGTTTCATTCTTTGTGTGGATTTTTGGATCAGCTGAGATAAAGGATTTTGGATTCCTGCACAAATCACAGAGCAATGAAATTAGCTAATTAACACCATCTTTTATGCATGAAATATTTAAAGTAACACAACAAAACCTTTAACTATAAACTTATGTGTATGTTTTCCATACACATTCACTGAATAAAAGATTAGCTCTAATACGCTGTTAATACATACCTAAAGATGGAGAAATGGAGTCTTTTTTGATGGATTAACAGTAGGGTGAATAACTTGAGAAAATGGATTTTGCGCATCCGCAATTTACAATTTTGTATAAACCATTTGAATGTGTAGTAACATCCTATAATTGGAAAATACTCATCATGTCAATCACCTGATGAGGAAGTCCCAATATTGTGAAAAATCAACACCGATCAGTCTCCTCTGAGATGGAGTTAGCACGTTTGGGGTAAGGATAAAACAGTCCTTGAGACCTGTTTGAAATATTAAAAGATAGTTTGATGAATGTATTTCACTTTGAGTGCATGATCCCTATATTAATCTCTAATATGATCAACTGACCAATAACAATTTTTAATATTAAAAAGGTACCTGAAGTTCCTCCATTCTTTATCTTAATAGAATGTGTATTGCTCAATTGATTAAGGTGTGAAGATGGATCATGCACACCGGAGCCTAAGGGTAGCAAGAAAACTATAGTCATGAATTGATTGTTACAGTGCTAGCACACATTACGGTTATAGCATAATTATAATTATATTTATAAGGTACGGTACAAAATAAATGCAAATTTACCCATCAGATGATGAATAAAATGATTTACGTGAGAAATCAACTCCGTCAAATCTCCTATGAGATGGAACGTGAGCGCTTGGAGTGCTTGCGTAACCGTCTTCAAATCCTAAAAGCAATATGACAATTAAATTTGTTTGATTTACAAGGATAGTAATTCAGATAACAATCGCATCAATAAAATAACGTAGATTAACACAAACATATATAAATACCTTGTAATATGTTAAGCTTGGATTTTGCGCTTGTCTGAGAATATTCGGTACTTCTTAACGAACTTTTATTTGATGGAGTACTTGCATATGGAATATTAAGATCTGGTAAGAAGTTATTTGCTGATGATAGTACGCTGGGATCTCTGTTTTCAATGCTCCCTTTATAATTTGGCAAGATACTTTTAGTAAAATCATTAGAATCAACTTTGTATGACCTTTTTTCGTACCTATAACCAAAAAACATAGAAACCATCATTAAATCATAAACTAATAATATGATAATCATAATCTGATACAAACCATTTTTAGCGGATGACAGAGATAACGGTCTAAGAGCAATACGTTTAAGACCTACACGTAAAAATAACAATTTCAGAATGGTTAATCAAAATATTGAATTCAATGTTGAAATTATATATTATATACGATATCTTACTCGATCCATCCATGATCCTGTAGTCTACAAACTTATGATGAAATAAATGTATTGAACAACGACAATACAAAATATGTCTCCTAGATTCTGCATCTAAAAAACTTGTGTGCAAAGCGTTAACATAATCAATCAGTCAAAGGCAGAATCTCTGTTTGTAGAAAACTATGACATTAGGATCAGAAGAAGGCTAGGTTTTATTGTCGTCGAGATGTGCGTGTAGATGTAGAAGATGAAGTTTTTTAAATTTAAAATTCGCATGACATAACAAAAATTACTTCTAGCAAGGTCGTTAATGAATCAGTTAGTGTTTTGGATATTAAAATTGTGTTAATTGGTTATGCCTAGCTTTAAATGATATGGGTAAAAACTGGGTTGACCCAGAATGATGGATATCCATGTTTAATTAGCTTAAAGACAATATAAAGTAAAATGGGTTGACCCATCTTGTTAAATGGATAGTGTAGTGCTAGCACACATTATGATTATATTGATTGATAAGACTTTAAGGTCTAAAAATAGAACATCTTAAATAAATAAAAGTAAATAAAAGTCAAAATTTGACGATTAAAATTTATAACTGAAAAATAATTAATGACAATTACAGACCATAATTCTTTCTTAAATAAATACCTCTATTTTGCTTTAATTCAAAATGCTCAAGTTAAGGAATTAATATGGCGAGCCTGAAAACCTTAACCTAGCAAACTGTTTATGACACATACTAATTACTGGCAAAAAATACCCAGATTAATTCAATCAACAAACTTTTTTGAAGAAATCAATCAATAAAACCAAATATATTATACCCATTGTTAACGAGTATAAGATCATGTTCGGGTCTTCCTTTATTACCTTAAGGTTTTGGACGGATAACCGCTCTGAAATACAAAGTTTTGGATATACCGAACAAGAAGTTTTTGATTTGGATTTGGATTTCAACGATACCAAACCGATACTCAATCTGGAATCTGAAACCTAATCCAAACCCGAAACCTGGTTAAAACCCAACACATAAATAATATATTATATTTATTTTAGATATAAACATGTAATTTATAGATTTTTATTGTAATATTCGAGTAGTAGTAGATTAATGTCAATATTGTTTCACTTATTTAGTGAATTATAACTCTTTATTTCAATATCAAGTTTTATTAGTTAAGATGTACTTTTCAAATATTTACAACAAAACTTCATTTGTGATGAAATACTAAATATATGTCTTTTAATGTGTTTGACTTCTTATTGATTCATGTATTTTAATTTTAGCTAATATTTAAATATAATTAATGGTGTTTACATGTATAAATAATATAAATTTGACTATATTATTAATCTTGGATACTCAAAAATACCCGATCTGATCTGAAATCCGACGGATTTGGATTTGAATAACCCAAAAATATTGGATTTGGATTTTACAATACCCGATCCGAACCCGACCCGTTGTCATCCCTAACGGGTTACTTAACATGGTGTCAGAGCTCGATTTAGGGAGGGACTCGGGTTTGAGTCCTCTCACCCCCATCTATTTAATTTAAATATGTGTTGTTGGTATTGGCATTTGTATTGGTTGTATTTATTGTTGTCAATCATATCGAAAAATATAGTATGATAGATGGGGAGTGGTAATGAGTATAAGATCCTGTTCGGACCTTCCTCTACCAACTTAAGGTTTTAGACGGACGGTTACTTAACACCCATAAAAAAGCAGTATCAAACTAATGTATCAGAAAAAAGAAAATATGCATTTTACCAAGACTATAGACTAGGAAACGAGCATTATGATTTGCAACTAGTTTAACGAAATATTTAACTTAAACAATATTTAGCCATGAATTAGTTCATAAAATAATTTCAAATTCACAGTCATCATCAACAAATAATGACATATAACAATTTTAACTAATTTGCCATAATCATCAATATTGCAGAACTCAAACAAGAGTAATAATTCAATCATGATTGAATCGCATAGCAATTTTATCAAAATGATAATTTGCTTGGATTTTATACATGAGCCGTGACTTTCATTCATACGGACTTACCTTAAAACAGATTTAATGACCATGAGAATATGCTGACAATGTTGAGCAACAATGAATTCCTCTGACACCAAGTTGCCATGCTGAGTTGAGGGCCCAAGGTGCTGAGTTTGGAGGAAGTGTCATTATCCATATGAGGATGCTGGAACACGTTGACCAGAAACACACGTTGACCTATCGAGAAAAACTTCGGAGTTGAGTTGGAATAAGAAGATAATATATACTATAAAGAAAACGAGGACCCTCCCATGTTATACATATGACCATCATAATGTGTATCACTTTATAATTATGATGTTTTTGGAGTTTAGCAGTTAGGTGCAATTGAATGTGACAAGTTTTGCTTATTCAGATGTGGTTGTTGGGAACAAGAGCTGATGTATGAGAGAATGATAATATTATAATAAAATAACTATTTTGGCGATTATGTGTGAAGGGTATATCACAAAAGGAAAAATACTGAGAGAAGATTGTTTTGGAGTTTGATGATTAAGTACATGTGCATGTGAAAGGTTTTGATTTTTCAGACACTATTTCTGGGAACAAGAGCTGAAGTAGGAGAGAAATATAGGATTACTCATGTAAACATAGTTAATGATATAATTCTTTTTAAATACAAATATAAATTATTTAAAAGTAAATATAGACATACACTTACATGAACTATACTTACAAGCATGATCCTAATTAATTCACAAATGAGTGGAATGAGGCTAATAAAATTTATGAGAAATAATAGAAGTTCAATGAATGGTTTAAAGAAAATGATTGGGTTCAAATTTGTTATGATAAAAATGTTATAAAAAATAACTAGGGTCCCAAAATACGGTATTATGTTTGTAATGTAATGGAGTAGAAAATGAAAAATGTGAAAATCAATATATTATATTTCATTTTTTATCTCATTCTTCATTTTAACCAAACACAACAAAATAATTTTACTAGTAACAATTAATAAAAGCATGCTATTTGGATTATTAATTGTAGCATAACTATTTACTTGTAATTTACTAAAAAATTAATTTCTTAATTAAAAAAAATCCATTTAAATTGCATACTTACAACATATTTTTACAGATACATATTTTATATTTGTATTAAAAGTATCCATTAAATTTAGATAGTTTATAATGTTGAGTTTCTTCATTTATTTAAATATTAGAATATTTATAATTTAATAATGAAGTTGTTTACTCATTTATTTTTACAATATTATTTGTTAAAATTTTTTAACTTGTTTATGTCTCATCTACTTGCTGGTTGGAGACTTTATCATGTGATTTTTTTCTTATTAAAATTCCTTATTATAAAAAGAACAACATAAAAAATAGAAGAAAATATGACCGCTTGTTATAATATTAAATTATGATTATCAATGTTTAAGTCGTTAAGTCAAGTGGAAGTTTTAAGAATTAAGATATGAAAAGCTTATCACATACAACAACATGTGGCGGTGTAAACTTCACCTATATTTGTTAAAATCGTAGAGATACGAAAGGAACAATTAACCATTACTTGTTTAACCATTTCATTAATATACATATTCTCAATTCTAGTTCCTTTGTTCTTTCACTCTTTTGTTTGAATAGTTAATATTTGCAAAACTTTATCATCACGAATTTCTGCCAACTAAAACTTGGTTCATAAAAAAGATACGACTTAATTTTATTCAAGAATCCATGTCAACTGAAACACAAAAAGGGTACAATTTAAATTTTACTCATTTCATTCTAAATAAAATCGTTGATTACATATTTATTTACATTATTAGATAAATATCATAAAGATGACTTTGACGTCAAGTATTACTACTTACAGATGGATATGTAGTCAAATAGTACATTAAAAGTTTTGACTGACTATGTCATCGTAACTTTTGTATTAAATTAACCATATATGTTATTGTTTGCAAATGTTTGTTTAAATATTTTGCGACGCGTTTATATCATGTTTTAAATATTTATTTTACATTTAATAATAAATCTTGCAAAACTAGAGTTTGTTGCTTTGGACGTGTCTAGGGATAACTATTTCGGGTGGTCGATACGGATTTGCACCATAATGTTAATGGTTTAAGATACCATGGAATCAGGAAAAAACTCAAGTGTTAAACAAAATACCAAAGCTATCATTTTCCTTATACATCATATTCATGAAAATTTAAAATTTGATTATCTAACTAATAAGAATCCATTCACCCTTTAGAATAATCTCAAAATAGATTCGATCACAGGAAACTTACTCTCATGTAATGGATGGAATCACTTTTAATTTTTTGATGGGTATGAGTGTTGTAGGTAATGAATAACACACAGAGGGGGGGGGATGAATGTGTTTTTACTGTTTTTGGGGCTTCTTGAAAGTTAATGGTTGAACAAAGTAAATTAAATCTTGTAGAGAAAAGTGTTCATGCAATGAATTAAATTTGCAGAAAATAAAGAACACGGATCTTTAAAACTCACTTAATTTTATATTAAAAATTAAGGACTGTTTTTCTATAAAATTTCTAACTCTTGATGTTAAAGAGCTCAGCTTCTTCTTGAGAGTGATACAAGAGATTTG